>NW_009647763.1:371603-449443 GCF_000708025.1 Charadrius vociferus | reverse complement strand
CTCGCACATCCCTGCACTGCTATGGCTACGGCAACGCTAATGCCACAACAGCTTTCATTCTAGTAATGAAGAACACTAGCTTTGCCTCTTGAGTTCTGCTAATGTAAAAACCTGGTGGGACGGGTGTCAGTAGTTTCTAAGTAAATTGGTCAGTGCTGAAAGTAGCAAAAGTAGCAATTATTAACAATTTAGTTTGATAATCAGAGCTTCCTCTCAGACAGTTTTAGGGCAACCTTGATATTCTTATTAAATCTTAATCTTCATCCCATTTAAATATTTATTTTCATAATAAGTCAGTGTTTATTTTCTAAACCAAAGTTTGTTGGTCTTTTATTCACCTGATAAATCTTTGTCCTTCTTCCTTGAAAAGTTATTCTCATCGACTCCTTGTGCAGCAGGCGGCCAGCACATAGAGGCTGTTCCTCCTATTCAACCATAATGTCTCCTGTGCAGTGCGTTCCTGGATTTGTTTCCTTAGACTGATCAGGACTAGTCTCAGCTGTATCCTGTCCCCTTAGTGGAGAAGACCTCTTAATCATCCCCTACATTTTCCACTGCAGGCAGCTCTCCCTTTTCCATTCCCCTTCCCATCCCTGTGGTTTATCTTTCCTGAAGGTTATGGCATTCTCCAGAGATTTAGTCAGACAGTGGTAATGAAGACTGGTCTTAGGAAATTAGGTCAGATATCTGTAACTTTCAGGATTAGCATCACAGATGCCATCATGTGAGTTCATGCATAGGTACATGGCAGCTGATTATCTGCAAATCAGTATTGAGTTTCCTGATATTAATATTCTCTTCTTGTTCCCTAGTGTCCCAAGAATGCTGGTCCATGTATAGTCCTCCTCTGAACCCCTGTGCCCTTGAGCAACTTGATAAGCAGGGAGGTGGAGAAGCAGCACGTCCCCAGCAACTTCCTCAGGTTTCTGGAGGGCGAGGGCTGGCAAGCGCCTGTGGAGGATCAGACTCATTCTGAAAGTGCCCTGAATTCAGAGGGTTGATCACAGGATATGATCACCAGCATGACACACTCAGGGAAGAACTTGCCAAAAGGTTATGTGGTGAGTCCCTTTGTCAAAGAAATGTTGCTTAGAAAGACCTCACAAATGAGTTGCATAAAGGCAGTTCATGGGTAGAATACATCCAGCTGGGGGATCTGGCAGCCTTTTCCTGTACCTACCTTTCCAAACAGCAGGGTATGAAGACATGGCTACTGTCAAACTCGGCTAGCAGAACAATCCACTTTCTGAATGCCAGCAACAGTCTTTCCTGTTCATCTAACCACTTTCACATCCTTTTAAAAGTCTTTTCTTACTTCCCCCAAATGCCCCTATCAATGTACTTATGTTCCCATAGCACTTTCATTAAACCTGCTGTTGTCCCAGTTCAGTGTCTCCTAACAGCTAATCTAATTCCAGTTGCTCTGGGTAAATAATTTTTCTACTGTGTCTGCCTCTTGGCTCATTCCCTACCTGGCTAACAAGAAAGTTAACAGCTGAATAAATGGAAGCCCTGTGGCTTTTATATTGATGGATGAGCCTTTGTTCTTGTTCCTAAATGAATTTCACTTTCAATTTATGTGCACAGCTTAACTGGGTCTGTAAACTATATGGAATGGCTCCTTAGGCAGCTAGGCTGTGGATTATGAATTTGCCAGGTAAGAACAACTGAAACATGAACAGAGATAGCAAAGTGGACTCGACATGTGTACAGCACATATACAAGAGAGGTAACTTGAACAGCTGTGTCATAAACCTTTTCCTGTGCCAAAGTCCAGATATATAGAGAATTTAGTTGTTTGGGGGCAAGGGAGTCAAGCGTGAGGAGTAAGACCGCGGAAGACGAATCTGTGAGACTTAGGGTTTGGTTCCAGGTACACTTTTTTGGACAATGAAGCTATATTAAGAGGCTATCTACTGCTATTATCCCAGCCTGCTTGTTCCTTCCTTTGGATCACAATTCATAACTACTGAAATAGTACTAATGCACAACTTGTTTGATGTCTGTCCATAAATTGCATCATGGAAATGGCCAGAGTAAACATAAGCAACTTCACCCACTTGTTCCCTTCTGCCATCCTTAGCCATGTAGGTCTTGCCTTGCCCTGTGCATCTTGCCTGGTCCATCTTAGGAGAGATGAACTTGTTGGCCAAGTTTTGCAGTTCCTGTCAGCCAGCTCAGTTCCACCATCTGGTGCTAGACTGAAAAGACAGAACTTGGGGGCGATGACCAGACTTTACCACATTTCTGCCTCTGCTAAACTACTTTGGCATTATTTTCACCAGTACTCATTTAACTAAAAAGAACGGAAGGAAGAAGCTTTCCTTCTAAACATCCTAACTCTACAGGCTTAGTAATAATTCAGTGCTGCACATATGATTCAGATGAAGCTGGCAAAATCAAAATGAAAAACACTGTACTAGTAATGCACATCCGGCCATTGGCGTGATGTGCCAGCAGCATAGACGAAAATTACAAAGGACAGGGGTTTGTTAAATTAAGCAATCCTTAAACTACATGAACCATGTATCCAGTTTGGCCAACCACAGAGAGACAAGGGCCTATTTTGAGAAAAGGCAGGAAAGATGCTCAGCATGGACTCAGCAAACAAATGTTTTCCTAGTATATATAAACTGAGAGATTTGCTTTTCCTTTCATATATAAAAAGAATTCCTACTGATATCATGTATGTTTATATCAAGCACAGACTAGACTAATTTTGTGCATGGGCTGTACCACATCTTCCTTGCTTTTAATTACACTGCACTATTACAGAACTCTGAAAGTAGCCTTAATCTCTAATTATTTGTTTTAGGTCTTTAGCTAATGTGCTGCTTATTATTTGTGAAAACAAAACTTCAACTGAAGAAAAAAAATCAGGCTGCCCTTTCTTCCTTCCTCTCCTTCCTCCAGATGAAAAATCAAATACTGAATTACGCAGATGAAGGCTTTAGCCAACAATTTCAACATCATGGAAACAACAGTCATCACAGTTAGCATGGCTGTGAGGTATGTTATCCAAAATACCAAGGGAGGAACAAAGAATCAGCATTTTCCCCCTTAGAATGGACTCCCCTATTGTCAGGTTTTGAATCCCTCAAACAATGGGTGGACCCACAACTTCAAAGGGATTATGTGAAAACCAGAATATTTGTCAAAAAAAAAGACAACTCTATAGACCATAAGCAGGGCACTATGAAATGTTTTGATCTCTTACTGCCTTTGAGGTACTTCTGCTGGGAGTAGACCTTTCTAGTGCCTTGGACGTCAAACCAGCATATGTCCCAAATGTTATACTAATACAAACATTTTCAAGGAAAAACAAATAATCGAACAAAACAAATTATGGAAAATGTTGATCCTGTTGAAAACATTGGAAAAAAGTGTCCAGTGATTTGAATCAGAATTTCACTCTCTTATTACGTGTTTAGCTTAGCATATAGCTCACCCTAAATTTGCTCTCCTCCTTCTACTACCTAGACCTACACTATTATCCTAGTTGGGAGGGAGTTGCCCACTATCAGTGTAGTTCTTAGTTGCTTTGAAACTGAATTATCTGAGACCGTTTGAGATGCATCATCACTTTTTTTCAAGCTTGGTTCTTTAGAATAGCCCTTTTTGAATCTCTTTTGATTTAATTGTCTGCATTCCAGTGATGAACAATGCAAAACTGAACAAGGGCAGAAACTCAGGCAGCATTAACATTTTCTTTGGGGACTTTTAGTTTCCACAGCCTTAAAGATCATGCTTAATAGTTTAGATGCCCATTGCTTCCCCCCAATATATACCCTAAGAATCAGACCCCTGCAGCATTCCATCTTTTTTCTTATTAGGACACTATTCCCTTTTAATTTTGTAGTTACATTACCACCCTCCTTCCTCCTTCCCACCTGGACCCCAGGTTCCTGTCCCAACACAGTGAAGGAAGACGTCTCTGATCCTACTTTCCCTCCTTCTTTCTGTCACACAGAAATGCTGATGCCAACCCCCTCCTCTCCCTCCACATGCAGCCATGGGTTTCCAGACAGGCTGGCAGCATAGGAGCCAGCCTCCAGTCTTCAGGGGAATGTGTGGCTGCACCCTTAGCTGGCTAGTCATGCCCACAGCTCCCATACTTTCCCTCTCCCTGCACCGAAGGTGACACACAGACTTAGTGAAAAATGATCCCACGGACTAAGAGCTTGTGGAGGAAAAGGAAGCAGCCAAGAAATTCAGGATGAGTAGTCCTGCTGAGGGTGGAGGTGGGGATAGCCTCCTGGGGTGGAGGATAGCCTCTTCCAGGTTAGCACTTTCCACACCCAAGCCCCAGTGCTTGCAGACTTCAGGTCAGCTCTGGAAATGGCTGGAGGCAGCACCCGCTACGATTCACAGCCTGCTTTCAGTCCCTGTTATGTGAAAGGAAGGATGGACTTTGTGCTGGTGTGAGCCGCTGTATTGTTTCCTGAACTGGTTTTTCCCTTGTCTCTCTGAAATGCTTCAGGAGAAGAGTAGACAGTGAGAACTCACACTCAGAGAATGGAAAGCCTCAGTCGTACAGTCAGCCTCCTCATCTCAGTGCATCTGCAGACTGAGGAAGATACTCTGCTCTACCTCAGGTGAATGTCAGGTTATAACATCCAGCCAACAAAGCAAGACCGTATATGAAACACTAAAGCACTGCCCTGATTAATGCTAGTTAGTGAAGATACGATGGCATTTTTATATGCAATTCTAAATGGAATTACAATCCCAATGAATAATTAACAAAAACTTAGGGATACATGCTGTTCTTCTGCATTTTTGAGCAGTTAATGTGTCCTATCCCATGTTTCAGTAGCCACAGACAATGGTGGTGAATTGTAGAGTCTGAACAATGTCTTGCTTTTTCAGGCTCACAAAGATGTGTACTGTATCATGTTATGCTAGATAATTTGCAAACACTGAAATAATACAGTCCTCATCCTGACACCCTTATGGAAAATGAAAAACAGAAAAAAGGAACAGAATAAAATGAGAGAGAGGGAGCTAGATTCCTTGCAAAATTTGAGTTAACTCAGCCATCTCTGGCTATACAAAATGTTTTCAATTGGGCCATTTTAGCAGGGGATAAGTTTGAAAACCATAAGGGAAAGGAGAGCCAGGAAAGGTGGGAGCAGCGGATAAGCAGGTGCAGGAGCTGGAACATGCAGTCAGGCATCAGAGAAGGCAGGCACTGTCAGAAGAGTGCTCCAGAAAGGAGTATTTTCTGCAGCTGCTTGGCCACACTGAGTCATCAGGAGGTTCCAGCTGCATTTTTTCCCCATGAAAAATCTACCTGTTTGTGCAACACTGAGGAAATGCCAGACAGGCCTTAATGTCTCTAATGCAAATGCCCCAGCCCCCAGCCTTAGCACAGCAGTAACTATATAAGGGCCTTCCTGCTGTTTTTTTCCTGCTGATGTTGAGGCATCGTCTGTCTCCAAATAAAACAAAAAATAAATATGTGGATACAGAAGATCACTACAGTAAGCACAGTTGTCCTGTGCTCTGCATCATATTTGTATTACACTAAGGAATGCAGAAATAAAGTACTACCATTCTGATTCAGTGATATTCAACACTTGCTAAGCAGAAAGATTCATAACTAACATTTGCAAAAATATTCAGGCTAAAAGCACAATAAAATCTGATATTGGTTAACCGTGTTGTACATATTTACCACTAGTTATTTCATTTACAGCTCGGTACAATACTTTGGTTCCTAAGACTTTAAGACACTGACTGTGGGTAAAACATTAGACTTGTGGAAGAAGGTTGCAAAGCTTCCAGAATAGAGGGGATTTGTGCAGTGATGATAAGTAAGGACCTTTCTTATTTTACATCAAGTGACATAAGACAAACATTAAGTATTAGATACTTGCACTGCTAGTGCAAAACAAGTAACAAAGAGACACCATATTTAGCTTCTGTATCACATTCATAACCAAAACACTTTCTGTATTTGGCCTGATCTTTCATTTGCAAGCCTTCAGTCTTAATTGTAGAATGTTGTCCAAACCACGCTCTCCCTCAAAAAAGAAATACTGCTAGTTTTATTCACCATTGAATGAGATGTCTTCTTTATTAGATTAATCTTCTTTGTACTGCTGACCTTGGTGATTCTCTTTTACACTTAAAAAAAGTATGAATCAGTGTAGAGCTGGCATACATAGCTAGCTGCTTAACCTAAATTTTGCTTCCCAATTGTGGTGTGGGTAATGGAATATGAATGAAATAATTACCCAGAACATGCAATCAGCCTGGGATTCATGCCCTGAAGTATCATTTAGGTCAAGAGTCCAGCAGAACTCAAAAAGAAGTCTTGGACGTGTGTATATAATAAGAACATCCAAAATAAGCATTTCTGAAAGCCCACAAGAGTTTGTGGAGGGAGTTAGGCTTCAAGGCAGATATCTATATCTAACTAACACGGGTTAAGAAGAATATTTCTGTGGCCAGTTGATTCTGTAACGTTTTATGAAGCAGCTGATAGCGGTCCCTGTCAGAGAGAGCACACCGAACTACTGGCTATTGACACAACTGGATATGCCACTCTCAGATTTCTTGCTGCAAATGGGAGATCTGTTTTCAAATGTCCCAAAATCCAAAGTAAACGTTTCTGATGGTAACAAAGCTAGGAGAAGTATTTCTAAAGGGCTACTTGGTGAATGAATTTCTCTTTGCAAATTGATCTCTCTGTTTTCCCCTGCTACTACACACGAAAAAAATCCGAAAATATATGACATCTTTCCCATGTAAAAAATTTCATTCCCGGTAAAGGAATGTTATATGATGACAGGGTATGTGAAAGGGTTGTAGTGATCATGTGGTAAGTGAGATCATGAGACACTGTCTCCATTAGGGTTGAATGTAGTCTACCCAAACGTTTTTGGGATCCCTGTGATGGAATATAGATGGAAAGCAGTATCACAAGCACTGGGCAAACAGGACCTTCCCAACCACCTGACACCATCAGGGCCTAAAGCTTTGGTATACAAAGTCCTTGTTGTTACTAGTTTAGCTGATAATTAAACTGGTTTTAAATGGTTTAAGAATGGCATAATTCAGGGAGTATGCTCATTTTTCTGCAGTTCTGGCAAATTCTAGTGGGATGCAAATAAATTCTCTGCTGATGTCAGAAATCTTTGCCTCTATTTGCACACTTCAGGGACCATTTCTGTCCAGCACTTCATGGGGAGAGGTGACACAGGAAATGTCAGTTCTGAGCCACAGCAGCTGATTTTTCAGCACTTTTTTGCAGAGGCAGAAAATGTTCCTTCGGAGTTAAGAAAATCTTTTACTTGGGCCGCTTTTGTTTGTTTTGTTAACAAAGGAAACAGGCTAGTGTTTAAACTTCAGTATCTTTGTTTCATTTCTCACAAAAAGTAATGTAACCATGATATATGTACAGATGGCCATTCTACAGGGAAAAAACCAAAAATGACAAAACCAAACAAAAATTAATCCCATGCAGTACTTTTGAGATACCAAATGTGCTAACTCAGGCAAATCAAAAAATAGTATGGATGCTGTCTTAAAGAAACTGAGCCAATGTGAACATCCTGTGAACTCTTAAGGAGCAGTTCATTCGCATCTGTATACTCTGGTTTAATTGGAATAGCACATGAAGGGGTCTCATGAGCAAATGATAATTTTCCATATCCATGTGTTTCTCAAAAAACAAACAAACAAACAAACAAATAAACAAAAGGAATAAAACTTTGCACAACAAAAATCCCACAATTTTATTTGAAAGGACAGATCAAATTCTGCTGCTAATACACTGGTGCAGCTTCCCTTCCACCAAAGTAACTTAGACGAGAATCTGATTATTATTTTTTTTCTTAGAAATAATGGTTTTGCTTATTCTCTCTCTCTTTTGGGTTTGTTTGTTTTTTTTTTTAAACTTTGGAATGAAAAATGATCCTTTCAGTGTTTTTGGAAACATTTTGGAAAGAACCATTCAAAAGGTGTTCAAAGCCTGAGAGATGTGAAGTTAGGCAATAGCTGCAGAAGTGTGACAATTAACATGTAGATCACATACGATCTTTTATTAGTGAACTTCAGTGACAACAGGCGCTTTTGATTGCTCTGCCTATGCCTTCTACTTCTCTGTCATCTGGCCATCTTAACAAGCTAACTAAGCATTTGAACTGTAAAAGTTCAGTTCACCATATGCTTCCAAGACTCATATCGATCATATGGGTCATCAAAACATATGAATAGTGCTGAGCTCCTTACAGAGAACTAGAAGAGCAAGGCACAGGCTCTGTTTTAGCACCTATATTTAAGCACCATTACCTGTTACAGAGCTGCTGCCTAGGTTACTGTATCTGTAGACAACTGGATAGGAAAATGAATGCACTTAATTAACACCTTGGGAACTGTAAAATAATAGTTTTAATACGTATTTTAAAGCCAAAGCTAATAGTGAAACCTACTTAGATTCCCTGACACCTCCCATTTAATGGCCCTTTGTCAGGTACTTGTAGCATTGCGAAGCTTCAATCATTTGGGATAAAATTTTCTATCTTAGGTGACTCCACTGGACGAGTTTTGATCTTTTTGTTTGTTTTGGGAATATTACAGCAAAAATAGCTCAGCTGCTTTCAAGTACAAGGCTATGGAAAAATAAGTTTTGTCCATGTGAACTAACTCCAATGACCTTAAACTGAGTGTTTCAAGTTTCAGATAAAAAACCTGGGATGGAGGGAGGGAGGAGTAAGCATGCTTTGTATCAAGGATGTGCCTTTTGCCGTCCCTCTGAAATTTGATCCTCGTTGATTAAATTTCATACTCTTGGGGGTGAGTGGGGAAGGAAGTTCACACATGTTCAATAGATTAAGATTTTAACCGTTTAATTCCCCAAAGATGTCAGCCCCAAGGGACTGAACATGATGTTCTCATGACTTGTGCTCTGAGTGTTGAGTCTGAGCACCTAAACTGAGGTCAGGGTCTCACAATGATGCCTCTGCCTCTGATATAGGGAGTTAAAAGTAGAGGGGAAAACAACTTGGGGAGAGGGAAGGGAGTAAATTTTGATGGAAGTAAGTCACAGAATACTACTGAGTGGGATGGAAATAAGATGAGATAGATAGGATACAGAGGGGAAGAATAAGGACTGTCAGTGTAACCATAACTGATGAAATAAAGACAGGCTTGGACAAGGAGCTGGAGAGATTTGAGATAAGACTGTCATCTTAAATTTTAACATTTCATAGCCTCATATCATATTTTTCATTTTTTAATATATCTTTGTTGTGCATAATTGCTTGTAGAGACAAGACAATATTGCATATAGCTCTGCTTCACTCGCCTTCATCCTAAACCTCAATTTAATTATCTGCTGAAGCAAACGTTGATAAGAAAATATCAATAGGTTCCAGTTAACTTCTAAGAGAAATTTCTCCCTCTCAGGAGCTACAAGAAATGTTACTTTGTAAACAAGTGTCCAAACACCTAGAATCATTGTAAATTACTTTATTTCAATCATTGTAAAAGAGAAAGTACTGTGAATAATATAAATGACTTTTAAACCTGAGAACTTCAGGTTTAAAGAATGGAAACAATTCAATGCTTTGTAAGCTGTTTCAGATCAAGGAGCCTTGGGCAGCACAATTCAAATGGATTCAGGTTCAGACAGTGACCTCATCAAGAAATACCCCATACCTCAGTAAAAAGGAACTGCATGCCTCTGATTTAAAATCTCCATGGCTGTTTGGTCCTCAGTTACTCACCACAGGGTGCCAAAACTTGTTCAAGCGTTCAAACTGACACCAGCTCTGAGGACAAAGGTATCTATCGGTCAGCCCTGTGTCAATCATCCCTTCTGTTCTCAGAGACATCTTTAAATCCTATCTTTCTAATTGTTTCTCTTTTCTGATCTTGACCTCAGCAAGATCAGTGTTTGGAGACTGAGTGTGACCTGCCAAGCAATTTGGCCATGATTATATCTTCCCACACTCAGCTTCAGAAACTGCTATTGGGCATGTTCAGTGATTGCTTCATCAAATGATGGGCAGTATCATTTCAATCTTTCACAACACTGATACCAAAAAAAGTATGATATCATGAGTACTTTGATATTAACAAATGTTGTTAATAAAGTGGTTGCTAGAATTCCAGAAGAAAGGAGATGCCTTCCTTCCCTTATTAACATCCCTGACTTCCTGAATATCTCATGGAGGCCTAGGACATGTCCTTGAAGGACATCATACCGTTATGCGAACTTAAGAGTTAAGTGATATTGGCCTCCAACTCCTCCCTAAGGTATAACAACTATATGGTGTCTTATCCCTTAGAATATTGTTCATCATCGCCTATGCCCTACTGGTAGATGCTTCTGGGTTTCCTTTTCTACTAAGCTGTCCTGCTTGCCGCATTTGCAGAAACACAGAGCATTGCAGCTAGAATCCGTATTTCTTCACCACTGTTTATGTCTTGTATTGTTAAATACCACAGTACAAAACATCTGGGTCACATAACTTTCTCCCCTACCTTGTCCTCTCCAAAACTCTCTCCTATTACTACTGCCAGTGTCCTAGCAGATGACCTGCTGTTGTGTTGAGAGATGAAACACTGGAGAAAAAGGATCAGGCATACTGAAACAAGATATTTTCTTCTGGAATCAGATTATCGTGTCTTGAGTAGAGCCAGTAAAACTGTATTTTATCTTCTACAGGCAATTCTGATGAAACTTATGGCAGAATTTCAAATACTTAAAAATTTCAAATGAAAACCAGACTTATTTCAATTTCAAAATAATACTTAATGGGAGCTGAAGTTTGCATACCTCATACTTCACTTTTCTCTATGTGATGGACTCAGACTTAAGTGTTGGGCCAGACAATTATCCCACCATATCTTGCTGTGTCCCCTTCTGTCAAAGAATCAGATGTTAAAAAGAAAAATTCCACACAAGTAAAAGTACTAATAGCCTAGTTCAATAAACTGATTTTTTTTTTATCAAATTGAGATTTATTTTTTCTCCCCAATATTTATCACATAAGACAACTGGAGGACAGGAAAAGTAAATAATCTTGCTTTTCAGTATTTTCAAATTGAAACTCAACAACATTTGAAGAAAATATAAAAGCAGTGAATAACACTGAACTAGTTACACAATCTTGTGAACACTCTCTTCACTCCATGCTATGTCTGCAAAACGATGGTTAGCATAAATAAGAGACACCATGCCTGGCATCAGTGCTGGCTATCAAAGCAGATGACCGTACAAGTACCATTTGCAAAACAGGATAGTGCCCAGGGGGTGAATGGAGATGGCATCTGCTACAGTGGCACCAGATGAAATAAACATTATCTTAAGATAATCTGCTTGTTATGGAAAAGTAACGACTAGCATAGTGTTTATGTGATCTAGATTTTAAGAGACTGAGAGCAATGGTTTTGTCTGTGATCTGTTTTTTATGAAAGAATAAAAACACTAAACCCCTAAAATTTCTAATTTAAAAGCTATTCATAGTACCAACTCAGCTGTTTCTTTTTTTTCTGGAAAAAGGAAAAAAGAGCTCCCTAATATAGCTGTAAGATAACTTGCCATTGGTAGCATATTCTGTATGCTTTATTGACTGTACTGCTGAGAAGAATGAAAATGAAGCCAGAGATAATGGTGAAAATTGTCTTCAAATACAAAAATTAGTTCTAAGGTACTGAAAAAAAAACCCCAACCCAAAAGCAAATCAAACCCCTAGCATTTAAAAGGAATGAACTGAGGTTAACAGGAAATGCAGAGCATTGAAGCAGATGACCTACCTGAAGATTGCCAAAAATCAATCTGCTTCTCCTGCTCTTTCATAATATGTAAGCCAAGATGTAATCCAAAAAAATCTCCATGTTTATGTTTTTCAGATATCCAGACACTGACATTGCTACTAGTTTCTCATAAATTCTGTAATGGAGTATCAGCGAAGTCCATAAAATTTGGGCTAACACAGAAAACACAAAATACACAACGGAAAGGCAGATACATTTATCATTTGCACTACAGATCAGTCCATATTTTGTAACCCCAAATCCTTAAGAAAACTTGCATTAAAATCTCTTGCTGTCAATTTAGTGGGGCTTTTTTTTATTATTTTATTGCAGATCTGCCTCAATTAGTGATGAGTAACTCCACTTGGAAATTGTTTATATAAAAAATAATCTTTTCATGTCATTGACACAGACAGTGGTGCCAAGGCTGTCAAACTCATAAGAAAATGAAAGCACCTCAGTGCATGTCCCACAGTCAGAGAGAGAATCACTGCACAACTGTGGGATGTTCTTCCAATGCAGGATGCAGACCAGTACAGCACCCGTATGGATGTGGTCATGTGGCTCTTTGCTAGGCTACCTGGACTAACTGAAAAGCTGCCTTCTAACGGTATAAAATGTCTGAGGAAGTATTTAAACAGTAGGAATGACCCTTGTGAAGGCACCACCTCCAAGTTAGTTTAAAAAGATCTGCTGTTTCCAAATACAGAGAGACATTCCACATTCCTAGACTTTCTGGGCAAAACTCTCACATACTGCAAGCCAGCACAGTATAAATTAATTTTACATTATTATGATGATTTACACTAACTGGTACAGGGTCCGAGACTGGTTAGAAAATAAAGAAAAAGAGACCGATTTAAGAAGCAGGAAATAGGTTTCAAGCAGTGTCTGGGGCACTGTCTATAATTCAGAGGAGAATCACTCCAGAAGAGGAAGGCTCTAAGGCTATCAACTTGTCTGGCACTTTTCATAAGCATTAAATTATCTTAAACAATCAGTAAAAGCCTTTTTTTCCGAGGTGATATGTGAGTGATACAACCCTGACTGATCTAAGTCCAGAAACGTATCATAAGATACATTTAAGAAAGAAAGCGGAAACAAGAATCAAGAATCTCTAAACCTTTAAACCCTCTAATCCTCTTTGTTTGGGGGATGTGGATACAGTTTTAGTCATACAATTAATTATACACAGGAACGGCGATTGCTTTCCAGCAGGATGACAAAAAGCTTTGCCTTGAGAGGTCACCAAATCCTGTCTCACTTCTTACATTTGCTTTTACTGGCTGCCCTGCTCTCCGCGCCACCTCCAGCACCAGGAAGCAGATGGGACTTCCTTTCCATCCGGCTGCCAAGCAGGAAACGTTTGACTCTTCGACAGCCGCAAACAGACAGCCAAGAGCTGCGGTGGAAGAGCACGACAGGAACTGACAGGCTCTCAGACACTGCAGCGACTTCCGACTGGCGGGCCATTGAGATTGCATACGCCCTCTCCCATCCTACCCAAAACTGAGCGTTCCTGAAACATTAGAGATGTTGACCTCAGGTACAAATGCTGGAAATGGGACTAATTAGTCTGGAAATCTAGCTTGAGAAAAAATGACTCGTTCATATTATCCAGACACCCGCGATGCCAAGACCGTACTTGCTCTAGACTACGTGCTTCCTTACCCCTTTTGGTCTACAGTGGTTTTTGGTGCAATCACATACTGCATTTTCATTGTGTAGCCATCCCTAGTTACATTTGAAATTTGATTTTGCTTTCTTGCTACATCAGTATAAGGGAGAGGTTTGTCATCAAGGTACAAAATAAGCTGGGCCTCATTAATGTACCAATCTGTAATGCATTCAAATTCAGGATGGCGTACTGCAAATACTGCAATAGGGGATATTTCTGGACTCTAACACAAAATTGCACTATCTTGAGTTTCCAGCTTTCTTGCAATTAATTCTAAGCAGACCTATAAATGCAAATACAACTCCCCTATAATATTAATAATAGTATCGTCTAAACATAGTCACAGAATAGTTCACAGATTAGCTGAGATTGGAAGGCACGTGTAGAGATCAAGTAGTACACCCCCCCCCACTCAAAGTGAGGACAACTAGAGCAGGTTGCTCAGAGGCATGTCCTGATGAGTTTTGAATATCTCCAAAGATGGAGACTCCACAGCTCCTCTGGGCAATCTGTTTCAGTGTCTGACCACCCTCACTGTTAAAAAGTTTTTTCTTGTGTTTAAATGGAATTCCTTCTGTTTTAATTTGTGCCTATTGCCATTTGTGCATTCATTGGATACCACTGAAATAACAATAATATAAATATATAATATAATATATATAATAATTTAAATATAAATAATGCTAATATAAGTTCATGAAATATTAAGAACCAAAGGGATAAAGAAACAAACCATGAGCCAAACAAAATGGGAGATATTATAGCTAATGAATTTTATGACACTCTTAGATTAAGGACAGAAGAGATTATTAGACCATTTCTTATGATCCTATAAGTCATACACTAAGAATTCTTATCTGAGGATTCCTTTACTGAGACTGTAAATTTTATGTTGTTGAAAAGAGCATCTGGTATGCATAGCACAGATAGATGCATATTGAAATAATTAGGAATGAAAAACATTTCTTTTTGGACTCCAAATTTGCTCCTCTTGCTCTATATGGACAGAAACAGGCCCACCTGGTTTAGGTACTTAAGCTGTTTATTCATGTATTTATTCGCTAGTATGTATTCTCAGCTTTGTTTTTGAAATTCCCGGACCCTGCATTGCATATTACAAATGAGATAGTCCTGCATGAGCATCCAGTTTAGCCAGATCTCTGTCAAGGTGGTTGGAAGTCTGAGCACCCTATGGAGATTCTGCTGAAATTCTGTTTTAAAGCTTGACTGACTTTTCAGCTTCTGACTTTGCTCTAACTTCTTTGCCATTCACACTGTCTGCCCTCTTTACACTTCTTTGTGGTGCGTTCTGCTGTCATTCCAGCCTTCATGACTGTTAGTGAGATCATGCATAATCTGTTTTGCCTCTAAGTAGCCAGTCTATAGCTTTCTGTAGACCAAGAAACAAGTGGCTGTCCATTCTCCCCCAGTAAGGATATCTGTATTTTGGGTATATAATGAAGCAGTCTTTGTAAAGGAAGCACTTAATTTTCTCTATGGTTAGGACAAGAAGGTGTTTTTCAGCATCAATGGAAGCAATTCTGTTAGCCTAAGCCTAGTGCATCATTTAAGCTAACTGGATCCCACCAGGTATCTTCTAGGAAGGCTATGATTATTTTGTGCCTGTGCATGATTTCTTCTGTATTTTCAGACTGTTGATTTACCCTTTTGCATTCTGTGACTTAGTGACAACATTGATCTTATGATAAATTTTTCAGTCTGAAAAGTTTTCTCAGAACATTAAAATCAGCTATGCTGTACCACGATCTTATCTCTTTGCATGTGCCTTTTAATTGCTGAAAAATAAATTTCCACGGACATAACTAGCAGCAGTGACTCATCAGTATAATGCAAGCCACAGGAGAATACAAAAATGGCCTTTAGAGCAGTTTTTTCCCTTAATTTAAAAAAATACCTTGAATCAACTTGCTGAACAGGTAAGAACTGAAATGACAGTACTGGAAAATAAATAGCCTCTATTTAGCCGTATCACAACTATTCATGCTTTTCCGTGCTGCAAAAATATTCCCAGCAGAGCTGACAGCCCTTAACAAAAACAGAACAATCACGGATTAGTGTCAATTAATTCCTTGGCATTTGGCAAAAATTAAATCATATCATGACTACTGGGGAGCCAAGTAGTTATATCTGACATTCAGTTCTATCATTGTATGAAGCACTCAGAAGCTATTCCAGTGTTCAAAAATACATTTACATGTATTGTTAAAGTGACATATTAACAAATATCTGCCCCGAGGTGCTGACAAGCAGGAACTATTCATTTTATGTGAATTATTGTTTATCTCCTTCTAAATCCCAGATAAATATCTGAAATATTTCAAGTTGTCCAGTACTAGAGAGGTAAATAATAAGAAATAAATTCACCTATTCATATTCCAATTTCCTTTTTTATTACATAAACACAGATATTTGCCAAAGAAATATGTGTGTGAATCCAACTCTGTCTTTGTGACTATTCGCAAAGAGTGGGTAAAAGATTTTAACACTGTCCAGCAGTATAGTGATTGAGAGCTCATATGCTTTTGTTTTTGCCGTGTTTGACTTGCATTAACTATGATGGCATTTTTGTAATGTGGATGCACACCTAGTAATAAATAACTTGAAGAAAGGTGTTAGATCTGATTGCATACCATCACTAGCCCACTTCTATTATTATTTAGAAGAAATCTTAGAGAGCTGATGATGGAAACCAGCAGGCAGGGTTACCAGTTTATGTATGTAAAATTTGTGATACTGACTGGATCGGATTCTGGCAGCCAAGATGAAGAAATATTCTCAATACAGTTGTAGGAAAAAAGCAATCAGTTCAAAGATATTCCATCAAATGACCATGATAAGGATGACATCTAAGATATTTTTATCTAAATCTAGTATGATAACGGAATATTAGGAGCACTTCAAATATCTCTGCTGCAATTATCTAAATTAAAAGGTATACCAGCCACCTCTTAGAAGCTCAGTATTGAGCTGAGTTCTTAATTTTTAGTATTGTAAGATTCAGTCACATCTGAAGAAGCAGAGGTTTTCGCAGGAAACATAAATTGAAACTTCACCGGTCATTTGCTATCAATTTTAATGTACGTCTGGTAAATGTGCTTTAAAGAAACAGATTATTAACAAGTCTTCTGCTTTTCAATGAAAATGCTGTGGAAAATTGCTGTACGTTACCTCTGTCTCAGATATGAATATGAAGGCAAGTGCCCAAATTTACAGCCTAATCAGGGTGACAGTTGATATCATCATACTTAACATAAGGTGGAAGTTTTTGTTTACAGATCATTTGGTCATTGATGAGCTGAGGAAGATCAATGTTAAGCCTTGCAGGGAGTAATTCTAGGAAGGGAGGGCTACACAAGACTTTAAATGGCCTACGGTACCATAGTCCAGTCTTCGTGAGGAAGAACGCAAAATATAGAGGAAAATTGTTGGGCTATTGTTATGTTTTTTGCTGACTACAGTTGGACTTGGTGATGCTTAGTGCTGTATGGTGTAAAGTTAAAAAAATTACCAATTTCCTGAAAGAACAGTGGTCATCATTACTTATAATTTTCTTGTTTGGGTGAGAATCACTTCTGTTTCCATTGACAAGACAATCTGATGGTTGATTATGAACAATTTATATTCCATTATATTCTAATGGAACTACATGTAACATTATGAGATTGAAAAATAGTCTTCACGTCACTTAACTGCCTTTTAGTATTCACTATAATGAAGATTTAATTTTACATGAGTTAGTCCAGAATGTTGAACAATTACAGTGGATCTCTATTTTTGTCTCTCCGGTGAAGATATTTTATATGATAATTTTGTGATTTAAGTGACACGATGTCTAAAAGGTTTCCAATTTAATTAATTATCCTATGTTACCAACACCTCACAGCAAAATTAAGCATTCTGGAATTGCATCTTGTCTGTCTGTTATAGAAACACAGTGTGATCAAATATATATACCAATAAAAAGCCAAAGCTTCTTGAATGATTTAATTAGCTACTGTCTCCTTATTCACAGTTCAGTATCTTTCCTGGTAAAATCATTTTTAAATCAGCTAAAAATGAACACACAAGTTATATTTAAAAATTAATTTAGTTTGTATATGTACATAAAAATATTCTTTTCTTTACTGTTCTCTTCCTTGGCTTCTATCTAACAGTTTATCTGATGTAGTTACTGCCTGACTGTATAAAATATTCATCATGAAGAATGAATAATATAGTCAATATATTTGAAACAAAATGTTATGTTATTATTCTACATTGACGAATTTCATGCTAATTTTAAAAGCAACCGTTCAACATAATGTAGAAATTACACAATACTTAGGGCATAATGTAGGTATTATACAATATTTAGATAGTGTGGTAGAGGGTGTTACAGGAAAACATTGAGCTGAACCATTGATTGTAGCTGAAGTACTACTGACAGATATAACTAAGATTAAGTATTTCCATTTAAAATTCATTCTGTCAATCATTTATAACTCTCTGAAAATCTCAGCTCTTGAGCTGAGATTATCCATACGTGTTTTCTCCTTGTAGGACAAATAGAAACACTTGAAAGTTTGAGAACAAATGGTTCATCTTTTTCTCTTCTCATAGACAAGCAGGTAGTTACATATAAAGTAATTCTTTTGATTTTAAGAATAAAAGCTGAAGACTGAAAAATTACACTTGGCATACAGGTGTACCTTTGAATATTCAAGAGACTACTTCTTCCATTTCACCTAGCTGCGAGTTTTTGAAAATTGATGTGAAAATTTATGACAAATATTACAACAATAATCACACTCCTAACAAATTTGGGAGAACAAAAAAGATAGATTATTCATTCTGCACATTCCAGTATGGATATTCACATGAAGAATAAATTATCCATATGGTCAAAGGGATGTTAATAATTTCTACTAAATGATGTAGGTTCCATCAGCAGCCTCAGTTCAGACACAAATGACTCCCTCTTTTTCAGAAATAAACATTTATTACAATAAGGTAGCATGTCATTGGAGAGGCCTTCTCTAAGTCCTGCAAATGTTTTAGATTTCATTTCAGTCAGTATTTGGGTGCTACAGAAAGAGATTCCTGCTCCGTGTTGTTGAATATTTACTGATAAGAAACAATAATAAAACATGTAATACTGGATATGCTACAACTTCTGCTTTTAGGCATAATACATAATCTTCAGTTCTGTGATCACATATGTGATTCTACACAGTGCTCGTCAGTCTGGGCAGATACACAGCCAAGATGAGCAAGGCTTTCTTTCAGGGGTTCCTGACTGCAGACTGAAAAGTTCTGTAAAAGAGACACAGACAAAACCCTGTGTGTGTGTAAGGATACAGGCAAACAAACACTTACCCTCACATAGGAGGGCTGCAGAGGTACATCAGGTGACAGAAGCGATGGTGCACAAAACAAATCAGTGCTAAAGAGCTTTCTACAAACCCTATGTCTACCCTGGTACATCTGACTTTGCTTCAAATTTTGGAAATGTTACCTGATAGCATACTAGTTGCTGTGGGCATCTTAATTTCAGCATTTTGTACCTAGGATATTAACCATGACTTCATGAAGTTCTTTCAGGACACTTTTTTGTATGTTTAGTTGCACACAAAAAAATGGCTAAGATAATTAACAGTTTGCAAGTTACATCACAAAACAGCTTCCCTTCTGCTTCTTGCCACACAAACACCTCATTTAAGGAAATGTGAAACACTGAGGCTGAAAAAAAGACTCTTTCATCAAGCGGATTAGCAATTTGGTCCAAATAATAAGCATGCATCTGAATATAAAAACACAGGTTGTTTCTTATAGATGGTGCATACATTGAGAAGAAAAAACAGACCAGAAGGTTTCAGAACTACTGCTTTAGTGTGCAATTACTATTTATAGAGATTGTTGTTTTCTTTGTATGTTAACATTTGGGCAGTTAAAAAAAAAATGAAGCCAAACAACTGGAAATAACAAAAGTGGGACATGAGTGCTATTTGTTTAATTCACTGCACCCATATGCAATCTGAACTTGCAAATGAAAAAGCTTGAATGGGTTACTGTGAGCCATTCTGGATAAGGCCACTAAATTAAAAACATGTCTGTCTTTACGTTTCGGCACTCTCCACTCTGAAGTTATACCCTCAGCCTCAGCCAGATTTCAAATCAAAGCCCAAGCCTCACTGTTACGGATCTCATGATCAGTTATGAGTACTACCACTGAAGTATATGATTTGTGTGCATCTTACTTAGCCAATTGATAGGGTATGGAAGTCTGTAGTTACAGGAGGCAGGAACTTATTTAACTAATTTTTCAGGTTTCAGACCTATGAAAATATCTTCAAAATTTTTGTGACAGAAAAGGTCATTTATACTTATTGATCAGCAGAGAAGTACAAAGAAAACCACATAATATTTCCATAAACAGCAATAGGTCCATTTATCTCTTAAGTCTCCCCTTTTTATATTATGTGATGAACATACATCTTGATATGGAAGTGTAAAATAATGATTTTCATATAACTGATTTTTAATAAACAGGGTAGCATCTTTGAGCTCATCTTTGACATTCTTTATAATGAGTTTTTCTGAGCACTGGCCAAATTATCTATCATCAGTGGTTATTAAAATAAAAGACCAATTTCTTTAATTGCTGCAAATCGCAGAGTTGCATATATAACTGCGGTGAATTGCTCATCGTCCCAGTCTTGTCTTGCTTCTATGAACAATCCTAATGACATCTATGGGAGACCAGTTAGCAGAGATAAAAATCTATTTCACAGGAGCCTAATTTAACACAGTTTAACTGTTCCCTGTGATCCATACTAGGTATGACTGTCAAAATGAAACAGCCCATTCAGCAATCTTTATTTCAAAGTGATTTTGTGAGTAGCAATAACTTTCTTTGCTACTCTGGAAGGTGTCCTTTTTGTTACAGTATTATTTTCTTAAGTAGTAAACAATAACATACCTCAGTCTGTGAGGCTTTCTGGTCTGGCATCCTGAATGTCTTGAAGTAAACTCCTTGGGGAAGTCAAGGTGACCTTCCAAGGTAGTACATTTGAGTATCAGGCAAAATCCTTCTGCAGGCCAAATTAAGATTATTTATGTAAAAACACAGCTGTCTTGATAAAGGAAGCCATGTAGTTTTGTCAGACCACAACATTTAGCAGCATGCTTGAGATCTCTCATCCTGTTGCTTCAACCCTGTCACCCTAGGAAAGACAAAGAAAACAAATATAAAAGAATGGAACTCAACATCGGCAAAATAAACAAACACCTTTTGCGTAGCAAGGCTGTTAACAGAGTTGCCAAGCTACATAGATGTAAAACCTTCCATTCTTGCACTGGAAACAGAGGTAAAAATACTCTCCTCACTATCTTTGCAAAAGTTGAAAAGCTTTTGAGCCTGGGGAGGAATTTTGTGGTTCTTTCTTTGTTTTCCATAACCAGTTTAACCACTTCTTGTCTGTGAGAACATGTACGTCTTTTGAAGACTGATTCTCCCAAAAACTACGCTTGGATCAATAAACCACTGAAACATCTATTAAAGTGTTTTCCTCTTCAAGACAGCGCATGCTTAAGTGCTATCCACAGGAAGGTTTACTAAACTGAAGCCCAAAATAAGAATCATTGGTTGCTACATAAAGTTTATGTATGTATACGAACTCCACTGACATTCCAGCCAGATAAAATCCTTATATCTGGCATTAATTTAATGATGCCATGTAGAAATTGTTAGCATCCAAAGGGGTTTTATTGTATTCACAATAGCATTTTTTCTCTTTCAGTACACTAGGGCCAATAATGAAATATTAAAACTACTACTTAATAGGTGTTTTCTTATTTTAGATACCAAAAGGTCCCTTAACATTGTTCCTTGGTTACACTATTTAAACCACTTGAAAGGTGCTTAATTCACAATCTACCAGTATATATTCCAAAAGTCCAAGTTTAAATCTAATACCTAAAACGATAGTTACAGTCAGAAGTTGCAGTCATTTTCTGTTAACCCAGCAGTTATGTGTTTAGAATATCCTGGTGGCACCTATCTATATTTTGATAATGAAGAGCAATTTACCTCTAGCAATTTCACCAAAAAACTGGAAAGCAATAATGTTCTGGAATTACTGTGGTGGGAGGGGAGGTAGAAATTCAGAAGATTATCAATTTTATATAAAAGCATTTTGTATTTAAATATGAATATATTTATGCTGATTTCACGGTCAACATTTGAACACAAATATGGTTGAAAATCATGCTGGGTAAAGCTCTAAAAAGTAATTTCCCCTCCATTTCCTGAAGCCACATCAGGACTTCATATGACCTGTACTCCATTCGCAGTACTGTGGTAGAGGTCTTCCCAAAAGAGGGCATTCTAGCATGATGACATATATATGTATAGTAATTGCAAATTTAAGAAGACCATAGAAGCAATGTTAATCACAAGCAGAAGAACATAAGAATATGGAAATAATGCCAAAACTACAATAGTCACTATTTCCAGAAAAAAAAAGAAAGGAAATGTAGGAAGTTAACTAGATTACATCCGATAGAAATTATTAGTGTAACATATATGCAAGCAAAACAAAAAACTATCCATGAGAACAACAGTCTGATATAGCTACAGCAAAATAGCTAAAAATTACCAAGATGTTTCTGAAGGACTCAATGCCCAGGTATAGTCTCTTGCAAACTGAGTAAACTGACTGACTCACAACGTTATCTGCCTTCAGTACTATTTCCTAACTAAATGAATTCACAGAATACGTGTATAATAGGGGTAGTTAAGCACATGAAAAAATTCTTCTGCTCTAGAGTAACAAACTTCCAAAATGGCTCGTCATCCAGTGAAGCAAGGCAAAGCCCAAACAGTGTAAACAAAAGTACTAAAGAGATACGACTATCACATGGCCACAACTGAAGAGTATTACAAATATGGTAAAATAATATTTTCCAACGACATAGACAAGTACTGTCAAATACTAGTGGATAAGGAAATCACTCTTCATCTTATTTTAGCAGACAGACAAACATTCTAGAAATCCACAGTGGAAGAATAACACTATTGTTGCTGTTATCTGTGACTACTAATTTTGTGACATTAGCATCAATTAGCGTGGCTACTTGTTTCTGACTGTAAGACACATCCGAATAGGATTTTCAGAGATAACTTCCACTTTCTGGTATAGGAACTCAAAGATCTCATTCGTGCTGCTAAGAGGCAAGGAAATACATCTCAACTAAAAAAGGGGAAACTGTGATATGACACTTGAAACCCCTTTGCAGAGGGCAGCAAACAAAAGGCAAAAGCAATCCAGCACAGGTACAGACCTACAGGTGCTATTCATTAAAAAGCCTATCAGAATTTGTAAACTCTAAGGGCCTTTCAGATTAAAAAAAAAAAAAAGTGCAATGGTGTTTACATATGTCAAATGCTTAAGCGTTATGCTCAAGCAAAAAGAGATCATTAGTGATTCATGATCACTGAGATTACTGAGAGCCACACACCAGAACTCTGAGGGACTCTGATCTTATTACCAAAACTACACAGATGCAGTTTAGACAAGTCACTGATGTGCACAGCTGAATTTTAAGCTAAGGCAGTCTTCGAGCATGAAAATATGACAAGCTAACATGACTCTCAGCTCATTTGGAAGCATCAGCAAAGGTAGTTACAAGCCCATTTTAACAGCAGAACTGGGAAGAATCCAAAAGCAATTATATACTGACAGAAACCGAGAGCTGCATAGCCTCTGTTGAGATGGCCAGAAAATAGTGGAGGTGTCGCACAGGCCTCACAAGAATGCTGGAATTACAAAGATGAGATAAGCACATGCACTGCCAGAAGCAAAAAGACTCAAGACCCAGCACATTGAGAACAAAATTATCTCTGAAGTAGAAGCCTGTAGCCAGCATATAAGAAGTGATAAAGTGTCCCAAAATTATAAATGAGATCTGCAAATAGGTGAACAACTGTTATATATGTGCAGACATACATCTAGCTACAAAAAGAGTGAAAATTTGCTGCATGTTTTTTTCAAATCTTTCAGCAAAGTAGGCATGGGCTTATCACCAAAGCTGAACAAAATTACAATTTCGCTGCAGATCACTGTTCACGCTTGTGGACGATAGCCAAGGTATAAAATACTGATGCAGTGCCAATTATAGCAAAAACAATGAAATCTTTCAATAAACACAAACATTATCTGATTTCAGATGACAGAATCTGAGAGGAGACAGACCATTTTCTCCTTGTTATCTTGTCACACAGCAAGTCACTACCGAACCCAGATGAATTGGTTATTCAGGTGCAAGGCTTTGACTCAATTCTCCCAGTGATGGGTTTCGAATTTGAGCTAGTCTTCCCAAAAGAGGAGCTTGCCTTTTCTTACATAGTTTGACGGCACTGACTGATTTGACCCCTTACAGTATCCTCCAAGGATGTCTGATGGAACAATACCCTTCATGACTATATTATGGCCATCCAAACGGGGATGCATGCTGTGACATGGCACAGAAATGTGATACTCCTGTCTTGGATATTTCAGATGAGGATAAGCATGAAACGGAATGTAGGAGAGAAAGTCATTAAGATGGACTTGGCAATACTGAACTGCTATGCCACTGAGCTATGACTGGTAATCAGTAGCATATTTGGAGTGTGATATGTGATGTTAGCAAAGCCCGTGATGCCTGCTCACAACCATCAAGATTCAGTGAGACTGAGCCCACTGACAACATCCTCCAAAACCTGCCTGAGTCTCAGAGAGCCCTACTATGCAGTTATAGGAGGCATCTTCTATCAGATGGCGTCTGGCTGGCCTCGCAAAGAATATTGCAGTCTTCCTCTCCAGAGGGGCAGGTTAGTCTTTCACGTCTCCTGCCCTACCTCTAGCTCTTCCTGGCACTCACTAATCATCATGTGCTACAACAAACTGCTTCACAATACTAGCTCAGACAGGATTCTCCTTCAGGTGGTGATAGAGCTAAAAAGAAGCAGATTGGTTGATTCTCTCAAAGAGAAGTACACAGAAATAGGTTTGAAATTGATTTGGAAAGAGGCAATCCACTATGCGTGAGTCTCTGCAAAGAGAAGAGTAGCGTCAAGCAGTACTATTGTTTGAATTAATTTACCTGGTTTAGCTTCTAGATAAAAAAGGATGCTGGGAAACAATCATGAGAAGCTGTACTAAAAAAGCCCAAGAAAAAGATGGAACAGGTATTTCAGTGGCAAACATGCAAGTAAGTAGACTTTAATGGAAGACTGCATACAGAGACACTACATGACATGGTTTAAAGAACTATCACGTTAACAGGGTTGTCGTCTGTAGGGGGTCATGAAAGGCTAAGGACAGACTCGTAAGACATGGAAAATCCCATTTTGAAGGCTATGATATGAAGAAGTTATTTAGAAATCCTGGCCCTTCACTCCTCCACACACCCTTCAAGGTTAAGTGTTCCCGATGAGCCCCCCTCAAAACACAAACACAATTTAAGTTAGAGAACTGCATTTTAATTGAAATATCTGCTTTAGAAGGATTAATAAAAAAATGTAAAGAATCAGAAAGCTTTTTGTGATTTGAAAAAGACATGATTAGCCTGTAAAGGTGGAGAAAAGATGGATTAAGTATCTCATGCTACAGATAAAAAATGGATCCCACTTTCTTTCACTTGGGCTTTGTGGTTCTTATAACTACCATATGGATAGGACATGGACAAACACATCTCACAAGATCAAGATTATGTAAGACTGCAAGCTAAAGAAGATAAAAAATTGTTTGGTTTTTCCTTCAGACTCTTGCTTACCTGAAAGAGGCAGCCTTTTGAAAGTGAATGACGCACATTAAATGAAAGTGATAGGAAGGCCTGATACTAGAGCAAGAATGCCACTCTTCAAGCTACTAATTCAATCATTCGGTACAACATTATTAAAGGTTTTAACTATAACTATTGCCTCAATAAATTAAAAGCCCTCAGTGCTCGTAGCAATTTGCACTAAAGAGAACGGATATCTTTCACTGAACCATTTCATGTTGAATTCTTTAAATTTGAGATGTCCAGTGGAACTGATAAGTTAGAAAAGTGAGAAAGGCTAAGGCAGATGCCAAAAAAAAAAGTGACACAAAAACCTAGTGTTATACAACTTCTATTACCATGAAGTGTCAGAACACAGAGTCTAAAAAAGAAATTCACATTATAGAAAATGTTGTGTAGTTTTTTAAAAATAAAAGCTGTACATCTATATGTTTTTATTCTTATTTTGTTTGCTCTAATAATCTATTCTTCAGTATAAAGCTATGCATGTGGCACATGACAAAGATAATATTCCAAAGCGCCATAAAAACTCTCCAGTATTATCCTGGAAGAATGTTCAAATACAGCAGCAGTTGTAGGAATTTCTTCATAGCCAGCAGTGAGTAACCTCATTCAAAATTCTTCTGGTGTTAGCTTTCAGAGGTGTGACTTAGAATTAGTACCACTGTGTCAGACGTTGCCTGAGAAATAAAGGAAGATGTGATTTTGGCCTACGGTCTTAATAGTGGCAGCTATTTGGTATAAGATGCCCCTACAGAGACTCCGATGCAGTACTTGAAAAAGAATAGCTGATAAGATATTATCAATCACTCCAAAGATTTCTAGGCTGTGTGGCAAGCTATATACCAGAGTTTTATGAGGAAAAAAAGATTCAGATTATAACATGCCCTAAGGATATATCATTTCAGTTTAAAGAATTATCATTTGACTGGCCAACAGAGGAAAATGTTTTAGTCACTTTGTTTCAATGAAAAATGTTACGGGAAGTTTCTTTTTAAGCTATAAAGTAAAATGTCAAACAAATATCTCCAGAAATACCTTCAAAAATGATCCAGGCCGGTCTAACAGCTACTAGTTTGCAGTAAAAACAGATATAGAAATAGAGCGTACAGGAAAACACTATGTATACCTCCTGATGACTGTTAAAATCAATTGTTGTATGCTAAGAACCGACTGATATTTTTGTTTCTGCTGTAATTATATGCAATATTAAAAATTGCTTAAATTACTTTACAAATTAAAATAATTCCACAATTTTGCCTTATTTGCAGATCAGAAGAACAAGCCGACACAGAGAGGTCACGGGTAATGCAAGACGCTTCACTGTGTTTCAGGTCTATATAATTTCTTCACAGTTCTAAAGAAAACAAGCAGCTCCTAGCATACAAGGAAAACTAAGTAGCAAGGAAGAAATTTCCACATCACAGTAATTATGTCTGATACAGTTGCATATTTTTTCTTTCTAGAATATAAGAAAGAAAGCATTCACAGACCAAAAATGCAAAGAATTGTTGACCAGACCCCAGTATCCTACCTAAACAGTTGAGACACTGACATATGGTCTGATCAGCCATATTGCCCTTAGACACCTGCAAATGATAATCCAGTTCAGTCCATTGTTAACCCACAAAACTCTTTAATCAACTTTCCTGAGAAACACCAGACCGGGAGGACTTTGCTGAAGAGTCACTAGCACAGAGTGACCTTAAAATAGGAGTGCATCAGCTGCTGACCAGATTAATCAACTGGTAACCAGCCCAGCACCTGTTAGGGTCTTTTATGATCCAGTGGCCAAATATGTGTTTCTATTAACTCTGCATTTTTTCCTGCTGCCTCCCAGGCATGATATCACACAATACTCAGCACTTTTTTTCTCCAGCAGAGAGGGCATTTGATGGTCAATACACTCTGATATAAAGCAAATGAAGATTTACTGGTACTGCCGGATGAAACGCTTGGCTAATCTTCAGGGTATCTTTCAGATGATGGGTTTTTCCACATCAAAAGTAATATAAATGTCAATACCACAAACTGTAGAAGTGACAGCCACATGGAATAAAAATGAAATGCAGCTTTTAAAAGGAAATACTCTGTATCCTAAAAACTGTTGCAGAAATCTAATTATGTGGAATGACTAATCACTATCAATGTTTAAAGTTTCTTAAAGAAGACCAGGCACTCTTACCACAATTTTTTTAATTTAAATTATTATTTAAATTAGTTTTTAGTCTATCACCCTACCAGCCAGTAACCATAGCCTTACAGTTCAGTGTTTAAATATGATTGCTCAGTGCAAAGGAATTATGATCAAAGTCCCAGGCAACCTAAAGAGAGGTGTCAGATGCATTTCAGTTTAGAAGTGGTATGACAGTAAAAATTGCACGTTACATAAGGATTGCTCAGTGATACAGCAATTGCAAAAAGATTAAAAGTGTATCCCTACCATGTGATACAGCTCTGTCAATGCTGGTGCTGACCTGATCTAAATCACCCACATGACACAGAACCAGGCAGAGCTAACGTCCCGAAACAATCTGGTAGTGGCAAATTGCACTCCAGAAATAGTGCGTTCATGAGAAAGTAGAGGCATCTCTGTGCTATGCTCCACTGTGCTGTATAGATACACTCCTAAATCTGACAAGCCCTCAGAATTAAATTGTCTTACTTCTGTTCTTAATATTCAGTGCAGATTAAATTCGACTACTACAAAAGTCAAAGTCACATTCATCTTGAGAATGACCTATTTGAGGCCTCTGCCCCCGAGATTATTTACCATTAATCTGGAAAACAAAATGCTCTTTATTAACAAAAGGATCTCTGAATCCCACACCACAAATTCCGAAATAAGTTTTGCAGCTAGTCCTAGAATTGAATAGATCAAAGCTCAGTTAGATAAACCTGAATATGACAGTGATAAGTAAATTGTTGGTGCGAAGACAGTGAATGTAGAAAGCCCGTCTGTTAAATGAGAGTACATTTAAGTACTTCCATTTATCCTAATTACTATCTTGTACTACAGGGGAAAGGATGGTCTCTGAAGTTGACAGAAGCTAAGCCATTTAAACTTTTTCGGGGCAAAAATGTTTGAAATATAAACATATCAAAAATGCTAGAACTTAATGTTAACAGGGGCAGCGATTTAAGACAACAATTACTTCAGTAAAGAAAAATGTTGCCTTCAAAGTGAAAACATAATAGTCAAGTGAACCTATTCGTAAACCATGGTAATCTATTATTTACTACGGAAGGGATGAAGTCATATGCTGTCATTGTATGCAGCTGGTATTGATAAAAAACCCCACATTTTCTGTATGCGTTAGCAAGCCAACCATCACACTCTACATCAGTAAAATTTCTGCTTCATCTTCAGATGTAATATAAACCTTGATGTTGCAATAACAGAGGATCATGGCAAGCTGGGGAAAAGCCTATGTCTAAAATGATGGATGGCAACTTCTTGCTTATGAACATACTACAAAAAAACCAACAATAAAAGTTATGAAATAAATATCAGTATTAATCACTACTTGCAGATGGTTACTTGAAAGCAGGAAAAAGTCCAAGGTGACCTCTTAATTGCAAACAACATCATGGGTGTAAATAATAACCTCCGTTATATCTCTGGATACATCCCACAGCTTGTAAACATGGTTGCTTTCCCCTCAGGGAGAGAACTAAAGAGCAATTTTATTATACTCCCAGAAATATAGGAATATAAACACATCTAAAAATGTAAGTATAAAGTTGGTTCACAGGAAAAGGAGACTCCTCCTTATTCTAGGTGGACCTCAGCCCTGCAAGTAATACAAAGGGAATAAATGCAAGCAAAAAAAGGTCCGGTCTTTAAATCCTTGTTGCTTTCCTAACTCCTTTCTTATCAGCATTTAAACTCATATTTATTTTGCAGTAAAGAAAAATTCACAGTAAAGAAAAATCACTGTTATCTGTGTTAGCTGGCTGGGTATCTTATCTTATTAGTGAATTGACTAATGATAATTGAGGTACTGACTGATCTGAAACTCAATTGGTTGAGTTTGGCCTGTGTCTTTTCAGGTGTTACACTGGACTGCAAACTACCAGTATTAGACAATTATCCATTCTAGTTACTTGGTTACACTTCACATGCATCACTAAGCTGTTACTGAAGTGACTTGACTCAGTTCTAAAATGATCACCTTCTACATTTAAAGCTTCAAAAGGACCAGAGCTGTCTCTAGTTGCCATAGATTTTAGCATTTCTTTGTAAATATCATTTTCACCTGGGATTTGAGCCTTCGTTTCAGAGTATGAGAGATGCTAAAAATGAAATCCTGGGTTAAAACTTGGTCTGTATTAATGAACTTAATGCATGCTAAGTTCAGACACGGTATTATTTCCTAACAAAAAGTATTCATTACAAAAAAGCTGAGGTTACCAAGCTTTTATTTGTAAAACCATTTAAAGAAAATAACAAATTAAAAAAGCAAGGCCAAAATTATTTACACATTTCCACAGAGACTACTCAATAAAATGCTGTTTTGGTGCTTAAATGTTACACCAATGAGTGTTTAGGAGAAACCCCACATCTAAAAACTCCTGTGCTTGTTAATTCTTTGCACATAAAAAGCTATTTTCTGTTGTATGACTTAAAGTACTTTTAGGAAAGAGATTATGTTCAGCTTAGTTTTACATTAGCATGGGCATAGATGTTAAAAGCAATTAGCAGGAAGGCACTGAGACTTCCTGGGTAACACAATGGTTTATTGCTTCAGAGATTAAGATTCTGTTCTTTTCTCTTTCACTGACTTCATTTGAGATGCTGAAACTCAATTATTAACCTTTCAAACTTTCCACGCAGTTTCATTTCTGGAACAATTACATGCTTATTATACGTAAAGAAAATACATAACAATTAAACAGAGCTTTTGTCCTCAGGAATCCTCTAGCTTTAAGTTCAAGTTCTGATTCTGTTAATTTTAATGTACACTTCTTTCAGTATTAACTTTAATGGGACTTCATCTGGGGGATTTTTTCATGTTTCTCACTATTGGTTGACTTCAGCCTTCAGAATACATAAAAGTCCTTTTGAAACTGACAGTTTACCAAAGCATGACATTTACCTGGAGCGGTAGAAACCTGTGTTTTGGAGATGTAAGATCAAGGACTAGCCCTTACCCTAGGTTTTATATGACATCATTATAGAGACATTACTTTTCTCTACACCCATTCCTACTCCATCCTAATTACAGTTTAAATCCTATTATAAGAGTGAATAAACTGAATCCTATTGTAAAGATGAGTGTAATCTTGCCTGAAGAGATCAATTTATCTGTTCAATACTCAGAACATTGGAAAATGTTCAGAAGGGGTTATGAAGAAGGTGATTTTCAAGGACAAGCACAGCAGGAGTTTTAACAATTTAAAAACATCTGAGAACAGTTCAAGACCCAACTTTCTATCAGTTAGGGAATGAGAAGGAAAAAGAAAATGGATCTGGTACATGTTGATTGCTGATTTTCTTTACCTTCTTGATCTCTTGAATCAATTCATACTATTTTCCAAGTATGGTATTATTTAACCTGAGTGCTGGAAAAGTTCAGACTTGTTGCTCAAAACCAAGAATGGCACCTTTAGCATTGCAGGAAGTCCTGCAATTTAAAGGTAAATAAGCTTGAACTATAATTACAGTATCATTAATTTCAGATTTAAAATTACTGTAAAAATCAGATTTAATTGAAAGCAAAAAAGACCGACTCAGAAAAATATGCACAATATTTTTATTAACTAATCTATTCTGTGAAAAATAAACAAACTGTATCCCAAACTACAACTTTAAGATTTGATGTCTCTTTTTTCAAAGAAAGTATGCTTTATACAATGGGAGACAGATGTTTCCATGTTTTTGTATAATTTAGTTTACTAATTTAGATCTCAGTTTATTACTCAGATGTTTGATGTTGTAACTGTGCTATATTTACCTACTGATCATTAAAAGAAAGGAAACTTAACGTAGTGTATTCTAACAACTAGGATGTTAACAACTAGGTTTTAACAAATAGAGTTAAACAAACAGGTTTGAAGATGATAAAGTGTTTATGACTTTTTTATGTGACTACACTGAGACAGATAAAAGTAATTGGAAATACATTCTGCTTCACACAGTATAAAAAAATGGAAAGCAAAATGGGTTAAAACAAGACAGCAAAAGCAAAACCAATAAAATCTTGTGCAGGGAAGCAGAAGGAGGTTCTATTTCATGGTATCTCCCAAGATTTGCTGATTAGATTTTTTATTCTGTTTTTACTAGGAATCTGCCAAACAAAGTAATCTATTCTCTAATAATGCAGCCTGTAACTAAATGTCCAAGACTTCAGTTGATGAAACACAGAAGAATCATAGCACGTGATTAATTTTGCTGGTCATGGGAAAGACTTTTCAGGAGGATGGGAGAACTGATACTCTCCAAGCCTCTTTTTCCATGGTCAGTTATTCATCTTCCAAAGATTTCCCACTCTCATCTTCCCACTCACTTCCTGAGGTGCTTTTCTACAAGAGGATTGAGGAACATATTTGGGATCCCTGCTTAAATTCCCCAACGGACCCAACCTTGGATTCTCTCTAGCAAAGAAGCCAGCCTCTTGGAACTGCTTCTAAAAAGCTTTTCAAAAGTTCATTACGTAAGTTGTCATCTATCTCGCATTACTCTAACCCCGTGATACAAATGTCAGCATGCTGATGAATAGGTCACGTCCAACCCTTTCCTTCGTCATATGGCTGTGCAAGAAGAGCCTTACACAATCATGCACTGTAATGCAGCTACAGCTGAAGCAACCAGAAGACTAACTTGTGTATTTATAGTGTTTCTAATTATGTGTGTATTAAGTAGCAGGGGCACTTAAGATGTGCTTTAGAATAACTTCCTTTTCCACTGACAGGGTTTTTTTCCAAGCTGGCTCCAATTATCTCAAGGAGCGGGGCTCGACATACTAACATACCACTCACACATACGCTTAGGACAGACTTGGGATGGTAATGTCACTCTGCCTAGAGACTAGCAACTTTAGAAGAGATGTTGAGATACCAGTTCAGGTAACCTAGAGAAGTCACGATCATATGCAATGTGATTTCAACGTGATTGGCTGTCTTCTCTTTTTTCCTAGTTGTTCCACTGTAGGATAGCTACGGCATTTTGCTCACCATTACTACCACTGCTAGTAGCCCTTCAGTCTTTCAAAATACAATTTTGACATTCAGTTATATGGCTCCATTGAGATTCACTGTCACAAAATTCCATGGCTTATTACTGTTCTTGGTTTTTCAAACATCATCTTACAGACTAATGTGAAAAGTTTTTGACATAACCATTACAATCAAGACTGAGTTTTCATAAGGGACCAAGGGAACAAAAGCAGTTTGAAATGATGGCAGCAGGAGATTAAAAACAAAAATCTGCTTTGTAGAGGTAACATTTACAATGCCTGATGTACTATTTTTTTAAAAAAACTTTATTATCACAAATAATGTAGCCAGAATAAACCAGTAATTGCACAGTGTGTCGAATTCTGTCATGTGACATAATTATTGTATCCATTGATTGAAATGGGATTGTAAAATCCCACTTGATTGATAATTCAAGGTTTAATCCTCTGAATCCACTATTCTTTCATACATGTTTTGAAAATCTTTCAGTACCAATACTGGCGCTGATGTTGCCATATTTAGCTCTTCCAGAAAGAAATTATGAGAAGCTAATTATGCTTTGAAAAACTGGGGATGGAAAGGAAGCAAGCAGAGAAGAAAGGTGCAACCTTCCATTTCATAGACAGCAACAGCAAAAATAATTTAGTTCATATTTAACTATTTGGTAGCCGTACCTTTAAACATTAGAGTGACCTTGTTTGAACAGAGGATTCCCTCCACAGTACTGAAGTGGAAAAATGTGTATTTAAGTTTTGAACCCTAAGGAAGAGCCTCAGTGTTTTCTTAAGGAAACACTTTTTGATGGCATCATTCTTCATGTTGTTTCATTATTTCAGACAGACTTGCTCCCACTGTACAAAAGACACACCAGCATATGGTAAAGTTATTTTCCTATTTTTGTGGAAACAGGCCAAGATGTGCAATAACAGCTAGTAATTCTGTAGTAATGAAGTAACCATTTCCTGGAAATTTAGAAGTTTAAAAATATTTTGAAATAAATATCTAAAAAGCACTATTACAATGTAGAAACTGGAGTTCATTGCCTTACTCCTTTAAAAGAAAAGAATAGAAATGTCTGTACTGAAGGAAATGTTATTATGCAGCATATTATTATTTAGTAGATACAGAGTCATACTGCCTACTTGCCCCTGCTTCGCTAGTCCATATGCCTACATCTAAACTGCAAAGCAAGTAAAGGGCTGGGTCCGTGATCATTTACAGGCCTGCCTTGCACTTTTTTTAGTATGAATAGCTGAGCAAACTTGGGGTTACTTCAGGGCACATCCCCAAAGTAGGGAAATCAGGCTCACGCCACCCCTTCATGAGGACCCTGGCACACAATTTGAGGCGTGGATTGGGCAGACGTGCCGTGCTGTGCCATGCCCCGCCGCCTCTCTGGATTTCAGCTTGTGCTGCAGAGATGCCATGTTGTCATAGGATCCCTCCTCCAAGGGCCACGAGGTCATCTGCTGTGGGGGGCGAATGGAACCACTGGGCAACCTGAAGCAAGGCTGCTTCTGGGGTTACACGCAGACCTGCAGCTGAGCAGGGTGATTGTGAGCACACACGCTTGCTGACCAGCATGATAACAGCGCAGATATAGTTTAAATTAGCATGAACTGTAGACAAGGTATCAGAAGTAGATGTGGCAAAAACATAAGCAGGGAAAGTGGGAAAATCTTTTTACTTCTCCATCGTTATTGTCAACCAAAAGCTAATGAGAGAGATGGGAACAGAAACCAGATCTCCTATATCCCTGCCCCATGCTAGACCTCCCCCCTGCTCCTCTAATTATTTTTTTTTTCATGTTGTTGTGGGTAGATTTGTTGATATAGAAATATCTTCAGCTCTATTGCAGAACACACTGAGGCTAACAGACTACACTGAAGTATTTTGTTTGAACTCTAGACCTTATTCTGGCACATCTTCCTTTTATTGTATTACTGTCTCCTCACTTACCATAAAAAGAATGAAAATGTATACTAACCATTTTAATTGGCTTACAGGGCTCATGATGGCTTTGACAACTGATGTATGTTTCATAACTACATGGCAGTCTTTTATTAATGTTTTGGTCAACATTTCTCCACATTTCATTCCAGGAAATCCTACTATTCAATCCCAGTCTCCAGAGGTGGATGAGCTGGGTGTGGGTACAGCTTGCTGATCTTACCAAGGTTTTGCTTATGCTGCAAACTGATAATCTGGGAGAAAACTCTTCTAAGAATTCTGAAAGTATTTTAGCTTCACTAGTGACTTGATGTTCTTGCTTCTGTCGCTGCATTGGTCCTTTTCTCTCTTATCCTCCCTCTACATAAGCACATAAATGTGCAAATGCCACTACCCACACTTGGAGCATTCCCTCATCTCATCTTTCCTTATTTCTACCTTCAACACTCTTGTATTTTGCTCCAGGAATCATATCTGACTTCACTCTGCCCATACCCTAAGATTAGTACCTACCTGGCACTATGTCCCATGAAGGCCAGTGTCTCTCCCCCTCTCTCTGGATGTGTACACAGAGGAGGGGTAAAGAGCTGACAGGATGTAAAAAGCAAACCCTTGCATGCTGCACAGATTTTAAGGATAGCTGATGCAGTCTAGAAAGATGTTGCAGTCTTTCTCACCAGTGCCATCCCTGCATTCAGATGGAAGAACACTGGGGGATCATTTCAGGGGATCATTGTGAGATTTCTTCTCTTAGAACTCATGGTAAGGAACACTAGAAATGAAGCAATAATCTACCTGTACATATATCCCAGAGTACATAATGCTCAAAAACATAGTCTCTCTAGGCTAGAATTCTTGATCAGGGGTGAGAAAAATTTAAGACAAAATAAAATCTTGTAAAAATTTTCACTTTGAATTTAACATGGACAGCGTTTTACAAGTTTTAAGCCAAAAAATGAAGTAAGAGTGTTTGGTTTGCTCTTTTCTTTTAATCCGTCTGCATTTAAGGTTCTAGACAGGAACAGAAAATATAGGATCAGAAAGAATAAAAGAAAATAGTGAGTTTTCATTTTCCCACAGATTATGGTACATCTTTTCATCCCAGAGGATCTCCATTTCTCTCCCACTGCAGGAAATCACTGATTTACACATATTCACTGCGGGACTGGAAGGAAGATGGAGCACAGGGAGTTATCCTTCCATTTAAAAATAGACACCTTTTTAGGACTCTGTACTGAGTAAGCAACGTTCTGCTGACACAGCAAAACAAACTACCTACCTAACCTCCTGCGATCCACTCCACTGGCTAACAGTTCCTTCCTAGGTTCATAACTCTTAGAACGGTTTAAAAAATATTGGAGTTTTCTTTGATAAAAATTTTTGTAACTCAGAAAGACTAAATGTCCTTTGTGTTGCTGGATAGTTGCCAGATATGAAATCTTTAATCCTGTTGAAAATTTTATCTAGCGATGTCTTGAGAGGAATTATGGCAGTAAGACTCACGCTTAAGAATTTTCTGCAAAGGCAGGTATTTGCAAGTTTCATTTTCACTGAAAAACTTTGATTAAAGGAATGGCAATCTAAGAGTCTAGTAAAAAGAAATCATGTGGGATGTAGGGATTAATGCAGGTTTGTCCTTGCATATGGCCTACCTGTTGCATCTTCTTTCTACATCCTAATTGAGACGCTTCACTAAAATAGGTTCTATTATGCAGATTAAAGAAGACAACAAATGCAGGGTTACTGAGGTTAGAGCTAAAAGTTTGCAGAGGATTATCAAGTAATCAGCAATGTGTTATCTGTTTTAGAGCACCTGGATTCACACGAGAAAACTTACAGAGAAGTCTAAATGCTAGTTTGATTAGATACCTGGTTGTGATGTGTGGCCAGTTTGTCGAGGGAGGTTATCCTCCCCCTCTACTCTGCCCTGGTGAGGCCCCATCTGGAGTACTAAGTCCAGTTCTGGGCTCCCCAGTTCAAGACAGACAGGGATCTGCTGGAGAGGGTCCAGCAAAGGGTTACAAAGATGATTAGGGGATTAGAACATCTCTCATATGAGGAAAGGCTGAGGGACTTGGGTCTCTTTAGTCTAGAGGAAAGAAGATTGAGGGGGGATCTTATTAACGCTTACAAATACTTAAAGGAAGGGTAGCAGGGGGATGGGAACAGTCTGTTTTCAGTGGTGCCCAGTGATAGGACAAGGGGTAATGGGCACAAGCGTGGACATAGGGAGTTCCATCTTAACATGAGGAGGAATCTCTTTACTTTGAGGGTAGTGGAGCACTGGAACAGGCTGCCCAGAGAGATTGTGGAGTCTCCCACTCTGGAGACATTCAAAACCCGCCTGGATGCCCTGGATGCTGTCCTGTGCAACCTGCTGTAGGTGACCCTGCTCTGGCAGGAGGGGTGGACTAGATGATTTCCCGACGGCCCTTCCAACCCTGACCATTCTGTGATTCTGTGATTTCATATGGCTCAAACTTGTTGAGAATTCCCCCTCTAAAAGCATCACTTTCCTGTAGTATTGCAACAAATTAAACCATCTTAAAATCACTAAGAGTGAATGTACTGTTCAGCGGTGCACTCATGATATGTAGATATAGCAATTTAGCTTACAGCCCATGCATTCTAACTCATAAATTTGAAGCAATGAAGTAAAATCAATACAATGTAGAGACCTAGTTCTGCAGGAACATATAGACATCTGATTTCAAACAGTGACTTAACATGTGTGCACAGATGTAAGGATTTTCTTAAGTCCTTGCAGTATTCCATCCTAAATCAAAAGAACAGAGGTGGAACAGAACAGACTGAAGAAAAAAAAATAAAAGGCAAAGCAGCAAGTCAAAATGGCTTTGTGGGCCAGATGCAACAGACAACTTAGGTCCCTAGTGCGCACCTAAGATTTAGATGGTGATTACGTATTTAAATCTGATTCTCAAACCCAGACACGCTCCACTCTTCATGCTTTCCATTAGAGTCCTCTGCATTCTTCTGAGGATGATGAGGATTTTCCAAGTCTCAATGAACCAGGCAATTCAATGCCTGGATCGATTCCAGGATCCAGAAGGCATGTATTTCTGCTAAAATATGTGAGGTGACCAGTCACTAATAGGTATTCTCAAACAATTCATAAAACACATCTGGAGCACTGGGGTCCCTACAAATGTGGTAGTAAAGGTGCTTTCTATTCGAAGAGGGGAGCTGGAGCTGGAGCATGGGAGACCACGCTCTCTACATTATAACCTATAAGCTAGGACACTCATCATATTGCCTTCCATAAGACCACCCTAAATACCACCTGAGACCACTTTAGTATTTTACTAAATAATTCTTCCACATAAGACACAAGAGTGGTGCTCAGAAGATGCATTAGAGAGCACAAGTTTTTGCTTCTAGAGTAATGCAGTAAATAGTAAACTACACAAGATTCCTGACTCCTCATAGATTTTCTTCCTGACTCAGTGATTCTTCTTTTTTTCCTGCACAATTTCAATAAATGCAATGAAAAATATTTTCCTTTACTATTCTCTAGTCTCTTATGAGGATTTTATTACAGGTAGTGACAGTTGTTGATATAAAAGCCTTTAAGAAGAGAAAATCACTGATCAAAGCTTTGTACATCCTGTATAAGTGCTCTAAGTAGTAACCCATAGCACAAAAGATGGAGACCACCAGCTTGTGCCTGTGGCCGTATCTTAAAAGAATGAGCGCTGCTCAGGTGTTTTTTAAAGCAAGAGCTTAGAGCTGTGCTCTGAGTTTTGCATCTCTGCAGAATAAAGAGATCCTTTTTAAAGCCCAGAGCAGATCGTCTCTGGGCTCCAGAAAAGGGAAACATTCAAGATGGGTGTTCCCCCTCGGCAGTTCCTTTTCTAGCATTCCTACCACTTTGTTAGTCTTAGGCAACTGCCTGTTGATTTTAGGCATTCACATTCTCAAAGTACTGCAAGCTTTTAACCTCATTTGGATGCACTCCATTCCCGGAAACACTGCAGAAGGACCCGTGATGCTAATTCAGTGTGCTGAATTCACCAAGAGAAACGCACTGAAAAAAGAACAGGTAACAGATGGGTCTAACCTGGGCCAGTGCAGATTCTATATTCACCAGAGAAGCAGCTTAAAGCAAAGGTGGGGCCACCTCCAGATGGTGAAGTACCTTCAACTTCTCTATATTCACTAGTCATTTCCCATAAAATTACTTACTGCATCGAATTACCATCTTTGAGCCAACGAGGTTTTACTGTTGAGGCAACCAAGAGTGGCTTTGCTCAGTATGGCAAACCTTTGCTGCCTGGTGACTGAACTGTGATTAAGAAGTGTCTGTTTCACCCAAATTTGAAAATCTTCCCAACACCAACTGTAAGAGGAAAAAAAAAAAATCCACTCTTGTAAAACTAGTGAAAAAAAAAATTAGAAGTTTGAGGACATGTGTATATCACTTAGGTTTTCTTTAGGAAAAAATCTTGAGTGGAGTTTCTAAAAAATCTCGAATTAGCTGCAGCAGTAGCAGTTTGCTTCTGTTACTGGTTTATTCACAGGAAATGGCTTTACAGCATAGCAACACACCACAGATAGGATAATTAGGTACTGTGTTTTGGGCACTCACAGTAGGTTTTCCTTTAATATACCAAAAGAGGAATATTTTAAACAAAACATTTCAGAAGCCTTCTACATCTCTTAACATCCGGAATAATAAACTGTCTTGCTACCTTTGCACAATCTGCAGCTCCCCAGTATCTGCAGGAAATCCACAAGAAAAACCTCACTTACGCACATATTCACCACAGCAAAATCACGTGCTCAGCAAGGTGAAAATAACAGCCGAAGCCCAATGCAGCTGGAATACATTTGAAATATAAAAAGACAAAACTTCCTACTTCTCAGCATTATTTTTTGCATATGTATAGTTACATTTTATTGTATTATATTATAAATATAAATAAAATCTACACCCACAAACAAACCATTAAAATATGCAAATATAAAAAAATACAAAAAATATATACACACATTTTAATGTGAATTTTTAAAATTGTTAAAATGTAAAATGTGTATGCCTATGTACTGGAAGGACACAAACACATACTTAGTCACACTGCATCAATAGAAATCTTCTGTGCTGGTTCCAACTTGTCTACTTTGGAACCACCTGAAATTGATGTTTGTTCTTTTGGGTTTAAAATCTACATATATATCAATTTATATCCACAACTGCACTTTTTATGAAAGAAATCACTAGATAGCTCTCAAGAAAATCAATGAAACCCTATTTTAATTTAATGCATATCTCATTAAGAGATATTTTTAGACAAGTATTTTTAGTCCTACAAAGAAGTGTTACATTATGATCAGTTTGTTGAGTGCCACTGTATAATATCTTTGTCTTCACAACATAAAATACTTACATTAGAGCTTTATAGCAGACAGATTTACAAAAAGCATCTCGTTAACTTCAAAAAATGGCACATTAGTCTTTAATTCTGAATGAAATTATATCACAAGACTAAGGAGGGGTGAACTGCTGCTCGCCAAACACAAGCCAAATATGACCCTCTTCTGGGGTTTGAAAAAGTTACATCAAATTAGCTTTGTTTTCTTTCAGTTTTATGCTCCATGGCATTTCCTAGATTCAGGCAGAAGCACAAATATCACACAGTGCTAAGAGAAAAGCTCTTCCTCTGCTACTGTATTTCTGGTCTGCTGAGAAACAGGAAATACCAGCAGTCTCACGAGAGCGCCTGTTCTCCGAAGACGGAGCTCAAATGGGGAATGGTCCCCACACAAACCCATCTGAGCCTGAAAACCTTTTGAAATTGGCCTATTTCTACGTGGGACACAAAAACATCCTAGCAGAATTCAGTACTTTCAACTCTTGAAGACACGCATAAGTACGAAGTGAAACAATATTGTTTGTCTGACATGGCTACAACAAGCATTAACTATTGATAAACATTGAATGGAAACCTTTCCAATTCTATATACAGATCTACATATAAAATGTGCTTTAACAACAACAACAACAACAAAGTAAACATTTTCAAACAGGGGTTCATGTTTTTATTTTGCGATAGCTTAAAGGGACTGGATTTTTACTGGCTGCATGGTCGCCTGTTCTGATAAGGAGAATCCTTCAAGTTTTCATTAAGTATAAAAAACCTCAAGCACTCTGAACTGTAGTTTTCAAATCCTTGACTAAAAGTATTAAAACTCAAAAGGTATTAAATTTCAATTAACAACAAGAGAACACGTAAGCAGAGTGGCCACACTGGTGCCAAAAGTAATGCTGACAACAGCCAACAGCAGATGCTTAGAGAAAGAGGATAAAACTGACAAACAGAGAGATCCTTTCTCTAGGAAGGATTTTGGCAATCTGGTAAGGGATCTTGTGAGACAGAAGGCCTATTTGGGCCATTATGTTTACTGGCAATATGTATATTTTTAAATTTCATTTTGAAAACAATCATATTTTTGGCATCAAGATCTTGGGGCTCCGAGTCCAACAACTTAACTATGCACTGTGTGAAAAAGTGCTTCCTTTGTTTTGCTTTTAGAGTTCCTGTGTTACAAAGTGCATAATTATTCCTTACTCACCTTCTCCATGATTTTATTACGCGTTTTCCTCTCAACCTACCTCTGGTCTTTTTCCAGACCTGAAGGGTCTCTCCTGATATATTAACTCTCTCGGTTCCATACTCCTGAGCAGTATTTTTGTATTTTATATCCTAATATTTACTTTCTGAAATGAGGTAACCAGAACTGCACTTGATGTTCAAGATATGAGCATATCTTGGATTTATTTAGTGGTCTACTGACTATTTATTTTGTTCCCTGTTCCTTTCCTCATTCTTTTCTTGTTTTTCACTGGTAATATGTGAGCTGATGCTTTCAGAGGCCTGCCCAAGGAGTCCAAGATGCCTTTCCTTGAAAGTAACAGCTCATTTAAAGTCCATTGCTTTGCAGACATAATTAAGGGGTTTTTTCCCCTCCTTATACATTATTGATATTAAGACCCAAGCATCACCTTTTTACCCACTTACTAATGATTACAAAGTCCTTTGGCAACTAGCCCTAGTTTTGGCCATCCTGAATGATTTTTCATTATTGGAAAATTTATTCATATCCTTGTTCCACCGCTTTTTTCAGTCTCTTTATGAATAGCTGAATGCATTTCCCAGTACATACCCTCATGAGACTCCAATGAAGAGTTCAATGGAAACCTCCTACCACCATGAAAACTTACTCATCTTTTAACCAGTAATTTATCCTTGAAAGGATTTGGTTGTTTTTTTTTCTCCTGCAGAAGTTTGGCCTCTTCACAAACCATTGTGAAGGACTTTGTGAAAAGTTTTTGGAAATCCAAATACGCTTGGCTCACTAGACCACCCTCATCCACATGCTGTTGACTCTTTCCAAGAACTTCAATACATGAATGAGAGTGGCTTCCCTCTGCAAAAGCCATGTTAACTTTTCATATATATATTTGGCTATTAGTTCTATTCATTATTATAATCTATAAAGATTTGTCTGGTAATGGAGTCAGACTTCTAGTCTGTAGGTTGCCAGAGCACCCAGGGACTCCTAAAGTTTGATATCACATTTACCTCCTTCACCTCCTCACATACAGTGACTGCTACAAGAGGCATGTAACATACATTTCTTAGTTCACTATTTTCACAGCTGAGCTCTTTTAAAACTTCAGGGTGGCTCTGGTAATCTGATTATTCCTATTCATCATTCTACAAAACATTCTAATTTATTTTAAAATACAGTGACAGATTGGCATAAAAAAAAAGAAGGAATATATCCTGCAGGTTTCCCATGTAATCCTATAGATACCTGCACCGTTCTCCTACAGAACTGCATCTCCCCATGGCTTCTTGATGTCACCCATGCTAGGGACTGGATTTGGTATGGGTAGCTTAGTAAAACTGTTTTCTAAGACTGTAAAATGTGAACATGAAATCTCTCAGAAAAGCAGCTAGGCTAGGTCTTAAGAGAACTAAGTGTCTTTGAGAAAAAGACTAAGCTGAGCTTGAATTGCTGACTAAAGAAGCTAGCACAGGCTGTGGAGAACTGCGGTGAAGCAGCAAGTACATGCAAAAGTTTCTATACTCTCCACATCCCACTGAAAGTGAAAGAACCGCTAAGGATAGACAGCACCACCAGGTTAATACAGTTTTAAAGGCAGCTCCTTAAAGTTCTTAAGAGCTTTGCCGTTGCAGCTAATGTTCAAACAATTTGATACAAACTTTTTCAGCATTAAAGAGGTTTTGGAGGATGAACATAGAACATAGGCACTGATATATCAGATCAGACTAGGAGCTGTGATTACGATCCTATTTGCAGTAGCGCTCAGTAGATTTGCTACAGATTCAGAGTTAAAGACTATAGCAAAGTGCAAAAAATATCTCTCTTCTTAACTTTCTCGATCTCATCTAGGTGTGGTTTTTTATATTTTCATTTTATACTGTCTTGAATCCTCATTATGTCTAGACTCTTCTGCCTTCTGGAAATCCATTCCACATATTAAATTTCAATTATGTGATTATTTGTAATCTACTTTAAATGTAATTCCTTAAAATTCCGCTAGCATATCTTGGAGTTTGTATCATGAGAGAACATACACAAATATATCACTATCTCACTTACCACTTTTATCTAAAATATCTTAAATCTCAAAAGTTTGCACACTAAATTTCAATCAATCTTTATATATTTCGTTCCACTCCACTCATATTGTTTTAGCTCTGGTCAGAACAAGACATGTCAATACAGCAGAAACATTGTTCTACTGCAACTTGTACTCCCCAGAAATACTGAGCATAGATTAGTAAAACCTTAAGGTTTTAGGGTCCAAAGTTTCAGATATTTTTGACCATATTTAGAAAAATATGGGAACTGGATGATGATTTTCAGATTTGATTTCTCAGATGTTCAGCTCTCTGTTTCCATGTAGCACCTTTCCCCTTCCCTCTGCTCTCCCACCAGTCCATTTCCTTCATTTCTCTCTTGTTGATGTTCACATTTGATGTTGTTTTCACTCCACAAGCATGCACTCAGATTTTTACAATGTACTTTTCTTCTGTCGCTCCATAAAAGCACCAGACAAAAATACAACGGTGAAGACCTTTTCATAACACTGTTACAGACTACCATTTTAGCAGCATCAACTGTCATCTTAATAATGTCCCTGGTGTACGATGGCAGCGGCGCATGTCACAGCCTGTAACAAATCCTGTCAGGCAGTCCTGATAGGCTCCTTTCAGCTGGAGACCATTCAGACTGTATGTAGACATCCCGCATGCTGTCCATTTCCCCCCATCCCCTGTAGGCTGTGGGACTGCAGGCAGGCTTCCCCTGCATATTTCCTGTACATACTTTTTCTATACGTCCCCCAGGCCACTCTTCCTAGGCTTTCTAGACAAGGGCTGACAGTATGCCCACCCTTCCTTCGCTCTCCAGGGACTCTGGTCTTACAATTCATCCTTTAAGAACATGTGAGGTTCAGGCATTATCTGTACGCGACTCCTTGTTGTAGATGATTTTTAAACAAAATTTGTTTGGGGATTCTTTCAGGTGAGGTCATAGGACACTCAGGAGACAAGAAATTCAGCCCAAACCCATCCCGAATTCTGCCAAGGGCTTTTTCTCCAAATCACAGGATCTGCCTTCCGTGCAGCATGCTTTCCTCTTTCTTGGCTGGCTTTGCAATGAGTCCCTGTTATAATAAGAATATTATCTCTGTTTTTCTGCCTTTCCTAAGCTTCCTGCCTGAGAGCTTCACAGGATAAGTCAACATAAGTTGTGATAGCCTTCTGCAATTATGGCCTTAGTCATGACATGCCCTGCAGCCTGTCTACCTTCTGCTTATGCAGCTGTTTGCTGGTGGTCTGTTGGTTGTACCAGTTAATACAGGGAAGTATCCAACAGCCTGCTGTAGCTTCACTGAATTCAGAATTGCATTTGGAGGTCTGCTGTCCTTAATGACCAAAGATACCGTCCTGAGGGCAGCTGTCAAAAGACAGTGGAGATAAAACCTTTTAGCCTCCCCTCCAGCCATCTACGGGTGCTTGCCAGCAGTGCGGTCTTTAAAACTCAGCATCAGACTGTCATTTCTTTGACTTTCTTTCTGGGGGATTTCCACATTCAAACCACCATCCCCAGCAGAGCTGTTGGAGAAGGCTGACTTCATGAACAATGTGGCTATCTCATTGTTATAAGCCTGGACAACTCCAGCTTTTTTCATCACTGTAGGCAAAAATGAACATAGAGGAGGCAAAGCAACCGCCCAAGGCTCCACACCCCACCCCACCCCACTCTGTTAGCCCACTAGCAACACAACCTCTCCTTTCAGCTCTAAGGAGTGGAGATAGCGACCATGCAGAATGGGGCTGAGCATGCGCGTTCCAGGGCTACCAGCGACCATTAACGTGGATTTAGCTTGAGCTGCTCAGTAAGAACCTCATCTACGAGAACTGCTCTGCTGCTGTCATCACCAGCTAAAAATAACACGGTTTCAGAGTTGAACAGCAATCGGAGCCCACGAAGACGAGAATTCCTCTCAGTCTTTTATTTAAGGACAGAATTTGGCCACTCCTCTGGGTTTATCTCTGCAGACACCAACTTTACTTTGACCAGCCAGAGCTTCAATGTCCTCCCATCTGCATCTGAGGGATCGAAGCCCAGTGATCCTGCACCGCCCACATCTGACACAGGAGCCTGACAGCATCTGGCTAACTCCACAGACGTGGAAGTGTTCTTACACGGCGGATTCACGAACGGTAGTTCCCGCTATTGCAACAGCGCTTCTTACAACAGATAAAATGTAAAATCCAGAGCTATAAGCAACAAGACAGTGAGGATAATGTTATTTATTATTTTATACAGTATGTATATGGTACTATACTGTGTGTTATTAATACTACAATGCACTGAGCAGTAAGCAGAATATGTGCTTAGGCAGAAAAAAGTAGGTTTTGGAACGTAAATACATAATCTTTACATCTGAATGTAAATCCCAGGAACCTTTTCCTAAAACTGAACAGAGCTAAGCACAGCAGCCCCAGGTTTTATGGTTTTGTGTTGTTTTTTTTTTCAAGTTGATAATAAAGCAGTAAAAGTTGGATGGCAAAGAAAAAATGTCAGTCTCACTTCACAGACGCTCTCAACACTCCATGTTTGCCTCCAAAAATACCTATTTATCATCTTTTATATTACATTGAGATCAACGGATGATAATGACAGAAGACTACAAAAATGCAGGCAATATTATCTGTAATTTATTTGGTGGATAAAAGATAATCAGAAAAAAAGACATATGAACTGCAGTTTCCTTACTTTTTGTACATCAACCCACTTTCTGTCAGAAAGCTAAATTTTGTGGAAAGTGCAATCAAAGCAATTTTGCAAAAGGTCATAATTGCCACAACAGCTAGCATTTCCTAACTAACCTTGGGGACTCTTCAGTAAATTATAATATCCAGTAGATGACATCTCTCTATTAATAGATACAAAAAATGTCCTGCTCTTCATAACACATGTGTATGCCACATATGGAAGTAATTTCCTGTTACAGTATCATCTGGACTATGAAAAAGAAGACATTCACTTCCAGGAGGCCTGACTGACAGCTTTCCTTGTATTTTCCAGCAGGCCTGGACACATGATATGAAAGCTCTGAGGAACAGAGCTTTTACAGCCTATTTGTTATCTCTTTAATAGGTACAGACTTGTAGCATGACAAGACATATTAGCATGGTCATATATGCATTTCCGTAGCAGGAGACACATACTATTTTCCACGGCAGCTACATACGTAACAGCCAGTATTTTTGTTCTTTGAAAGGATTTTTGTTAATAATGTTAGTTACTTAATAAATGTACAGTATTTAAGTTTTGTAAATACTATTATTCTAGTTTGTAAACAAAGGTTAATCAATTAAACGGAGGTCGTTTAAAGCAGAGTGTCAGTCAGAAACAGACTGGGGAATCTTGATAGTCATTGGGGAATCTTGAAAGTCATTCATGCACCCATAACTTCAAATACTGTCAGCCTTTAGGATCAGGTTCTATCTGCTGTTTTGCTTGTGCCGTATTCTTTAAAAGAACCCAAAACCTGGAGATTAATAAAATAAAGTAAGCTAATTTCAGAGAGTTAGAAGAGGCTTAACAGAAAAGTAAAATTTCTGAAAAGAAAATTGGTTCTGTTTTAGCTCAAACCAGGACAGACATAAACATGTAGAAGAGAAAACACAGATTTCCAGGAGGGAAATTACTTAGTACAAGACACAAGCTGGTTGAAAACAGTGTTATAATCACATTTAATAATGATTTATTTACACAGAATAAGGTACTTGAAACGAACGACTTTACAAAAATACACAGTAGAATAAACAGTGACTATTCTCAGAAAAGAGAGGAGGGAGATAGTTCTGACCCCATCCCCGCTGCACTCCTGCTGGCCTGGCTGTACCTGACAAGTGAGCGGTCCGCAAGGCTACAGCTGCACCGGGCAACAGCCTCACTGCAGATGCAGTCTCAGGGACAAACCTGGACCTGGGCTGGAAGACCGTACTTGCCTGGAAGGAGGAGGAAAGCAGGACAGGGCGCCACGTGGAACAAAGCAGCTCTGCTACTCTAAGCGGGATTCACACTTAGCGCTACTAACATAATGTGCAGCTGCAGTAAATACACTAGCAAAGCATGCCTAGTATAAATTCGGATGAGATTATGCTTGTGCTTAGAAGGAGCGTGAACTAAATAGTAACAATAAAGTAGTACACATACCCTTAATAGAAGGGTCCCGTTTGGAAAGAAGGAAACTGAGACAGATTTCTAACTGTAAAGGAAGTGATTATATGCATTTAATCACCTAATAGTAAAGAGATGAAGACAAAATTACAGGATTTCAATAAAGCACTATGGTCTCTTCTGTGAGTATTCCTATGAATCATTAAATGGTGTATAAATAGGAAAAGAGGTCACTGGGGTACTTTTAAAAATCAACAAACAGACTAAGTCTAGGACACACAGCCTGTCTATAAAACTAATTACAAGCAGGCTGTATCACATTCTCTCTCATAAACTTGCACATTACAGAGCCAAATTTAGGTTAATTGTGAAGTTGGAGGCAAATGCAAAAGCATTTCATTTGTGAGAAATGTTTCCCCTATTAAAACAAAAAAAGACAAAAAAAAAGAAGAGAAGGGAAGAGAAAAAAAGAAGCATCTCCGGAGGTTCACTCCTAGCTTAGTTTCTGGTTTGTGTCAACTTGTTTATATCAGCTGCTGATTTGCGTCACTGGCTTGGCTTTGTGGTTGTATCTGGGGCCTGATGGACACCCTGGTGCATTAAGAAATTCACCACAACAGTACAGCATGTTAAGATCAGATAGCACAACCTAATGTTGTTTTCTTAAGCACACACACCACACACAACCCTACTAAAAAAATTACTGGAGGCAGCTAAGAGAGGCAGACTATCAGTTTGATCCAAACCAGGTTTAAATTCAGATAATGAGAAAAATGTCCATGTAGCATCAAAAAAGTGCACGCAAAAAATTTTTAAGGGTACCAAAAAGTTATACACATATTTTTAAAAGAGTTTGTATTTCTAGGAATCATGATATCTTACATCTCTTCACTTCCTCTAGGTTTTTTAGCACAAGCATCTCGAACGACTGCATATTCACTGTGTTGTGCAGGGAAATTTTTTACTTTGAGATGTAAAACATTATTTTAGCTATGGCTTTAATTAGCTCCTTGGAAATTAAAAAAAAACAAATCCCGAATATTTAAGCTTGAACATCTGTTCTGATCATTCGGAATACTGGGTATAACATAACTTAGATGCTTTGCTTAAAACACACATATTTTATAATACATTCACAGTATATAGGGTGCCCATACAGAAGTCAACATTACATTTTAAGCTCTGTGCTTATGATCAGATGACACATGTTCACACATACAGAACTGCCTAATGAAATTGCCTATCTAACTGAGCACTTCAGAAATAAGTAAAAAGTAGTGCACGATGCCTTCGTGCTATACCAGATGCATATAGCTGAAAATGCTGAGTTGGAACTACTGCAATATTGAGGGCAGACTTCAATAAAGCAAATAACCTTATACTTTAGCTGATGTTCTGCTCCACATTTTCTGTCCAAGCTGCCACAACCAAGTCTTACAATTCTTTCTAGTTTTGTGATAGTTCATAGGTCTAGTGAATAAACAAAGATAATAAATGTCTATAATCTTAAGAGATATTGAATCAGAGAAAATAAATTTTTTTCAAAACCATGTTTGCTTTATGCAAACTTCATCTAAGAAACACCGAGAGAAGTTCCAAGAGCCTCAAAATATTCCATGAAGATGTTCCTGAAATAAAACATGGATTTTCTGTTTAAAAATTACAAATTTGATCAAAATTGTGTTAAAATGTTTAAATTTGTTTCAAGACAAACAATACAGTTGAAATGTTTTGATCAATCTGTTTTACTTCTCCTTTTCTTTCTGCAAATTTCAAAATATTTGGCTGTTGCCCAATTTGAAATGAAGCCAGATTGCGAAATCCCAAATTCTTGAGTAAAGTAGAATGATTATCCCCTAGGTTGTTCTGATACCATACTTTAGATGGAGGAGCAGAAGTTCTAGAGATTAAGTACAGGAAGTACAGGAAGACCCACCAAAGCAAAAAAAAAAACTTGCAAAGAACAATAATCACATTTTTAAGCAATGGATCCAGGAATAATCCAGGAAAAATCACACCCCAATCTGTAAAGCCTAGAGCTGGTTTTCGGAAGTATATGATTCACTCCAGCAGAATGTGGTAACAGCTTAGCTGTGTCTTCCTTTTCTTGCCTTGGTCCTCATGAGGAGAAACAGAAATGGTGCTGCTGCCTGCACAGAAAATGGAAGGGATGGTCACGGGAGCTGCTATAGCAGTTTTACACTTCCCAAAAGATTCTATAATGCAGGAGTAACTCCTTCAGTAGCGATTGTCATTTCATGGGGGAGGGTGTGCAATATTGCTGCTGCGAAGTAAAAAAGCTGACCTCCGTATCTGTTCAAACACACAATACTCATTCTTATCTTAAGGATCTTCCCTCTTTTCCCCCTCTCCTGTAACTTAATATTAACACAAAGCATCATATAGCATCCTGAATGGAAGGTTTTAACCTACAGTCATCACTCTTGATGGATACCGAGAGCTTCAAGAGGAGCTAGAACACGTGATGTCAAAAAGAAATGTATCACTTGGCAGCTGGTTTGCTGTGTTTGACCTGCATTTTGAAGTAAACAGCAGATTATGTGCAGGGTTGTTATGATTCACGCTTTCAGAAGTATAATAAAAAAGCAAATATTAGAGACAATTTTCATTGGTTTGTGTTTTTTTGTTGGTTTTTTTTTTTTTTAAATTAGTAATCCCTGTTAAAGCATAAGTGAGAGAAGCAAAGGAGTTTTGATTTTGTTCGACACCTTTTGTAAACATTTCCACATCTCTCTCTATATCAGGACTCATCAGCTCTGGAACTGGGAGCTTCTGAAAACATTGTGAAGTGTTAACACAGCTGGTGGAGTCTACCACACCAGCTGGAAGAGGCACACTGAGGATCTGGTGAGTACAAGTGAGCCAGAAAACTGAGCTGGAGTAGCTCTGTGGTTTCAGGGCTGTGGCACAGACCTTGGGCTTTAAGGTATTCTGGCCCTGCTGGCTCCAGCGTAGGAGGGAAGGACCTAGCTACAAAGGAACAATGAGGAACAGTTTGCCCATAGCTCGGATCGTGAAGACGGTACTCCCTGTATGCCCAACTCCAGCACGAGGAAGATGGGAAGAACACGCAAGGGACGAGCAGTGGTCTCCAGTGGCAGTCTCACTGGATCTGCACACCAAAGAGCACCATCGCCTCATCCATGTGGGAGCTACTTCCCTTGGGGGCTCCTCTGCTCTCCACCACTACAAGAAGTCAGGAGTTTTGCCTTCCCCATGTTCTCAGGTCTCTTTTGCTCCTCATTCAGCCATCCTAGATTTTCTCTGGTTCCCAAATTCTGTCCTTTCAGGCCTCCTTAAAAATAGCAGAAGGGCCCTGAAGTATGCCATTATGACAGTCAGAGAAACTTGGAAAGGAGAGTTTGCAAAAATATTTACTGTGTGAACTCCCTTCTGCCTGTCTTCATAGGAACTGAACTAAGTGACCAAGGGGGAAATTTGAAACCAAAGCTTCTAACTGAACCCACAATTAAACAGAAAATGAACATGCCCTGAAATGACAACTGAAAAGCTATGTCAAAAGCACAAGGCTGCACTGTCTTTATAGCTTTACAATCATTTTTTCCAATTTGTTTAAGTATGTACTAATTGGATAAGAAGCACAGGAAGATGACTCGCTGGGGCTTTGCTGACAGCTTAAACTACTTCTATTTAGTTCAGGGGTTTGACTGCTTATTGTCAACTCTGACTGTTAGTCACTCACTTTGATGTAGCAAAGTTGGAAAATAAGAAGTTAAGTCAGTCCTTTAGTCCAACAATCCTCTCTAGCTGAGATCATAAAAGTATGCAATTTTGGCTGTAATGCTCACATTTTATTTCTTCAGCCATTTCAGTATTGGGAGATAATTATTTTATTGTAGAAAGAAGGTGTACATGATTTTTTTTTAAATAGACAAATAACCACTTTTGAAATAAACAACTGTGAATTGAAAAGTGTACATGATGTTGTTTGAGTCTTTTCACTGAGCTTTTCACACTCCTACTTAATTTTATGTAACTGACATGATAAGAACGATACCACGGGTGAGGCAGTACAGTTAGATAATGTGATAGACATGGATGGTATCGCATTGCAACTATTCCTTTTAAAAATGCCATGCTTAGTTACAGATTTATACACCAATAAATAGACACATTTGTTCCCAAGGTCATTTTGTTTTTCTTCAACACTATTCATAAGCTGTGCAGACAACCTGACCTTCCCAGCATGCTGCACCAGCTGGTCTAAAAGGAAGAGATACATCCCACGCCCACTGTGCTTCTCAGTCTCAGAACTAGAAAACTTCCACATAATTCCCCCAGGGAGAGGGGTAGAAGGGTGGTTGTGAATGTACATATAGACAAAGTATCTTAAAGAAGAACCGTAGATGGCCATCGTTCTCCCGTGAGTATCTATTTATAAGTATTTTCACACTTGTGACTCTATGAAAAACAACTGAAAAATTATCATTGACCTCAAGAATGATCCTGGACTTTGAAGTTGAATAGAATGACTTCTGAAGACAAACCTCAGGGATGGAGGTACTTTGCAGAGAGGTCAGTGATGGTCACTTCCAGTCTAACAGAAAAGGCCTTGATGGTTACAGGTGTACTAAAATTTAATTAACTTTTTAATGTTGATATATGTATCCCATGTTTCTGCCACTACTGTGAAGAGGAGAGACACTTTTTAAACATCTTGGCCTATCAACATAAAAAGTTGAAAGCTTGCCTATTAACAAAGTTATGGAGGGAAAGCTTGGTCATGACAGGCTGTAGCTTAGAAAATAATTACATATTAATCTGGGATTAATCTTCTGATTCAAGTAAAATTGAAGATGATCTCAAGAAGAAACTCAGAATGGCTCTGAACTCTGTCTTTTTCCTGAAAAATATATCAATAAAGATTTGCATGAAGGACAGCATTTCTTACTGAGGCTTTGGGAAGCTTTCTTCATCAACATATGAAAGAAGGATTAAGTAACTGCCCTCAAAGTGAGGTCTCTCCCCTCATACTGAAGCTTCATGGTATCACGTTGGGCCCGTTCGAAGGTTGAAGCCAAGAGACACTTCCAAACACCACTTAAAATAGCAGGACATGGACTGCAGTGTTCAATGAAGTCTGAAGTGTTGAGGAGGGCAGCCTTTGCCAACAGCAAATAAACCATGCCAGATGATAAAGCACTTTATGCCAGATATGGCAAAAAGGGCCAAGTCTTTCAATGTGCATAATTACACCAACACCAACAAGAAGAATCAAGAATACTGGACTGATGCCAAAGTGTGCATTGCCAATCCTGACTTCTTTGGTGATGTTTCTGTAATGTAAATCATGCTCAAGCAAGAGTAATTCAGGCTCAGGAAGTACAGTCTCTGTGGAGCTTTGCTCTACCATGACAAAGATAGTTAGAGCAATGCAGGAGAAACTCATTCACAGCCCAAGAAAGTCACTGCTTGACACCAGTGAAAGCTGCTCTGATGATACCTGAAAGCTCGCTTAAGTGGTTGCAGACACATGGATTGTCCATAAGAAGGAATATTCAGTATTGTTCAGAAGAGAATCCTGAAGCTAAACGCTAGAAGGAGAATCAGGTAACTTCAAAGGGAACTAACAAAACTTTCACCCAAAACAATGAATGATGCAGATTTTTAAATCTGGTCAGATTTAACAGGTTGAGGAGAGAAAAAATATGGAGTATTTGCTCCTTCATTCCAAAGACTGGAAAGTGGGGAAGAGCTTGTGGGCGTGCCTTATCAAACAAAAAGTTATCCCATGGCAAATATTTGGCCGTACGTACAGGGATAGTGTGAATGTAGATGAGAGAGGGAGAATATGAAGGAAAATATGACTTTGCTGAACAGCCTGCCACGGACTTGGCTTTCTTTAGGGATATTTGTTGAAAATTTCATGTTTTTAAGCTGTTGCAAGTCAAAGAGAATACAGTTTTGTGAGAAATATGTAAACAGGTCAGTATGACACTCATCGTATGAATGGATAACTCATTTTAAGACAGAGTGAAAAGCTGTAATGCAGCTATTGCTCAACTTACGTGTTTAACTGGTGCCAGTATCACAGAATCAAAACACAGTTTAATATATTACAATATCCAACTTTTGGCTTGATGACAACTTCAGGTCAAAGATTCAGTCTGCTTTCTCCCTGCAGTTTAACAGAACACAGGTTTGAGGCTCAGAAGAACAAAATTCTTTTCCTCAATCTGCCAAGTGACCCTCGACAAATCACTTCAGTGTGCCACAATTTCCTTACAAATTAAATAAAGCACAACACTTGTGATTCTTAGCAAAATACTTTCAAAGCAACTGATCAAAGTTCTAGAAACTGCTCAAGTGCCATTATTCACGTATATTTATTTGAATGCACCACTTGGCATGTTAATATTATTAAGCCCATTATTTCTGTGTAACATGCTTTCACCCAACTTCTTAATTTAATGAATACATGCGTGTAAGTTACCACAGTTGTCTTTCTGGTAACTTCTTGAAACTCCTGGATGACACAGAGTAGGGCCGTTCTCCCCCCATCACTGTTTTTCAAGCGATCTATATTTCTTGCTTTAATCTTCATTTAAACTAGTTTTCCTCACACAGAGGGAAGGAGTCTAACAGAGAAATACTGGTGCAGCTAGAACAGGCCATTTAAGATGCTAACCCTTTCACCCATCCCTTTCACATCCCCACTGGGAACCTAGCAGACTTGGTAAACTGGAACAGGCATGCACTTTTCAACTATTGCTGTGCACAATCCATCAACTCAAAGCAAATTCCTCCTCCCTGCTGTTAAAGCCGAGGCTCCAGGCTAAATCTGAACAACTAATACCTTCATGTCTTTTTCTGTTAATTCTGCAACACCATGTTCAGGGAAAGCTAAGGCACAATGTGTAAATACTCTGGTGTTCTTCAGTGAGTTTACTGGCTCATTATTTTTTAAATTCATTGGATCACAGGATATTCATATTATGATAGGATAACTCAGTCTGGAACAGACCTCAGGAGATTTCTACTCCAACCTGCTCAAAGCAGGATCAGCTGTGAGATCAGACAAGGTTTCTCAGGGCTTTATCTATTCAGGCTATGGAGAACACACAGCCCCACTGGGCAAATTGTTCCAGTGTTTGATTGTTCTCACGGCAAAAAAGTTTTTCCTTACATCCAGTCTGAACCTCACTTGCTTCAGCTTATACCTGCTGTATTTTGTCCTCCACCACACAGCACTGTGAAAGAGCCTGGCTCCATTTTCTTGATAACCTTGCCGTAGCTAGAGCAAGGCTGCTGTTATGTCTCTTCAAAGCTTTCTCTCTTGTAGAACAAGCCCAGTTCCTTCAGTCTCCCTCTGCAAGGCAAGTGCTCCAGCCTCCTGACTATCTTGGTTGTCCTCTGCTGAACTTGCTCCAGTTTATCAATGGATTGGCTTGAAACGGGACACAGCCTTCCAGATGTTGTCTCACAAGTAGGGATCTCATAAGTACTGAGCAAAGGGGGATAGTTCCTTCTCTTGATCCTGTTAGTATAGCTCAGGAAGCTGTTGGTTTTCTTTACTGCCAGGGCAGGCTGCTGGTTCATGTTCAGCTTGCTGTCTGACAAGACTCCCATGCCCTTTTTGCAGAGCCCTTTCACCATCTGTCTAGCAGTTCCTACTGTCTAAAGTGGGTCTTATGCTCATAAAAGCCAAAGTTCTGTCGACAACATCAGCTATGCAACCAGACACTGACCCGTGGAATCTGCCTGCTCCTCCCCAAGCCTTTCCCTGGCACTGGCAGGACTCAAAAGACCACCACCCGGGCCTCCATGCCTTTGACCCTCATTCCTAAAGCCTTCCAGTCACTCCTGATATGCTCAAGGTTCCTGCCCCAGACGTAGTAATGCTGCCAAAGTAATTAAGCAGCAAGAGAAATAGTACAAGGGCCAGACAAGCCTTAGCAGTTTCCTTGCCACATGCTGGATCCGAGTTCCCAGCAAGCAATGAATCTCCCTAGACAGCAAGTCAGATCAGCAAATCAGGCCTTCTGTACCCCCAGAAGTGAGTCCCCCTCTATGGTCACTCATGACTTCCTTTTGGTGCTAATGCATGGCTCATCAGGCGGCTCTGTTGCTCCCCCAGGGATGGCTTTCTCTCCTTTGCTTGCTACCAGCACACTGAACCAGTTCTGCAACTGCAGATCTGCTGTCCTCCTCTTCCCAGGAGTCACAAGCTTCCTGCCTTTCCCAGCCTGGGACTCTCCATTTGCCCCACAATGACCGTGGTCTCTGGCTGTCCTCCCTCTGTGCAGTTACAAGTTCAGGCTTTTGCCTCTGCAAGATCTCTATGAAGATGCCGTCAATGTCTTTTTTATGTTCCCCGATGCTGTGCAGTTGGCCCTTTTGCTCCCACAGCTCCTCATCTTGGCAAAATATCTCCTCATCTAGTGCACACCTTCTGCAGGCAAGGACACTGTTTTCTCCTGCTCCAGCCTTTGAGAGAGGCACTGGGTACTGTCTGCATCCTGAGATCTGGAGAGCTTTATCCTCCCACTGGAGCTGTGACTTAAGTAGAGGCCTCTGCTGTGCCAGGGGTAGTTGCTCCATTCAGTGCTGGGAACTGTGCCCTGTGGTGCAACACTACTGTTGATGAGTCCCACATGGCCTTCAGCAGATTTCTGGCCCCCTTCCATGTGCTTTTCTGAGCAAGCTGCTGCTTCTGAGAGCTGTGCCCTGGGACCTATGCTCTGGGATTGCTAACACTAGCTGAACGGGTACTTGACCCTCACTAATCAGGATCAGCCTTTCCCAACAGTAGAGGCTGGATCTGAGGATGCCAGAAAAGAACCTCCCATAAGATGTAGAAGCAAAGCCTAGAGCTGCTCAGCAAGCAGTGAGCCCTGGTAGAGAACAGGAGCCTGAGAAGCACCCCAGCTCCTCTGCATGTGCCCAGTCCCATGAATTGCCACTCTGAGTGCTGAGTCCCTCTTCGCAGCTCTCAGTCACTGCATTCCCTACAGGACACTGCTGCTCCACTGCAGGCTCCCTTCTCATGAGGCTAGAAGCCTACTTGAATACCTCCTGACACCAATTCAGTGTGTTTGTGAACTCAAGTCCACTGTCTGCACTGCTCTCACAGCAGCTGGAAGCCCAGCACAGGCAACGGCCACTCCGGGATGAGACTCTCCCCTCACCCTCACTGGTTGTGTCCCTTGCAAGATGACAAACCTGCCAGAGATCACTGGTCACTCGTGGAGGCCATCACCACTCACCCATTCCACAGCAACTGGAAAGCCACCACAGGCATCTTCTGCACCTCACCAAAATCCCTCCCCCATGGGTATCTTCTCACAAGACCATGACTCTGCCTGAATGCCCTCTGAGCAGGGCTTACTTAGCTCATGACTGCAGCTGCCACCACTCATTCCTGCCTTGTAACGTCTGAAAGCCAATGGGATTCCTGGATCACTTAATTTTTAAGATAGATTAATATTTTCTACTTTCCAATAGCAGTTGGCTTTGAAGAGACTGTGTGGTTTTGTTAGCATCACAGGCATTTCATTCTTAAATTTCTCAGACCCCTTGGGTGGAGAGTATAAGGGTCTAGATATTACTCATCTTTAATAATTATTTTACTCCAGTACATAATTTTGGATGCTTCCTTCACTGACAAATGCTTTATCTTACGTATATGAAAAGTGGACAAAAGTCCCTTAAAATGTCGTTTTTCCTTTCCTAAGGACTTAAAAAAATATATCTCAGCCACCCAAACAAGAAACTGTGTTATAAGTTACACATATAAGGTCATGCCATGTCCTTCAATATGCACATACTGCTCCCACTTGAAATGAAAAGGTTGCATGCACACTGAAGGGTAGGCTTTAGGCTAAAAGACTGATATCCTGTTTAGACTAAGACAGATATCGTCAGGAGTGACAGGGTAAAAATGTGACCAAATATTTTCCTTGTATCTTTTTACAGTTTCCACGTAATTTGCTGGGCAGGAGGGTCAAAACAAAATAAAACTCAACATTTTGAAGCTCTACATCAGCTAATAAAATAAAATAAATGCCAACACACATAAGTTGTAACAAACTACTACGAGATGGAGAAAATATTGGTAAGAAAAATATTTCTAATCCAGAATGTCAGAGTCTCTCACAGATGACAATGAGGAAAAAAGACTTTAAATAGAAGAAGACTGTGCTTTAAAATAAAGTAGAATAATAAACTGAAATGTAATAATAAAGCAAGTAAGGACTAAGATTAACTAAACTATGCCATGTGAAAGGTTATGAAAAGACTTTGAAGGAGGAACATTTTTTGACAGAAACATGTACAGTTCTCATTGCTATTGATAGAATTTTTACATATGTACCAGAGACAATGTAGTTCACTGTACATAGCGGAACTAATAAATAATGAGAAAAGTTCCACAATAATGCTCAATGATTTACCATTACCATTTCTTGAGCCATCTGACTTCACTGGTAGGCGCTCCCTTATCCAGTTTACATGGACTGAAGATCTGTGTGATAAGACTGAACTCATATTCTTTGCACACCACCAGGAGGCAGGTCTGGAGTCATAAGTTGCCCACGACAGATAAAACTATTGCCACCACGTCCTCTCAGGTTTCAGAATTAGTTAAAAGTTTTGCATAAAAAGTACTTTCTTAGACAGGGGGCTCTCCCAGAAACTAGAAGCAGTGAGTATCCGCTATCTATTTCTTGCTACTAAAGGATTAAAAACTTGAACTTAAACATCCAACAGTTTTGAGCGCACCATATTGTGTCCAAAAGCAAAGCATTTGGGGATTTTAGTGAGGTTTTAGTTCTTCACAAATGGGTACATTCTTCACATCTTGTACCAATGTGGGATGAAAAATGTTTCCAAATCTTGAAACTTTTGACAGAACTGAAATTAGGTTTGCTACCTTGCACTAGTTAGCACAAATGCCATTTCAAAGGAAAATGGAACTATTTGAATGTAAGTATGGACGAGAACACACATTTTCGAACACAAAGGGCTAAAGTAAACTTAGGCTGTTGTTTTTAACAACAAACAAATATTTCTGTAGTTGCAGGGAGTGAGCCCAAGAGACCTGGACACTGCGTGTGTGTACTGAGGTCAGAAGCGCACCAGGATGCAGTGCTTGGAACTGCTCCTGCTTGTGGGTTCATTGCACCAGGGAAGGAAGGAGTTCTGTGAAGGCCACTGATGTCTTACATCTCTGAAGTCACTATCATGCAAAGCAAAAACCTTTATCCCATGGTTTACAAGAGGTTTCTCAAAACCCAAGTGAATGAGTAAAAAAACAACATTGGTTTTCTACGCAAGCTGAGCTGCTTGTTGAGTTTAGGGAGATTCTGGGGGCAATGCTGCACACAACTGCTGGAAATGTTTGTACTCATCACCAGCATCAGCTCTTTTGGGCACTGTGAGCCTGTCACCACCACAGCAGTTATATACTTTCTGTCTTCTGCAGCACACCTGGATCAAGCTAGCTCGCAGGCTAACACGCAGCTTTGGCTCAGGAGCGTGAGACAACGCCTTTGTCAGGACCCTGAGTGCCCTCATAGGACTTAATGGCCTTCATCAGCCTCACCCGGGGGCTCCATTCATGCTCTCTGCCCATCAGGTCAGCAGCCCCATTTCAGCTCAGGCTGTGCCAGGTGATCTGGCCTGTCTCTAGCAAGCTCCCGCCCTTCTTCCTTCCCTGAAGTTGTCAGATGGTAAGTGTTTTTAACTGCATAGTTCCCCCATGTTTTGTATATTTACTGTTACAGTTGTTTATTAAGTCAACCTGAAATAATTCACTGTAAAACTAGAAAAGGACAGCCTTGTAATGCATCACACTCCATCAGTCTTATAGGATGATTTCGTCAAGAAGTGATTACGTGTGCAATAATACATTTGTGCTGATAAAGGTCAGTATGTTAACAAAGACATAAATTGAGTAACACAGCACCATGAGATTTCAGTGCTGAGATTTCAGTGCAATCCACCAAGTCTTCCTAGTTTGTGACCTGCAAAGTTTCTTAGTAACTTAGCGTTAGTACTATAAGAGGTCATTTGATACTGCTACCATATCTGGTTATTAAACGCACATTAAAAAATATTAACAACCAGCTTTTTCATTCACCTAGTGAAACTGCTTCTGCATGTAGCACTACTTAGAGGATGAAAATAACTTACTTGCGAGGAGAGCTTCTTGGCACAAGAGATGACCTTCAACTTTTCTTCTGCACCAGTTATTTTTCCCATTAGCAACTCAGAGTAAGCTGTATAGCTTCAAGCTATAAAGTCTGGTTCTAGGTGTACGTAGCTAAAATTTAGCACCTGCTTGTCAAATTTGAGAATGAAATTTTGCAGAAAAGCAACTTAGTAACTTATCATGACAATAAAATGTGGGTTAAGTATTAACAGCATGCATTCTTTGCTGCTTCTGTTTACTTTAAATGGGCAATACCATATTTCAGTTAACAAAAATGTGCTTCAGCTAACTTATGGTGGTATGAAATAATTTTGCTTTATTGGCAGCATTTGAAATGAGACTTCTATTGTATTACGGAAATGCTAAGAGTTAGTCTAACTCTGCTCACCAGAATCAGTACACCGTGCCTTGAGAACAAAGAACCCCAAACACTACACGAAATTTCCTCGGAGTCAGATTTAGGACATAGCTGAAGACATTTTTCACAGTGAAACTTGGGGTTGAAAAGCTGGGCTTACTGCTCGGCCTGCAAGGCCGGGCAAGAGGCTGGAGCTGGCGAGAGGGCTTTGGCTTGCCGTTTGTCCAGCATGGCGTATGGGTTGTCGGCCTGCAGTTAAGGCCGGGGTTCAGGTCCGATTGTGTCCGGTTTTCAATTAAGGACAGTAGGGACTGAAGACCTTCGTTCATCCTGGGAATTGCAAGGGCTCTGGTGCTGCAAGGCAAGATTCATGCTTGATCACTGGGCTTCTAGCGGTCACTGGGCTGGAGTGAGCGAAGACGTTATGCTTAGGATGCATTAGAACTGAATGTTATGCTTAGGATTTAAGACAGCAGAGCTGTAAGAGCTTGCTTTGCTGCTGCGCTGTGCGAGGCTAAGAGAAGCAGTGTGGGAACTAACAGTGGCAAGGGTGAGTGGGGCCAGCGTAGCATTGCATCAGAGTGGTTTGGCAATGATAAATGGTTTGAATTAGGTTTAAGGTTACAGTTTGGTAGAGTACAGGCTGGAAGTTAGTTTTAACGATGGATCCCTTATAGCCTAGGGTGAGACCTGATCTTGGGAATGCTGGAAATGCTGAGTTGCTTATGGAAGCTTCTAGGGGAGTGTGGATCCTGCAGTTATGGTCAATCCTCATATTGGAGTTGAAGTTTAAACAGCATTGTATACTGGGGTCTCATCCCTGTCTTGTTGGGAGATGGCATTTGCCTGCACTTGGGTTGGGATGTATTAGTGGGACTCACAGTATAAACAATGCTTAATTCCACAATACCTACAGTACTAGAAAATAGCTGGGAGAAATAATGGTTTATGATAGGACAATTATGGACTGCTTGGCTATTATTAAATTTAGGAAAAAAAAATTATTTGCATAGGAATCACGATTGACACAAACACTTGGACTGGCAGTGATAATGAGTTACAAATCTTTTAACATAAATTTGTTACGAAACACTCAATAGCTTTGCCATCACTGTCATAATCATCTTCCCACCTTTACCCCAGAAAAACTGATTGGCTTCATGAAGTTAGTATTTAACATCTGTAAGAGAATACAGAAGATAAAAGTTTTCTACGTTAGGGAACTCTAAGTGGCAAAATGGTATGATGCATGTTACTTGTATGTGGATTGTTTTATTTCACTATTCAGAGTGTCCAGATACTAACGTCCATCTATTTAATAATGCCTTGTTCTTCTAGCATCTAGCACCGCCTAAAAAAACGGTGCTTGATGAAGCCAGACAACTGGCTTCTCCCCATCTTTGTAATTTCAGAACATCTGACTGTGCTCATTGCATGAGGATTTTCAGAGGACAGATAATACATCTGTCACATCCATCTGTGCAAGTGCTAAATATATTTCATGACTTAAGTCAAAAAGTCTCTGTAGCCATTTTCCCATTTTCTTTTATAAAAAACCTGATAGTTGGTCTTTGTCTTTCAGTCAGTAGGACTACAGAGTTGTCCAAATTTGAAGACCATGGGAGTAACTACATCACCGGTGCATCTTACAAGACAGAGAACCTGTTTATGAAGTTTTTGCAAAATCAAACAATAGATGAACTTGCACCTGCTTAATTTACTGTTCAGGATGTATAGTGGAGCTCAAAGACACAGGCAGCTGAACAGTTTTATGATAGGTAATTAAACAGTAATAATAATAACACTGTCAACTACTAAGTACTATGCCCACAAGTGTGTAGGGCAAGGAAAACTACCAAAATACTTAAAAAGAGGTAATTTCTTAATATTTAAACAGGTACATGATTTCATTATGTGAGCATGGTAATAAAGTCCTTTGTGCTTCAACTTGTTATAAATTGGTAGAGCAGAAATAATTTTTACTAAAAAACATAAGTAGAAAAACAAAAAATTGGTTTTTTCCCCCGTTTCAGTTACAAAGGCCTCAAATGTGGAATGCGATTTTCTATTTAATGATCCACCACATATTTAACTTGAATAACTAGTTATATGGAATGACTATTAATAGAGAATTTAGTAAAATGTGCCAAGAGTCACAATATAAAGTGAGAATTTCAGCATGAAATTATAACTTTCTTGAATAAAACTATACAAGTACCCAACAGGTTTTGCAAATTTCAAATATTAGTTGTATTAAAGTCAACTACTTTAGTGTAAAATAATGAAGTCTACAAAAAGCTATAATCCTCAGCAGTTTCTCGTAAGTCATGACCTTGCGTGTAACCTCTTAAGAAAATAATAAAGTGCAATAATAAATTTAATGAGTAATTGTAGCAGGCAGGATAGTATTGGGTTGATTCATTACTGTTCATTAGTCTTCAGTATTAGTTAAGACAGTCCCACTTCATATTCAAAGTATGCAGAAACAAAGTCATTATGGCTATTTTCAAGCTGAAAATATTTGATCTGGGTGTTAAATGCGCAATGCTTTTCCCAGGTTGCTAGATTTCTTTAGGTTGCCTCAGGAGAAAAAATGAGTGGAAAAAAAAACCCCAAACCAACTAACCCCAACCCAGGAAAAAAAAAAAAAAAAACAGAGAAAATCAGCCTGCCTTCATCACCTTGTAAAACCTCTGCTAGCTTCTCTCTTCAGTATTTTGTCTATTTTGTCTTTTTCAGTAGAGTGTAGAAGTCCATCATAAGGCACTTTAAGTCAAACTTTGTTTTTACTTCTGAACTTTTACTCAACTTTTCTATTTAGTGCATTTGGAAAGTAGTAAGTGGAAATTAATATGATAATCATGAGAAAACAGGACACACATTTATTCAGGAACGTGCTAAACTGATCAATACACTTTTGTTCAGAAAATAATAATGTAGCACTCTATGAGAAGGGCTGGCATTAAACCAAAAGCTGGATGCATATGAACTAATGTTTTAAATTTATAAAAAGGTGGTAATCCTTTTGGTTTGATTGCCACACATGGAAGTTGGAAATTTATTTTTTTAAACAAAAAGGCATTGTATTTTTAATTATTGCTCATACAGTACTCTAGATACACAAGAGAAGCAATATTGTTTCCTTAACTTACATTATTGCCTACTCCATTGAAAAGGAACATTACTTTTAAGATTTTTAGCTTCCATTCAGAATATAACATTCAGATAGAATCTGTTTGTTTTAAGATAAAGATACGTGCTTTTATTTACCAGTGCATCATGCATTTCAGTACTGGTTAGAGCTGTACAAAGCTGTCATAAAGTCAAAATAAAACTCTTGGCCTCACTCCCTTGAGAAAAGGAACACTCAGAAGATCCAAAGTATAGATGAGAAAAAAGCTGTACAAACAGTAAATTTGAGAGTATCTTACTCAGTTTCTGTTCAAAACTGTAGCAGGTTTAAACAAAAACCACATAAGAACTATTGGCTTTGCATTCTCCTCGCCCCAGAGGAAACTTGGTATCTTTATGGTTTAATATTTTTGTGAAAAAGTAGCTCAGTTTACATCCCTGTGTTTGTGTTGCATGCCAAATCTGAAAGGCGAGGCTTCTGCAAAACAACCGAAAGAGCTGAAGTTAAACGTCTTTGTGTGATCCTCATGTGCGGAGGGACAGTGAACTACCAGCAAAATGTGTTCTCTCTACTCTGATAGTACCTTAGTTAAGGATATCTTAACTAAGGAGGTGTTATAAGGGTTCAGGTGAAAACTCCCTTCATCTTCCCAATACCAGGTCGACACTGAAACGAGGACCAACCGAAAATTATTCTTCCTCTTGTTAGTCCATTCTTGTATCTTTCCATTCCTCACGGTGGTCCTGAGCTTCTCACAAACAATTTTCATGCAGTAACGACACCCATTCAGCTGATTTCTAGACCATTCCTAACCTCAGAGAAACCTATATGAATACCCTGACTTCTCCTTTTGGAAAGCAGCCACTCCTTCCCTGTTTGCCAAAGAAACTTTGTGTCCTCCAGTCCCTAAAATGCCATCCTTCCCAAGGAAGAGTGAGTATATTCTTTCTCTCAAGTAAGCCATCTTGAGCTCTTTTGTATATGTCCATAAACGTTCCTTAACTTGATGGTTTTACCACAATCACTCTTTTCACCAACAACATTTTGAAAGCTTATGGACAGTAGAAGCGGTCCAATATTACAAAAGAAAAAAATCTTTTTTTTTTTTTTTTTAATTAAGAACATTTACTGTGTTCTGATTTGGGGGATTTGACTTTTGATGAGGTTTTTTTCCTCAGTTCCCTTGTCTCTGAAGAATATGCATAATAGCTTATTAACTTGCCAGCTTTGCCCAGAGTATGAACAGGATAGTCTAAGGCAATCCCTAAATATCAGATCCTCTCTCCCCAGAGATAAGACTTTTACTCATACTCACTAAAAGAGGCTTCATTCCCCAAATCTGGCACCCAAGTTGCCAGCCAGTGATCAAGTCATTTCTGTTAGCTTGAGATGTTCCCACCAGATCCTTCAGGACTTCCCAACCTCTATAATGGCACGATGCTCCAAGAGGAGTCAGGACATGCTAATGGTGTTCTCATCCATGAGGGAAATGGAACATCTACTATTTGAAAGCGTGAAATCAGATGTAGGACCAGAAAAGCAAAAAGTTTACCAGAAAAGTAAAAAGTTTATTTCAACACTTTACGAAGATTACACTACAAAGAATACATTACTACATTTGGAGAAAAATACAAAAAGGAATGACAAAAATACACAGAGTGTCCTTTGGATGCTCTGTTTGGAATGTCTCTACTCTTCCTAGTTGGTAAAACTAAGACTTGAAACTAGCAGTAAATTTTTTTCAGTGGTTAAAAGTGTGACCCAGTTCTTGGAAGAAATGCACCCCCAGGCACAGCCTTCCTGAGTAAGAACCACTATTTGGAGTAGGAGTAAGGAACCCCGCCCTGAGTGTAAATATACCCTTGCATATTTCCTGTAAACTTTGATCTTGGTAGTTACTTTAATAGAGAGAATGAATTTCAACTTCTGTGCTAATAAAATGCAGTTTGTTGCCTAAAAAGCAGCCTGTTGCTGGACAGTTCTGGAGAGATTTAGTACTTAATTTATCAACAAAGAAACACACTCATACCGTTTTTTCTGTGTAAACTGAGCATGACAGGTAATTTTTTAGGACTTGTGCACACAAGCTCATTTCACTACACAACTTTTCTATAATACATACATTTGAGGACTAGTTATTGTATAACAGTTGTATGACAATGAAGATTGCACCTTTCTATCAGCTCTTTGTAACAACTACACATAATCATGAATGAGAAAAATGATGGAGGTAACAGTATGCTTGTATTAGGCGCATCTGATTGCAGTTAGTCTTACTTGAAACATGACGCTATCGTAAAGAAGAGTGTTTTGGCTTCTGCTACAAGAGTTCATGATTCTGTATATGTCAAACCCCTGGGTGCCAAACCAAACTTGCCCCCGAGCTCATTCTGATCTTCTCTGTCTCACCTCCACTTTCTCTAAGCTATCAACTTAGAGCATTTCCAACTCCTACACCAAGAGGAAAAAGAAAGATGAAGAAATTTATTCTATCAGTCACAGACTAAGAAAAAAAAACCAGAACTCCCTCAAGCAGCTGGACTTCCTACTTTTTCCTTTCTGGCTTTAAGACCAATCCAGACTCCTGGAGTGGTAAGGAGAAAGCATGGCTTTTCTCCCAGGGCAGTGCTGCCACCACAGGAACGCGCAGGAGGAATGTGGCCAGGGGCTAAGGCTGCTCTTTCAAGCAACTTGGGAAGACAGTGGGATGGGAACCACAGTTTTAGCTGAAACCCACTGATTCATGAAAACACTGTGGCAGCCAGCAATGCAGATAACGGCAGGTTAAACTGTGATCCCTCTCTGGCCTTGGACCAGAGCATGGTTTGTATGATCAGACACGAAGCCTATGAAATGCCTGACTAAATGTGAGAATAGTGCCTACGAAATGCCTGACTAAATGTGAGAATGTTACCGATGAAACCATTCTGACAGAAGGGCACAAGACATCAATGCCTCTGTCATCCAAGTTGCCTTGTATCATAGCTGAGTAAGTTAGGGGAAAAAAGCATACAAAAAATAGAAATTCTTTTAAAGTCTTTTAATTGGAAATAAATTAGTATGTAAAGTAAAACCAAGGCAAAGTTTAAACGAACAAGGTGTTTTTCAGTGAACAAAACCCCCCTTATTTCTAATATATTTTTACACCTCTGTGTTACTAAGAAAATAAGCAGTGCATTTATTCAAAAAGAAAAGTCTGACTTTTTTTTTTTTAATATGAGAGAGAAACTTAAGTCTGAAACAAGCAAATGCTGTCAGCTGCAAACCACTTGAGAGATGATTAAGTTCCACAGCACGTGTGTGTCACCAGAACAATGGTACATACTAGGGGACAATTTAGTCCTCCTCTATGGCTGAGAAACACGGTGGTATTTTGAGTATGCTCTGATCATTTTCTTTAAAGTGCAAAGAGGACTGTGAATTTGAAGTGTCTTATCTTTATCCATTTAGGGTTGACAGCTAATTCACTAAAAAGATATAAAATTCAATACATTTTTCTATTTTTATGTAAGTGATCTGACAATTTTTACTTTTCAGGATGCCTCTAAAGGAGATGAGGCCAACCATCTTAGTCCACAAACAGGGCTTTGTGCAGTCACAGAGAAGTGGTTACAAAAAGGCGAAGTATATCTTTGGAGTTCTTCTTTGAGGAATTCTTATCAGACTGTATATCGGATAGTAAAAATGAAATAGTATTCAGCTACCTTGAAAATATCACAGTGTTCACTTTTTTTCTGTGTAAGAGAAATGCATGTTTTCTGAGTTCAATATTACAATTAGCTTAAGTCTATAATGGTGATTCAGCCATATGTAAAAATTGATGCTTTTTAAGAAGTGAACATATAAAAGATAGATTTTGTAAAACAAGCTAGAAAGTCTCTCGGTTGACTTGAACCAACAGAAATCGATCTAAATTATCATTTGCCTCAAACAGGGATCTTGTGTTGCATGAAAAGAATTTCTAAATCAGCAACCAACAATTATCACTTCCCAATATGTGGTTTCATATCAGAGGCTGCAATGAAGTGTTTATTTTTATTCTGTGAAATATGGACTTCTCCCACCAGAGAATTGCACATTAATATAAACATGGAGTAAAATAATCAAAAGGGGCATACTTGTTAGTGCCAGAAAATGAAATGAAACAGAAAATCTGAAGAATTTTTCTTTGATAGATTACTCTTAAATTTTGTAACATTTAAGAGCTGAAAGGATCATTAAATCATCTAATCAACCTATCAAGGTATGAGGCCATCGGATTTTACCCAGGTACCTGCATATAAATCGTAGAGACTTTAGTAAAATATTTCCATTCGCAGAAGATTAAGCTGTATGTCCCAAGCAAAGACAAGGGTTTGGCTCTCAGTAGTGACAGATGCTGGCTAAGCCAAGAAGAATGATATCAGCAGGCAAACCATACTGGTAACTGCTGAAGGAAGCAAAAGTTCTCGTCAACCCAAGCCAGAGAAAAATCTCCTTCCCAGTTCCAAGGGTAAGGATTAATATGAGCCTAGTAACCACCTCAGCCTTGAAAGTACCTCAGCACAGGCACGTATGTCACCTCAACTTTATTTCTAATAAACGGAATTAGTCCTGCATCATAATGCTTCTGAAGTTCTGTTTCAGTGTTCCTTCTTTGGACCGTCTCTAGGAACTTCCAAGGCTGGGCAAGGGCAAATATAAAAGGGTAGAAGAAAGATTAAAAATATTTCTTGGAAGTTACCCAACAATCAGTTTAGCAGCAGTTCCTATTAAAAAAAGAAAAATCATAACAATTGTGAAACGAATAGTCAAACCACTACATGACCAAAGTAACACTCATCATAGTTGTGTTGAAAATAAATTGTGTCAGATCATACAGTCTCCTTCTGTGAGAGGGTAACATGCTTTGAGAGGGTAACAAGCTTTGTGCATAAGGAAGAGACAACAGATGCCATATATCCATCTTTTATAGAGTTTCTGACACTGTCTCACATGTCTCTAGCTTGCTTATGTAAATCACAGAATGGTTAGAGTTGGCATACTACCTACTCTAGAAGAAAGAAGTGCATAGCTGGTATAAAACTGGTGGAAAACTTATGTAGAAGTAGCTATGAGGAACGCACTATCAATAAAGAGGGCTGTATCAATGTGACATTTGCAGGAGTCTGCCCTGGGTCTGATACTATTTGATGCACTAGTTATTGAACTGGGTTGTGTAATAAAGAGGAAGCTTTTTAATCTGGCAGTTACACCAGTCTGCAAGGAACTGCAAGTGTTTTGGACAGGAGGGCTATAATTCAAAGTGATCTTGACAAACAGGAAATAAATCTGAAAAAGGAGACTGCAATTCAGTACAAATATGTGCACAACTTACACCCTGAGCAGCAAGCATGCATACAGGTTGGGGAATGCTTAGCTGGCAGCTCTGCTGAAAAGGATCTGAAACTACAGGGTTCACAGGCTGTATGTCAGTCAACAACATCAATGCCGTTGGGAAAAAGCACACATGACTACCATCCAGAAGGTTGGTAAAGCCGTTATTTTATCTTTTTCAACACTAAGGCCTTACCTGCAATACTGTGTTTAATTCAGGCATATTTTTAAAGAGATTTGTACCAATTCCAGAACTGAATAAAGAGCAACAGGCATGGCTGCAAGTCTCTAAAACACTGTCTATGAGGAAAGATTGAAAGCACTGAGATTGTTCAGGCTGGAGAAAAGACTGCCGAGAAAAATTGTTAACTGTTCAAACTCTGAAGAATTCTCCTCTTGACTGATGCAAAGAGGAAGGCAATAATCTCCTCTCTTTGCAGGTAACAGGAGCAATAGGCCTAAATGGCAGCAAAAGGGGTGCTATTAGCAGAGATAGAGATGCGATTGTCCCACTCCATTCAGCGCTTGGCAGGCCACACCTGCAGTACTGTATACAATTCTGGTCCCCACAGACCAAGAAAGATGTGGACAGCCTGGACAGGGTCTAAAGAAGAGCCACAAAGATGACCAAAGGGCAGAACCTGCCCCTTGAGGAGTTAGGTCTTTTCTCCCTGGAGAAAAGAAGGCTCGGGGGGACCTCATCACAGTATTCCAGTACTTAAAGGGTGGCTACAAAGAGGACAGAAGCTCTCTCTTCACAAGAAGCCACATGGAGAAGACAAGGGGCAGTAAGTACAGGTTGCACTGGGAGAGGTTTCATCTCGATATAACAAAGACATTGCGAAAACAATCAATCACTGGAACAACCTCCCCAGGGACATGGTAGAGTCCCCATCACTGGAGATTTTCAAGACATGATTGGACAGGGTGCCAGATTAGCTCATCTAGGCTCCCTTTCGCATGAAGTTGAACCAGATGATCTTTTGAGATCTTTTCCATCATGGGTTGTTCTATGAACTTTCTAAAAGCAAGGGTGACAACACATCAGGGCACAGTGGGTGATTAGGCTGTGGAAACTCCAGCTCCAGAAGATTTTTTTTTAAGAAGAGTCTGCAAGGCTATGGGTCTAATTTACCTTGCCTTAAAAAGGACAAATAGACTGCAAGTCAGTTTTGATCCTGTATTCTACGATTCTAAGGCAACTATGTCATATAGACTTTCCTCTCCATAACTCATTTGATTAGTAACAGCTGCTGTAACTACTGAAAGTAGTAAGAAGAATTAATTCAACGAGCTAGCCTGAGATAGACAGGCTTTATCAGGTCATAGAAAAATTTAAGTTTGGGCACTGCAAACAAAAGGTGAGAGCTACAAAACATCAAAATTACATAGTAATGCAAAGTACACTAAAAAGCATAGTGACAAATGAAAGTAATTTAATACCCATTCACTAGTAACTGTACTTGTACATGTAATATATTCAAGTGTTCTCCAGCTTTATCCAATAACAGAGACGAAGTGGGCTGCCGTGTGGAAATGGAAAAACAACCATTTAGAAAAGAGAAGGTGATTCAATAAGCAGTATAAGAAAGCTTCAGAGAGTTGGGGTAATACAAACATCAATCTTGCAAGGATGTGCGGGCCCGAGTCAGAGAAATGATCAAGAGACCAGAGACAGGTAAAAGTAGAGTAGTTGAACCAAGAGGTATAATGCTGAAATGGAGAATGATGAAAAATTACTGTATTAGGTAGAACCTAACTACAGATGATCTTAGGAAAAGACTGCTAATAATATAATGACCATAGGCAAGAAACAGTTTGCAAAATCATAAAAATACCTAGCAAGAAACCCTGCCCATCAAAATACCAAAGACATGAGAGTAGTAAAAGTATCTAGCAAGTATTTAAGGAATACATCAATTAACATTGATACTGTTATTTTCCAATACACTGGTATTATGCAAAGTACGTTTTCTATCTGACTGATTTATGTATGTCGGTCTGATGTCTTTGCCCCTGATGTGGTCAGGTTGCTATGTCCTTGTTTTACAAGGCTTTTTTGCAGTGACAGGAAACCAGTGGCAAAACACATGGGTATTAAGTTATATGTCCTGAAGCAAAAGACAGGTCAATTCTCTTGTTGCCACAAGAAAGAGTAGCTGCCTTTAGATTACCTAGCTTAACAGAAAGAGGATACAGAAAGATAGTAAGAAGAAGCTGTATCAGGCAAGAAAAAAATGGTACAAACAGAGAAAAAGGAGGCAATACCATGTTAAGTACAAATTCTGATTGCATTCCAAGAGCAGACAGAGAAAGCTTGAGAGAAAACCAGAGTGTAGAAGGAAAAGAGGGAGGATTAAGGACAATTCCTAGGTTTCTGGTCTCAGAAACAAAAAGTTAAGAGCTGAGTTAATAATTATACACTGAAATCAGAAACTGGGAAAAGAAAAACTATTTGCCAGTAACTACTTTCTAAATGAAGTCATGCCTGTACTCGGGAGGTAACAGAATCAAGAAAGGCATGTAAGTAGGAGTTAGAAAATGTAGAATTGATGAAACGTACATAGAAACAATGGTTAAAATAGATACTCATTACGCATTGTGACAGGGTAAAGACATATAAAAAAATCTGCCAAGAAGGGATTCTTAAAGATCTCTAGAGATGGGGAGAGAAGGTTGTAGAGCTACCCAACACTGAAAATTGAACAGGTAGAAAAGTATCTTCAGTCAATTCCTGGTTTCTTGCTCACCAGAACAGGCAGAAATGGGAGAAAAGACTTAGATCTTCCCTATGCCGAGTATCTGAATTGCAGGGTTGTTTTTTTTTTTAAACTACAAGCACCTTTACAAGTAATTTATGTTCTTGCTTTGCACATTACTTAAGGAGGAACGTTTTATGAAAAATAACGTGTTCTGTTCATTTTGCTCTCAATCATCAAACCATTTGGATGTTTAATTAGTAATTTTCTTCACTAAGTTTCATTTTGAGTTCATTTTACTCAGAAATGAATCTGAAATGTCAACTTACACTGCCCTCTAAAGCATCTTTATAAACCTCATATGTAACTTTGACAGAACGGTGCATTTAGTAAGACAAATTAAAGCAGAAGTTTTTATTTTTGCTAGGCAGATACCAAAATCTGACTATACCACAGTATCAGCACATCACCCTAATAAAGGCAGAATTACCTAGTAAGTCAGTGCCTGTTTCTGTAGAAATAAGCTAACTGCACGTTAGGTGGAATGTAGAACTTCAGTACAAAACTTGAGACTTCTCGTTTTATTTGGTCCCAGATTGTGTCACAACAAAGTGAAACCTAATCAAAACTTATCCCATCTTTCTTGGAGTTTGAATACATTTTAAAAGTCCCTGCAAGATATCTCACTTTTGACTGCTATTTAGGCATGCTCAAGCCCAAGCTGCTCTCTACAAAATCCAGCTCCTTCATATACATTGGCCAAGTGCAACACAGTCAACTGGATCACCAGAGTCCACCTAGAAAGGCAGACTCTTATACTTCAGCACAAGTCAAAAGTTTCGTTATCCATTTCCTAATCACAAAAGGAGGAAAAATTTTAATGGCTTTGATATAAAAATATCAAGTGCAGAAAACAGTAATGTTTTTGACAAATACGGTTTCCAAGATTGCCATGAAGGCAAACAAATTCACATTGTTTCATTTACCTCTCAGATACCTTCCGTAAAGCTCTAGTAAGACTCCACAACAGGTTGATTAGAAACAAATAACAACAAGGATGCACAACAGCATATTTGCAATGGAACTACTAGAGTATTTCCCAAGTTAAAAAATGGCAACTCTTTTGCTGACAAGAATAGTAATTCTTTCTCAAGAAACCACTGGAAGCATGGAAAGAGATGAACCTTAATAAAATACTGACGTGCAAAATATCCCAGTGAGATAAACAATAATGATTAAAAAAATAAGCTTGAAGGCTTTGAAAATAGTTATGAAAACCTGCCAAAGGACTATGAACCAAAATCTCCAAACTGACCTGTTAAAAAAAATAAAACCCTTCAAAATCAAGAAAAGATACACATCTTTTGATGAAAAGATGAAACACATCAACTATTACATTTCAAAGAATAAATTACTATCGAAAGATTGTGGCAAGTAGTTTACAATTAAAAGACTATTAATCATAGGACACAATAGGGGAATTCAGGAGATTCATTATTCTTTATTAAACCTTATTGTATAGGTAATAAACAGCACAAAAGGAAAACAGCGTAATTAAAATGTATGCAAAGATGCACTCATGATCCAAGGGAAACAACGGTGTTTTGAAAAGTTAAAAAGCAATAATGCTGCACTTAGTTGCAGGAAAATTCTGGCTCCAATATTCAATGTTTCCAAAACACTTCAGAAAAATTAGACTTAAAGACGTGTGCTGTTACACTGCCATCCTGTGGCAAGGTACCTGCAGATTTCTGTGAACATAATACAGTTTTCCAGATCATAACATGCTTTCAAAAAGGCAAGATTTAGCATTCTTGTTCTGAAGACATGAAAATATCAGTAGAGATTTAGCTATACCTCAGGAGATATTGCTCAAGAAAGACTAACTCTACTGAAACCACAATCAAAATTTCACTTCAAAAGGCTCATGACCTCATTGTCTGGAAAGAAAACTTGAACCTATGGCTTCTGAAACCTAGTTTTCTGGCAGTTAAACACAACGAGTTTATCTTATTCTTTTCCTCATGTGGTACAAATATAACACATAATTATAAATAGATAATCTAGTACATTGAACATATTGATACACAATCTGAGATATGAGATACGAGGGAGTGTTGATGTGATCCTCCAATTAACTTCACCCCATTTAAAATGAAAAATAAAATTACTCATTAAAAATTTAGGAATCTTATGTTTTCTATTAACACCAGAACCTAGGACGGCGCAACTTCATAGTTCCAGCCTTGCTCTAAGTCTGCATTAATATGACAACTAAGGCTTGAGTTTCTTAAAACATTTCAAAGTCCTAAACTGGAAACATCTTCAAATAGAAAAAATGTAGGTTTCTTTAGATGTTTTGCTGAACTTTAATACAAGATTTTTTTTGCTCTTCACCTACAAGTAAAAACTGTAGTAAACTGTGAAATAAGTCTTCTGTGTTACACAATTTAAGCTTTGGCAGAACTGTCACCCACAATAAGATGATAATACAGAAGGAATAAAAATCAATGGCAATACTTGTCCCTACTCAGGAAAACCCTTTAAGACGGTAACTATGGCTCAACAAAGTCAAGGAGGACATTCTTCAACACATCCAAAAGCTCTCTTCTGAGAAAGGACTGAGTGCATTACATGCTTACGTATCCCCCTCAACTAACGGCACTCACTTTAAAAATAGGTGAGTCAAGGATTAAACTAACATAGAAATCTTTTCAGTTCAAAGAGCTGAAGCTCTCTGAGAGAAGGCCACAGAAATGTACACTGCCAAATAAGCATGTACAGACATTTATACTGCCAATATCTGCATATTTAGGGAACACAGGCTTTCCAAAATAGTTAGACTTTATGACTTGCTTTCAAAGCACTAGGAATTTGGCATGCAAAATACAACCATCTCAGGGTGCAGAGCATCTTGCACAATGGGCCTCCAAGTTTATTAAAGAAGTTGGTGATTGACTTTAAAGTTATTTTTCTGAAATTTCTTATCAATATTATTAAAGTTCTTCTATGAGTTGCCCATAAATTACTCAAGCTTCAACTTGTATCAAACAATCAGATAGTTTGCCCAGAATACCCAATAGCAGAAACTGAATTATATTTGACTACCGAGAGAAAATAATCCACTGGTCAGTTAACAATTATTTTCTGTCAAAACATCACTGCATCTTTAGAGCTGTCTGAGTTGCCTCAAATCCCGTTTCTATTTTGTACGCTCAAGTGACACCTAGAGGTTGTCTCCTGCATGTCATATGTTTTACCCTTTCGCTGAAAGTTAGGTTCCGAGAAGAACCTTGATCTATTCTTCATCATTCTGGAATTCCTGCGAGATTTTCAGAATACATCTGATATCTACAAACTTTCTACCTGTACACTATGCCATCATTGTGCATGTCCCTTTCTACTTCCCACACATAGCAAATGTAAGATAAGTAATGTGAAGCCTTCTATATACAAGCCCGTGCAACTGAAAAATCAGGTGAACACAGTGAGCACATGCTTTCCAATCCATTGAAAAGCTCCATGCATCCATGCAGCTGCTCTATCCTTTCCAAAAGCCTTGTTTTCCTCCTCTCAGCAGAACAGGATTTGCACACTTCTGTATGATTTTCGGCAGGATGTATTGTTTGGAATATGCTTTCTTTTCTTTGGTCTGTTCCACAGGCCATCAAGGACAGACAAAAATCACCCTATTATTTTTAGGCGTCTCAAAGTTCTCAGGCTGGATTTCTTAGATGTTGCTCCTGATGTCCATTGCCTTTGCAATAATGAACAAAGCCTAAATCTTAAAAAAAAAATAAATTTACTACCAGGAAATGGAACAAAGCATATTCATGACACTGACGTTGGAATACATATTGCAACATTTTAGCTGTAGTGAAAGTGTGATTAATAACCTTAAGAACTGCTTAGTATCAGCAGATCATGTTACATGCTATGCAAAGTACATAGGAAGAACTGTAAGACATACAGGATCTCACAGGAAGAAACATGGGGGCGGGGGGGAAATCTTCTTTACATCAGCGTGTCAAATCTTGGCTTACAGTAGCTTTGTATCTGGAATATTCTGAACTCCAGCATAGTGATTTTTAACCATCCCAGGCTGAAGGCACCAAATTTAATATAGACATATTCTTGGGTTTATCACAGAATCTATTCTTTATGACTAAGAGCTGCAGTGTTTCCTTCTGCCTATTCCCCTAAAAATCCATCTAAGCAAGTCAGCTGAAGAGGCAATATGGAATTCTCCTCCAACATGGAACATGGGCCTGACCACTACTTGCTTATAGCACTCAGACTGCAAAAAAACCCGCGGGTCTTTCATAGGTGTAATGGCCACAGAACTCTTTAAGACATTCTTGTGAAACAAGTATTCCTAGAAACTTGACCCAAGTTTGTACTAGTAATAGGAAAACTTGATGATGTCTACTGACAGGTTTATTTAGAAGGCCTTGTAGCCCATTACTGCTGCTGACAGGTCAAATCTTGGACAATATCAAATCTGCTTTCTACGTCAATGATTAAAAATGACAGGGTTTGAATCAGCCATAACTGAGCCTCCCAGCTGCCATATGCCACTCGCTCTGTCAGGCTCAGCTTTCATCCAAGCCCTGGGGGACTTGTATGATCTTACCTTTTAACAGATTTTAAAAGTTCTTCAGTCTTGCTGTCAGAAAAGCTACCTGGCAATAGCCTCAACACTCACCCTTCTAAGAATTACAAGCCTACATAACCTGGGATTTTATATGGTGGGCACCAACCCACATCTTAGCTCCATGAGCCACAGAGGAGTCTCATTTAACCCAAATCCTAATCCTCACAGGAAGCATAATTTCAAGACTGCACTCTTCAAAATTTAACCTAAAAGATTAATCACTTTTCATTTCAACCTGCCTCACTTTCCACAAGCATGTTGGTTTGCCGTATCCAGCAATACATTCTACAGTTCTGCTGTCCCAACTGTCAGAACTTTAATCATAACCTAAAAGCTTCACTACAGTGAACTCCATCTCCCATTTAATTAGCTGAGCGTGCCCCAGAAAGCCTCCTTCCCAAATTACAGGTATACAGGGTCCTGCAATGCCATTAACTTTACAGTCCCTTCCATCTCAACCGTACACTAACCACAACATCAGCAAAAACAAGTGACTCTCAGCTTCCAAAAATCCTGCCTCAAATCCCTCTTGCTTCAGTTTTTTTCTTAGGTACACTAGCCTCAGAGGATACAGGACTACCTCTTCAGCCCTTGCTCTCCAAAAGCCTAAATCTAATTCTAGGCTCTTCCCTCATTTGTAAGCAAATGATTCCATTGTATGGTAGATATAGTACTAAACACCCGCAAACGCCATCACTGCAGCCCTCTCCCTTCTTTTTTTTTTTCCCAGGGATGGTGTTCCTGTTAATAATTAGCTCAACATCCCTTATAGCTGCCCTACCTATACTGAAAATTTGGATAAAGCTTCAGTCCTTTGCTGCAACTTACTGGGACCACAACTCTAAAATAAAGGTGGCCTTTGACTAGGATGTCTACCTTCTGACTAGCTCTGAGACCATTTCATGTGTCTTGGCTACCACAAAAGGTAGCACTAGAACTGTCATACAATTATATGTTAATTATCAGCATAACAAATAATGTCATAATGATAGCTAGGAAGGGACGTAGATTTCTGGTTTTCTGGTCCAACCTCCTATTCGCAGGGCCAACTTCAAAGTAAGATCAGATTGTTCACAGCCACTATTTAATCGAGTTTTGGGTACTACCAAGGACAGAGATATGCAAGAACAGAGATATAATAAGGATAGAAAGCAGTAAAATCAATGCTGAAAAGCTTTTTTGTTTGTGTTATGCCAAAGCAATCCAGGACACTTGCCCTATGAAAAAAGAAATACCCCTACCTATCAGTTGAGTGAGTGTAAACCTTTGAGAAGGCAGAGGACAGGCAAAGACCAGAAAGAGATAATAGCATCCGTCACTAATATTACTTGAGAAACAAGAAAACAAGGTCTCAGAATGCGTATTCTTCTGGCAGCTGGTGTCCCTCTTGACAGAATTTGAGGGACACTACGCTTGGGAACTGTGAACCTCATGATCAGAGTTATCACAAGTATTAGCTCACCTCTAGGTTGTACAAATCGTACACAGTCAACTCAAGGCTAACTTTACTCAACTTCATGTCTGAAAAGGTACCACCACATTCATCCAAAACCTGCATTAACTACTTGAGCCCTCTAGTGTTTCAATTTTTATTTAATTTTTACACAATCAAAATGAAGAAATAGTTCTTCAATTACAGTAATGGCAAGTTATTACTCCTGCTTAGATTGGCTACTAAATCAGACAGAAAATAGAAATTCCTTCAGTATCTGCATAGCTTCAGGACATCCATTTGTGCTGCCATTTGCAAAAAGTTGATGTCTGTTCCAAACACTTGATAGACGCCTTCTTGTCCTCACCTGGGGCCATTACCTAGAGACTTTATTCTTCTGCAAGCAACTTTGTTAGTCTGAAATCAGGAGCTGTTCTGTACTTTTGACTTTTAAATGGATGATGAAGTATCCCTGAAGGGCTCCCCTGTTTCTAAATGTTTTTGCAGTTTCTCTTTTTTCTAAAATCCAATTTCATGTTTTCAGTAAATCTCATCATCCATGAGAGGAAAGCACCGCTACGAGCAGACCTGTAACATGGGAGGACGTACTGCTGAGGTAACTACTGAGATTTTTGTTTTCTGAAACACATTGCCCTAACCTCACGATGACATCTCTGCAAGGCGCACCGCTTTTAGATCAGGAGGCCCCTCCCGTTTCCCACCTGCAGTCACGTAGGGGCAGCGGGAGGAAGGCAGACACCGCCTGCCCCTTTCGGGGACAGCAAACATCCTCTGCGGGGATGGTCACTCCGAAGAGCTTTTTCTTGTCTCCCGTACACCCCCCAACTCCGCCACACACCGCCA
>NW_009647763.1:350164-370582 GCF_000708025.1 Charadrius vociferus | reverse complement strand
GGGCGGGCAAGCGGGACAGGCGGCCTGGAGGGGCCAGTGTGTGGCCATCGTCTTCTGGCCTTCATGCAGCGCGGTGGCGTGAAGCCATGCCGCCTGAAGCCCAAATCCCTTGATTGGTATTCCCCCCCGCCCCAGTATAAGCTTTGTAGTTGACTCAGGTGAGATTGTGCGGTCAGTTTGTACCCCGCAACACGTACATGAAGGTACAGTGCTTCTCCTGTGCCTGACATGTTAAGCCCCAAAGCAGCGATGCCTCCCTCGCATGAGGAAATGTGCATCAGCACATTAAATGGAATTAATCCCATTGCTTAGTCCTGTTACGCTGTGTGCTGGGACTGTTCCTTTGCGTCTTTGTTGTTTACCATTACTCCTCTACGCAAAGCAAAGTGCCACTTTGGAAATTAAAACACTTCGGGTGGTGTCTTGATGAGAACCTGTTTTCATAATTACGATCTAAGATAAGGCAGAGACTTAAAATCTACTAAACAATAAAAGTCAGATGTATTTTCTTACATAGAGCTGAAGTCCATAGGTTTGCCATGAGAGCAGAGACTGTTTCAACCTCCTGACCAATGAAAGGTGCCAAATCTGGGGGGAAAAAAAGGCAGTTTACTCTGAAGCTAAAGCTTTCTGATATGTTACTTTTAGAAAACTCAAATGGGTAGCTTTTTTAAACATCCTTTTAAATTAGTGTGCACACAAGGTTTTTACAGGCACATTTCAACTGGTAGAAAGCTGCTGCATTTTTAGTAGTGTTTATTTGATATGCAAGTACATAGGTATTTACATGGTAATAATAAAACTGTCATGTCAGTTTTCTGGACTTAAATTTTCATGAATAAAACCAGATTGGTTTTTGATGTCACATCATTAGTGGAGAGGAACAGATTCAACTCAGTGTTATTTTGCTGGTTCCAAGTTAAAACTTTTTCAGATAGCTACGGATCTACAGGTTTAGAAACCGACCAGTAGAACCTACGATTTCCCACTATGATGACTGATCTCATCTAAAAGCTGAGAAGTAAACAAGGCCTGATGTTCTACCTGTTTTCAGCCACTGAAGATTACATTCACTTTTTACGATGAAAGAAAAATGAGGGATTTAGTTAATGAAAATCCTGAAGTGTGCAATTATATTTTGTCAACTCAGTTTCCTAAATGGTCCTAATTAGATAGGAAATTTTGCACTTTCCATTGTGTAATACAGATTTTGTATGTTCTGCTCCATTATAGTATAGGTTTTGTTTGGTTGTTGGTATTTTTTAGTGATCAATGAAAGTGGTTTTTGTGCATAGCAGGCTTTGTGGCATGTTTTGCAGAATACAGCAACTCGATGAGTGTTGTAAAATATTGTGAAAAGAGCAAGAATTAAATGTAGAATCACATTTAAAAATACAGATGGAATATTAGAGAAGAGCAAATTCGATTATTTTTAGGAAGGTAAATATAGTAATTCTTGGAACTTTGGGCTTCATGATTTTGTTTTCCTAGTTATTCCTGATGGCTGGAATATGCCACTGTACCAAGTGTGTAGTTTTATCTTTCCTGGATTGTCTTATATTTATTAACATGGAAGAGATCAAATCTGATGAGACAAAAATTCATTTTATAAGATTAATTTTAATGATAACTGAGTTTATTCACACTGGGGCATTGTGATTGCTGAACTTTGATGTAAGATTAAATCTCTGCTATTTTAAGGTGAGATTATACTGAGTAAACAGCCTTGTTGATTAATGATCTATATTTACACAAGTCTAATAGTTGCTTTTGTGCACCATGTCAAAGGTTATGCAATTCTAAATTGGAAATCTGCATAAAATAAAGTCCTCTAATGATAGTGCTATTATCTCTTAATTTTATTGCCACAAGAGGATAGACTTTTGCTGAATAAATAGAGGTAAATAGAAAATGATGCACTCACTGGTGAATTAGGCAAATCTGTGCATTTCAAAGAGAGTGCTGGTAGACACAAGGTGAGCCTAGCCTTTGGAAAGGTGTTTGTTCCATTATAAGGAGAAGTATCTGCAAAATTAATTTACCTATAGTTTTTTCTGCTGTGATTTATTTAACTTTTGACCATAAAATTATTTACATACTTGGAACAGGTATGTACTTCGGTTATTTTGCTGTGCAAAATAGCTATTGTAATAATATTGTCTCTCATATTTTATGTTTTAAATTTAAGAGCACTTCAGCATTTCATTTGTTGTTTGTAATCAGTTTTTCTGAGAGGTGTTTGAAATCACTCGACTAGTCATGAGACTTTTCCATGTTCTTGCAATCCTTGGAGAATGACTAAAGTTATAAAATCTGTATTTTATAACTATATTCAGTTTTCTACTCTTTCAAATTGTATTTTCTAGCTAATTGGGAATCGACTAGTTGAAAAGCAGCACTTAACTGAGAACTTTTAAAATGGCCTTTTGGTATAACTGAGTATAAATCTGCTTTTGCAGATTTATTTTTCAATAATATTTTCTGTTTTCATTTCTTGTAAGAAGTGTTATTTTTTAAATGTTACTGTTTTAGTTGTGACAGTAAAGCTTTGCTTTACAAGTCAAAACATATTTCAGTTAGTGAAAATATTGCTAAATTCTCATGATGAAGCATATTAAAGAACAAAACATTTTTTTTCTTCCTACAAAGTCCCTTCTGGTCATTGTTGTTCATTTCAAACATGCTTAGATTGGTGGATACTTAGCATAGATGCTTTGCTTAATACATGAAATAAACTAATGGCACCTGGCAACTGACTAATCAGAATTTCTGTAATCCCAAATCAACCCTAACACTTTGCTTGTTTGTTTGTTTGTTTTTCTTCATTTGGTCTGCTGGCTAGCCAAACGAAAGCAAACTACTGTAAGTAACAAATGTGAAATGATCTGAAAGCATGTAGCCTGTGGGGGACAGGGAAGAACTAAGGAACACTGTGAAAGAGAGATGGGAGGGATCTGAGGGTAAGGTAAGGTAGTGTAGATGCTTGGGGACATAAGTGTAGCCTCAGCTCTTTCCTGTAAGATATGCGTACCCAGGAGTGATTTTTAGTGTTGAGGCCAAGTGGTTTGTTACTACTTCAATGGTAGTATACATACTCTTAGCCCCAAATCAGAGTGGCTGTGTGCAAACCCTTTATTAATAATAATCCATACTAACTCCTAAACTGTATCTAGGAATTGCTTGGGTGGGTGTCAGATGGCTTGGACCAAAATGGTGCCAAGGATAATGCAGTCATATAGCCTGGCAGTATTTAATGCTGTGTCTAAATTTATTAGGATAGATGTAGTCTGGTGTCCAGTGCATGTGAGTTAGTGGTGTCTAACAGAAGGTGTTACCTAGGGAGAACTTGGAGTTATTGCCTGATGGGGTATCAAGGAGATCAGTGCAATAGTTTATTGCATGGAAGGCTAAAGAGAACATAACATATTCATAGAAAGCTAGGTTTCATTAGCTCCACTGTTTACAAAACAGCTTTTGTATTAAAGTTTTCTGTAAAGCATTCTGAATTTTCTTGATGAAAAGATAAAGCTGTGTAATATTTTTATTTGCCTTCAAGCTTTGTTTGGATTGGATTTGTAGGCTTTTCTCCACAACCAGGAGGGCCCAACATTTTTTCTATAGAGAAATGAGTTTCATGTAATTGCTTGTCTGTTTTATGTAAAATACAAATGCTTTATGTAAACATAAGTATTTAGAGATTTGTAGTAAAGTTAGATTTGCTGGCAGATATTAAATCTTTGCATTGAAAGCTATCAGCTGGCTACAATGTGACTTCTTTGATGATGCTGTCAGACTAGGAACCTGATTAGAAAGGCTTCAATATAAATGGCTTCATGGGTCGTTATTATTTACATAAACTGTGGGTTTTTTTAGAAGACTGGAGGACTACAGTACTGAAGTATTTGGCTGTTGCCCAGAAATATATGGCTAATTAAACTGCTGTAGTGTTGGTTTTTATTTACTTTCAAATAACAAGTATCAGATAGATGCTGAAAATCCTGAGCTGAGATTTGATGGCAGAGAACTTCTAATAAATACTTCCCTAAGGGACCTGTAGTCATCCTTGATATTAATTAGCATGCATTCAATTGTTAGCTTCAAGTCTATGGACCAGTTATGTTAATGGAAGTTGTTAATTACTTTAAATAGAATGGTGAATTCTGAGGAAGAAGCAGCTGGTCTGTTGAGCCACTTCTAACGGAGGACTGAAAATGCCAGCAGGTAAGAATACTTTGTGTTTGATTTGTATTGTTTGTATTTGATGAATACATATTTTATAGTCAGAACTAGATGCAAATGATAGAAGTTATTTCTGTCTAAAAATTTTTAATGCTGCATTGGCTCTGTTTTGAGTCCATGTTTATAGCTGATTTTCAAAGCATTTTTTTATTATTTTTATTTTAAATTTGGGGGCTTTTGTAAGAATTGTAATTACAATGGTAAATATGCTATAGCTGAGGATTCAACAGCCTTTTTCAGTGGTGTGCCAGATTACTTTTTTTAATTCTTTAGCTACAAATTAAGCATTACCTCAGGGGGGCTAGAACACCTACTGTTTCAAGGGTTGAAATACTGCTGATAGCAGTATCATGATTCACAGAAAGGCAGGGCCTCTCAGCTACAGCTGATTTTGGATCCATGCATGCTCCTGCTTCATACAGATCTGTCTCATGGTGGTGCTCCTCTGGGTTCCTGAGTCAGTAAGAACCCAGAGCTGCTGCTTCTCCTGGATACAGTGTGTCACGTTTGTTAACTGTTCATGAACAGCAAGGGCAATAACCTGTCCTCGGCTTTGGCTAGCTCAAGTTCTGGGCTGTTCCTGATGTGTGTGCTCTTCAAAGTGTGCTTTCTTCAGGAAACGGAGTAGACAGTGCTGACATCAGCAACAAGTAATAGCTTGGTGCATTTGTGCATTGTTGCTGAGTTATCCTTGTGTGGTTTATGTTGTCAGTGGAAGTTCTCAACTGAATATTAACTTAATTTCTTGGTAAATTTTCCCTGTAAAATAATTCTTGTCCTTTGCAATTTTGAAGCATGATTACGCACTTTTTGGCAATGGTGATTATTGAGGTAGTGAATCATACTCTAAATTTCTTTCTGCAGTTGAAAGCGAGGCAAAGGCAAAAACCAAAGTCCGCTTTGAGGAAATCTTCAGACGTCATGCTGGCCTAACAGACAGACAGAAATCAAAGAAAAAGAAGTTTCAGTCTGAAGAGAATATTGTGGTGAGTTTGAACACATGCAGTCTTTGTTTAGTTGCCTTCCTTAGTGGTAAAAAGATTGGGAAAAAGAAAGAAGATGTAAGCATTTAAGAAAAATAAAGTATATTTCTGCACATATCCTTAGTTTTTGATGGGGCTTTTATTTGTTGTTTGTTTACCAGCAGTGCATCCTTGTAATTTGGAGGTATGCCAAAATTATATAGAATACAATACTGGTTAAAAGAAAGTAGCACATGCAGGCATGCACTCATTTAAAGTTTGCCAGTACTTTTTTTCCATTCACATCTTTCAGAAAAGTTTTAAGATTTTCAAATTCAGTATTGACTTTAGTGGGAGTTTGGGTGATGGGCTAGTAGAATTATAGCTGTTGATGCTTGTGTGGATTTTTTTTATGTTGCATTCCTTGAAGTATATGGTATTTAGTCAATAGTCAATACAGAGAATTGACGTGATATCTAAAATATAGCATAGAAGAGTTAGAGGGTGGTTTCTTTTTTTTTTTTTTGCTGGCTTATGTGTAAATATAAGACTAAACTCTTCCTTTGCTAGGTTTGCTTTTTTCATGAAACATGAGTTTTTAAATCTGTACTTTATGATATAAATATTTTTGAGCACATAATTGTATGTTCATATGCAATGACATATTACTCATGAATATTTTAAGTTTACTTTGGTTTTAAAATTGGTTTCCATTCCAGAAGTCTTTGATGTAAAACCCAAGTGTTTTGGAGTTACCTGGAAACACTTAAAATCACAGTGAACTGAATCACAAGTTAATGGTATACACTCAAATTTAGAAGTGCTTTTAGGATCAGTGTGGAAGCCTAACTTTATGGTTTTGTTGAAGCCGTAGATTTTTACCAGTCAAAGCACTGAAAAGCTAAGAACTTGAGGAGAATGTGTATTGAAACCTATTACTGACCATTTTTGAATATTTTCTTAAAGCGTGGCAAGGTTGCAAGAGCTCAGATTGGTATTTTCTATGCTGGTTACATTCAAGTAGAAATTTCTGTAAAAGCTTCAGCAAATAACTAGTCATTTCTTTGTAAGAAATAAATGTGTGTGGGAGGGGAAGAGGAGGTAGATGGAGAAGGTTGGCTGCTTTTGTTCCAGTTTTCTTCACTTTATAGAATTTAACTGTATAAGAGTTTCACATATCTTGAAATAATGTGAAATTTGTCAGTGATGATTGTCTTTGTGTCTTTGCCATAAATGGGCTCCCAGTTTTGATCAGAAACAGGTCATGGTTGAGAGCGTATTTCCACTGGAAATGTTCCAGTCTGCGTCTTTCTTTTGCCTTTACTGAACCTGGCCTTTCTTAGATTAATAAAACCTTTTACACCATAGTCCACTGTTTCCTTGAACCTGAGTTCTGGAGTTGCAGGAGGTTGCTGTGATTTTTAAATGACAGAAACGAGGGAAAGGACATTGCCTGCCCACTTGCCTGCTCTGCTCTGTCTGCCCATTGCTTGGAGAGAAGGGGAGCAGCCTGACTGAAAGAGGAAAGGCTGATGTCAGTAGGGCAGGATGAGTTTGAAGTCACAACTGATAGGAATGAGGGGCTTGTAGTAGAGATAGACATAGGCATCAGCTGTGGCCAGTGAAAGGTCTGTTTTGTTGTTCAATAGCCACAGGTGTAGTGGGTATGAGGCCTGAAGGCATGTCTGAAAAAACAAGCAACTGGGACGCAGTCAGAAAGTGAATTTGCTGGTATCCCTCCCAGGGCTAACAGTCACCATGTTTACAGTCACCATGGGTTTTTTTACCGGTTGTGCCTCCTTTTACAAGGTGTCAGAATGAGGCAAGCCTCAGACCAGGCAATGCCCAGACTGTTTTGCCCAGATGAATTAGTCTGTCTAAAGTCAGTGTGAAAATTATTTCGTTTATTTGGTTCAATCCAAATTTCATGGTAGAAGAGGGGATGTTTAGCTCAAAAAATGTAAGTGAAGTTTTCTACCAGGTAAAAAGCAAGATCTCTTTATGAAGGCAAGAATTCTTCTCCTGTCTGTAGTCTGACCAGCTTACAATATTGGGATGGGCATGAATTGATAACTAAGGTTTTGTATTCAAGACAACAGATTTATCCATTTGAAGCTTTTTACTTCCTACCTCATTGAGTTCGCTCCTTCTCTTTCTTCATAAGGCCCTGGATGATAGGTTGGAGGCTGGAGTTTCATGAGGGTACAGGTAACAGTAGTCTATCTCCAGGCTTGAAAATTCATGTGTTCTTTTGGGTAAGATGGATGTTTTACAGGTTTCTTCTGACTAATTCGGTACTCTAGCTTCTGTCTTAGATGTAAAACATAATCTGCTGAGCTTTGAGGTTGTAGAGTTTTCCCAGGGTTTGTTTCATAGCCTATTTTTTTTTTCCATAAGCTGACATAATTGTTGAGATTTCCACTGGGTTTTAGCCCTTTGTTTCTTATATTTAAAATAGGAGAACTGCTAATAGTTGGCCATATACTTGACCTATGCATTTTCTCAATGTTTTCTGTTAAAATTTGGTGAAACTTCTCCAAGCTCATCCTATCTGTAAATTAAAAGTTCTTCTAGCTTTGAGTGTCTACATTTTGTAGTCTTATATGAGCAGTGACAGTAAAATTGGTTCCCTAGTGCATTAAGTTTGTTTTAAACATCCCACGCAACTAGCCAGCATCACAAGTACATTCATTACCAAGTAGATTCAGTTGTAAGTAAATGGTCTTCTACAACCAGTACATATCAGTACTTCAGTAGGTTGGTAATGTCCATTCCTAATTTTTCAAGGTATGCCTATATTATGGGAAGAAGTTCAGATACCTCTGTAAACCTGGTTACCTGAGTTTCCAGATACCCTGGGCAAAACCACTTGATGTGTTTCCAGGTTCCACTCGTGCATATTTGAGAAGCCGTTTTAGAGAGGAGTGAGATTATTAGGCATTATCCCTGCTGTCAGCTCTAGAACCTGAAAGGCAGGTAACATGACCTGGGGTTGGCTCATGGTGGTACAAGCCTTGTGCGTCAGCCCACCTGTGTGCATCTTGGCTGGCACCCATCTCTTGCTTCTCTTGCCCATAGTGCAAGTAGGTCTCTTCTCAGGGAAGACTGCTTCCTCTGCACTGGTATTGTAATGTGGCTGTGGAGCTGTTTTGGGGAGGGGGGCGGGGGGGAAAGCCTTCTCATTTCTTCCATGCTTTAAGCTGAGGAGGTCAGGTTCAGGTCAGCAACCCTCTGGAGTTACTCCAGAGACAGGCCTATCCTCTGAGCTGCTTTTCCAGCCTAACTGCTCTTTCTAACTCAGTTCAAGTGTGTTTAAATATAGATGATTGCTCTTAGTTGATCTTTCTCAGTCCTGCATTTAAGACAGAGAATCTGTAACAGTATCTGCCTGTGACCTAATCTGATGGTTTTTATGAACCTCGTGGCTTTTACTTTATTGTTTTGTGACTGTGTCCCATCTTTCCTCTCTGTTTAATTACATCATGTAATTACATCATGTAATCACAACATGTGGAAAAATTGGCCTGAGTTAGGATCGTACAGGCTATGTAGCTGAGGAATTTGTGTTTGAACTGGTGAAGCAGCTTTGTGCTGCCTGCAGTATCTATTAATAATGTTACTGGAATTTGCTGTAGTTTAAGATTGTGTTTTATTTCATTATGAGGATATTCTGTATTTTTTTTCCTACGAGTAAGTTTGCTATAATTAAGTGACTGTGTGCTGCTACTATTCATGACACATATTTGTGGACATATTTTTTTGTTTGTAGACATAATAAATAACAAGTTCTGGTAAAAGTTTCAAGCACATTTTTGCAACAGCTAGGCTTCTTTGAGGAAATTATTCTTGAATATCAGAGTTATTTTAGAAACTTGAACAGGTCAAAGGCGAGGGCTTTTTGTTTAAGATTTCTCAAAGAATTCTACTTCTTGGGCTTAATGGATTAATGTTGTATGAAAGGCAAAATTCAGCATGACCTTAGCTATTGGTCACTCTTGGGTCTCAATTGCCAGTATGTTTTAACCTTCATTCCTTGTATTCTGCAGTTAAAGATATTCCTAGAAGTGCAGATGAGGAGGTCGACAATCTATTAGCCTTATTTTGGTGGTTTGTTGTGGGTTTTTTTAGTTTATACAAAGCTTGTTGCTGTTGGTTTTGGTTTTTTTATTTTATTTTTGTTACTCTATTCTGTATTTCAAGTTATTTATACAAAATCTTCCACATCCTCTTAAATCTTTGACTTATGAATAAAGAAGGTGTTACTGATCTATTTGAGCAAGTAAAAGGTGCAGGTACAAAGACAGGTTTTTTCATTATTTGATATTGAGATAATTAAGCTATTTTTAGACATAGGATGCTAAAAATAAAAATACATACTGAAAAGACATATGAATGGCTTTAGATTTTTCTGATGTATTAGATAAGCATACTTGCATGAAATTTGAGATGCTTTCTTTTTTAACTCATACTTTGTTAGAACAGTGTTGTTTAATATGTAGCATTAGTAGGTCTAGTTAGTGCATTTTTAAGCTTTGTCTCTAGTTTCAGACATCAGCTTTTATTTCTGTGTTAAATTTTGTCTTGATGTATTTTTCTTGTCATACTGCTTTTATTTGACAATTTTCCTGTACAAATAATAAACTTCCTTGATTTTTTTCTTTTCTGTGTTTTCACTCATGTACTTTAAACTTCTCTTTCTTTTTCTTCCCTTCTTCTTCAATACTTGCCTTGCTCTCCATGTTCTCTCTTCAAATGTCAGATGTGAATAAAACAGGATAGTGATGAAGGTTTGCAGGCTCATATAATTGAGGGTGTACAATATGGAGGCAGACAACTTGCGCATTGAGTGTTCTATTCCATGAGTAGAATGAAGGTTATTCATGCAGGTGGGCACTTTTAAGTCAGGATCCATTGTCCAAAGAATGATTGCCATTGCAACTTTGTTCTCTGTTGTTTCTTCTTATAAGCTTCTATATTTTGTTGATTACTTATTACGCATACTGTGCCTTTTTAAAAATGTTTGAGGCAAACATGATTCAGTAACTGGAAGAAGTACCCCAGCTGGAAGGGGAAGATGTCTGTATTTCAGGGAAGAGGATGGTCTTGGCAAAGATTGCATGCAGATACTTATATTTTCTCCAACTTTTTTTTTTAATTTGCTTTCCTTGTGTTTTAAAGTCCTTTCTAATGTTTCATGTGGAGACTCCAGAGAGTTTTATGTAAGACAGCAGAGTAAATGAACCTCAGCAACTTATAGAAGTTCCAGCAAGGCACAGAGATCTATTTGTCCAGCTCCTTACAGAATTAGGCCTTAGTTACTAGCTGGGTTGTTTGGAGTTATAGAATCATAGAATAGTTTGGGTTGGAAGGGACCTTCAAAGGTCATCTGGTCCAACACCCTTTCAATGAGCAGGAACATCTTCAACTAGATCAGGTTGCTTAGAGCTCCGTCCAACCTGACTTTGAATGTTTCCAGGGATGGGCCGTTATAACCAGGCATTTAGTAACCAGGAGTAGAAACCTGAAGAAGGGAGGGAGGAAGTTTACGATGTGTCTTCTGTAAAAACACCAAAAATTGGCAGAAGGAGTGCACAAACAAATGCATTAGCTGAAATTTATCTTAGCTGTATTTACTAGACTGGTCTTTAGATCAACTCTTTGTCGTTCTGCTAAGAATAATGGGGGGAGAGTTCAACTTTATACTTTTTAAAAAATTCTTAATGAAAATCTGGTTTTCAGTTTTAGCACTCCTTAAGATAGTTTCATTGTCAAACTTTGGCAAGCAACTTTCAGTAAAAGAGACTACAAATATCTGAGCCTGAAGCCTGTCTCTAACTTGCATTTTAAGTGGATGAAAATACTTGATTTCCTGCTGCATGTAATCTTCAAGTCTTCCATAGTCTAAAGTATTGGCATCTGTTTGTGGAGTAGACTTGTTGATTTCTTTTTTATGGGATATACATAAAAGTAATTTAAAAAGTGAATATATAGTGAAATAGTGAAACAAAATTGAGGTTGAAGTCCTCAAACACAGAATTTTTTTTTTTCCGGTGTGAATTTTCTGTTGCCTTTCAATCTGTCACTTGTTAATTTTAAACAAGAAAATAACTAGATCTTTGATTTCATTTCACTTTGTGTAATGTTGCTAAAGAAATAACATAAAGTTCTATGTTTATCCTTAGAACATAATTTTTAGTACAAGTGTTCTTTTCATTTATAACTGTTCTTTTCATTTATAGCTTGACACCTTTAGAAGTAATATTGATTTAGCTAAGGAAAGTGTGAATGATGAAGCAATTATAAACAACACATACAATCCTGAAGAAGAGAGTCCCCGATTTACAAAAAATAAACTGAGAGAGAAGGCCTCAATTGCAGAGAAAATAAACAATGATATTGTTTGTGGAGAGGAGAACAAGCAACCGAAGTCTAACAAGAAGAAAAAGAAATCACTGTTACAAGAACAATTTAATGAGGAGGAAAATTTATATGAGGCTAAATTGGAGAGTTTTGAGGAAAAGATTCATGATTTTTCAAAGAAGAAAACAAAAAGTAAATCACAAACAGATGTACCTCATCAAGAAGGTGATAGAAAGATTAAAAATTCCTTGACTGAAGAGAGAAATGTAACTGAATTGGAAGAGGAAGAAGAGCTAATTCGAGCCTATCAGCTGCATGTGGCTGAGGATGAGGCAAATGCAATTAAAAAGAAGATAAGAATGAAACTTAAAGAACAGATGTCCGAATTTACCTCCAGTGTTCAAAGCCATGAAGTTGTACTGAACAATGAAGTGGGCAAAAAGAAGAAAAAAAAGAAAGAAGTAGCAGTTTTAAGTGAAGCTGAAACAAGGTACCACGATAAACTGTATACTGTGTGTCTGTGAATCTTAAGCAAAATGTTTCATTTGTTTTAAGATAGGCAGACGCTTTCTGATAAACTGAACGTATTTTCTAAGTGATTAATTGAATGATTCTGTTATGGAAAAATATTACCAAATACTTTTTCAAAATGTTGTTAAGATTAATATTTAACTCACAGTTTCTGATTCACTTTTTTAAAAAAAATATCCTTCATTACTATCTGATGTTTATTTTCTGGGGAACTCACTCTCAACTAACTTAAGGTAATTTTGTGCATGGTTTTTTAGTGATGGGTGATGGCCCTGATCCAGCAGAAGACTATGAGCTTAGCTCTATTCACATGAATGGTTCTGCAATTATCTGGAAATTAGGGGAAATGAAGAGGGGAGAAAAATGAAAAAGGCAAGACGCTAATGTTGGGGTGTGTGTTACATTTTCGAGACACACAGATGATGAGTTGCAGAGCTAAAGAGGAAATTTCAAGTGGATTAATAATGGTAACGAGCAATTTTATCCATATGTGTGGTAGAATTCAATTGCTGACAGTAATCCATTACATTGCAGTGCAATGTCCCTTTCTGAGCTACAGCATCATCCAGCAGAAGATGGTAATCAAAATCAGTCATTGGAAAGACTATTTACATCAGAAGGACAGAAACTGGAAGAAAGCATGGAAAAAAAGAAACCTAAGGCAAAGAAGGTTAAAAAGAAAAACAGAAAAGGTTTGCCAACAACATGTTAGAATGGTGTGCTGCTTTGTCCAAGTCTTCTTTTTTCTTCTTTTTTTTTTTTTTTGCGCTGCTACAGAAATATTTGTCCATAGTAATAACACAGAAGTGATTGAGCTGTTGATGCCACTTATGTTTCTTTAGTTACTTGATTGTATTTTTGTTCTACCAGTTCTGAGACTAATTTGTAAGGAAGTTAATTTGATATATGAATCTAAAATCTTGAGAATTCATTTACTGCAAATAGTTTTGAAATTGATAAATAGTTAAAAAGTGGGGGGGTTTAAGCATAATATAATAATATTAGTATATATAGATCACCTTTACAGTGTATTACTTAGATGCATATTGTAATTGTCTCTTTATTATTTTATCATTTTATTATTTTATCATTTTTATTTACTTTATGCTGTGAATGGGGCATCACCACTGTTTTAACCTGATGCTCAATTCAAACATAAGGAATACTTTTTCATGCAACACATAGTCAAATTGGAGAATTCATTTCCTCAAAGGTTGTGGAGGCCAAAATAGTTTAAAATTAGTTTAAAAAAATGGAGATGACAGAAATTGATGAGGAGTAAGTCTTTAGATATCTGTGAAGTACAAAGGCCTTACCGTAACTTGTAGTTTTGAAAACAGTGTTTCTGCTTATCTTGTTTATTATGTTTTCCTTAGAAAAACCAAAAAATCCTTCTATACGCTGTAGTCCAGAGCAGGATATTGAACTGTATGGATTTTAAGTCATTGTGGCACAAGAACTTTTGTCAATCAAGAGGAAGACCTCTGATTTTAAATAAAAATGTTTGTTAATAGGTGTATATTATATTAATTCATAGAAATTCACGTGTATGTTCATATGTGTTTAAAATGCTGCAAATTTGATAATTTTCTTTTAAACTATTACTTAAAGAGCACGTTAAATATTATGACTTTACTATTGATTCCTAAGACAATACTAAGCATTTTTACTCCTTTGAATTGCCACTAGCGGAGCATAGTAACCTCTATTTACTCTGTGCCTGTTTCTAGAAGAAAACACGGAAGTTGCTGTAGAAAATGACGAGGAAATGAAGAATTCAGAAATTTCAACTCAGTCTAAACTTGGTTTTGATGATGATCTTGTGTTGGGAGTTTATATCCATCGATCTGATCGACTTAAAACTGATCTCCTGGTGTCTCATCCCATGGTTAAAATCCATGTTGTTGATCAGAGAAGTGGCTTATATGTCAAGAAGGATCACAGGTGACTTAATAAACTTTTTCTGTTATAAATGATTACTATAAATACATAGATTTTTCCCTAGAAAATTAAATACGAAAATGAAAATAATGCTGAATTTTAAGCTTGCAAGGTCATTCATTAGTTTCTACATCTGTGATATAGATACAGTAACCTACCTATATACCAACAGTAAATTGGGATAGTATTTTTCTTTTTCTTTTTGGTACTTTTAGGTGCTCTGCGCTGCTGTATTGCTCTCAAAGTCCCCATATTTACAGCGCAGTTCATTCTGTATTCTTTCAGACAGAAGATTTCCTAAATCTCAAAATTATGTAGAAGCTAAGATTAGAATAAGTTAGCAAAACTCTTGTAGCATAAATAGCATCTGCCTTTTCTGTTTTATAAAAGAACTTTTAAAATCCTGAAATGAAGTTTAGTTGTTCATATTTCTGACTGCTTCAGTTACTTGTTTCCCCTGTCATTATGCATAATTTTCCTGAAAACCAATTTTTAACAGTGTTTAAGCAGTAGACTCTACCATGATCATTATGCATAAATTTGGTAACAGTAACTTGATTGCTAGGATTTTGAACTTCAGCCTGTAGCATTTCTATAGACATTGCGAATTGTCTTAAATTTTGGGTGGGTTTAGAATTTTTTTTTTCTAAAATCAAACAAACAGTATCTTGAATGTTTCTTTGCTTTCAGTAGTTGAAAATACTGTTTTGTTTGAGTTGGTTTTTGTTAAGGTGCTATAACAATTATAACTCTTTGGAAATTTTCAAACAGCAAGAGGAAAGTTTCATCTTATTATGAACAAGAACAAATAGAGCATATTCTTCCTATTATGACACAACCATATGACTTCAGACAGTCTAAATCAACAGTTCCAGAGTGGGAGGAGCAAGTCATATTTAATGAGCGTTTCAGTTACTTTATTCAGAATAACGAAGAAAGCCCTTGGGTAATCCTGTTTTTTGAGGTAAGGTTAAATATTTTACATCAAATTTATGCATGTTATGATTTTTCTGTTTGTTTCTTGAACAGTATATATTTGACTGATTCAGGTGTTTTATTTCAGTTATATTGGGTTAAGAACATAGCCTTAAGGTACAGAGTTAAGTGGAGGTACCAAAAAGTGGTATTGGTGATTGCTAATACTAATAAATATTTTTTATACATCAACCCCCCTGTTTTGATAGTATTAAGGAGGACAAAGCTTTCTTATTAAATCAACTGTCAAAATTCTGGGAAAGGCTGATAAGATCGTTCCAGATCAGGAGGGATGGCACCATGTAGAAAGGATATCACTTTTTCCATTTTTACGTTCTTGAAATCTGAAAAGAATCTTAAGTACCAGAAACTCAAAGATGGAGCTTGCCTGCTTGTAGCAACACCTCTTTTCCCCTGCATTGATGAGCAAGCCATTGCATCATTTTCCATTAACAGTTTAGACATCTACTTCTCCTCTCCTATTCTTCACAAATTATTAATTCATCCTCCAATACAATTATATTTAAAGGAAAAATTGTAAGGTTATAAAATTCAACATGATCTTGAGCTCAAGTATTTCAATGTTTATAATGAGAGATTCTGTGGTATTAACCCAAAAGTGGGAACCTAATACAATAAATATTTTCTTATTCCTTGTTTTTTATATTTCAAATAGATAGTATATACAATATTACTATATGTTTCTTTATGTTTTGTGATGCTCATAAATGAACACATTTATAGAGTTAAGAGTCGTTAGTTGCTTAACACAAAAGTAATTACATCTGTATGTAAAGATTCTTCATGGAAATCATGTTAATGTTGGGACCAAAAGTATGACTATGCTGAAAGCATACTGTTTGACTTCAGTGTGGTTTATGAAATACCAATTTGAATAAAGCATGATTCCAAGTATTTTTGTATACAAGATAAACCTCCAGGAGTGGCTAAATATGAGAAGATCTGGTCACTGACCAGAAAAATGAAGAAACTCATGGACGTCATTGGAAGTGTTCAAAGACATGTTGGACAAGGCTTTGAGCAACCTGATTTAGTGTCCATGGCACGGGGGTTGGACTAGATGATCTCTGAAGGTCCCTTCCAACCCAAACCGTTCTATGATCGATTCAATAACATAAGTGATAAAGCTAGGAAAGGAAAACTAACTTTTTTTCACTGCTGTTTTCCAGCTAGATTAACATACAGCTAGTTTTGGCTGTCAGATTTGTGATCTATATGATTTGTGAACTATATAGGATTTATGAAAGTTGCACATGAACACATTTGTTGAGGCAGAAGGGAAGCAAGAATAGCTTTTTAAGACCAGACTTCTGTTCTTTTTTTGAAGCAGGTCATAAATAGTCATCAGTTAAATGCATAAAGATCTGTTATTTCTAATTGCTTACTAGTGTGGAAGAAGTACTGTTTTTGTAACAGCTTAAAATTGAAATCTCCTTAATTTAGTGAATCGCATCTAGCATATTTTCAGCAGTATTTTTTAATTACCGTGAACTATTTATTCATTAGAAATACATTCCTGTCAATACTTTCAGATCCTTGATTTTCTGAGTATGGACGAAGTGCGAGCCAACTCTGATGTACAAATTCAGGAATGTGGTTTCCGAAAAATTTGTTGGGCATTTCTAAAGGTATTGTAAATATTTAAATGAAGAAAAAAAATTATAAATCTCTTTATTCAATCATCTAAAAGACACTAACCACACAAAGTGGGCAAAGATATTTTTATTTTTATTTTTAATATTTCCAGGTAACGGAGATGGAAAACCAAATCCTTGCTTTCTTGGCCTTTCTCTCCTTTCCCTCTTCCTCCACCACATAAAATTCACAGTAACAAGCTTGACAGTAAAGAATATGTATTTTTCAAGAAAATATAGAATGTCTAAGAAATTTTTTTTTTCTGTTCATAACGTACAGAAGGAGGTTTTCTTTGGGGGTTTTCTGTGTGTTTATGAGATTGTTCTGCAAAGTGACGAATCCACTAATTTCTATACCTCAGCTACTCTGTATTCTAGTAGCATTTTCATTTGGCCAGTCTTTGAAAAGGCTCCTTAACCTAATTATAAAATGCCTGTCATTGTTAGTTGCAGAGTTTGAAATGCTGCAGCAATGAGATACAGGTAATTTGGCCAGCCCGTAACAGACAATTTTACACTTTTAGGAAAGACTTGAATGTACCAGTGTGGCTTTTGAGAGCTGACAAGCTTTAATTTTACTGAGGATTGTTCAATTACACCTGTCCCTGTGAGTCGTAGATTTTGGCAGGCATTGAGCAGTCTACAACATAAGAAATACAGGAAAAGATAATGGATTGCAAGTTTAGGCGAAGGGAGAGGGACCTCCATGTCATTTCATACAGAGTGTCTTCTCAGCTCTGACCGAGATGAATCTACTGGAATCAGAGGTCTGGTATCCTGTGTCTGGGTCTCTAGCTGGTGGGAACTGTGCATCCAGGCATTCAGTACAGCCTACTCCTGAACAAAGGGAAGGATGAATTTCCATCTCATAAATACAAATAAAATTGTGGCCTCTTCTTCGTTCCTACTGTATCTGCATTATCCTTTCATCTGTATCAGTCAAAGTAGAAGTGTCCTGATGAGCAGTGGTCAGTGTTAGTGGCAGTAGGTATACTTGTTCTTTGGTTCAACAGAGAGAACTCATATTTCCTCTGAAGCTGGAAAGGTTACTGCTTTGCTGCATCTTCTGCTCTGAGTCCAAGCCTTACCAATTACCTTTGCTGCAGTGTTCAAAGGGGGCAGATTTGGAAGAGGCTCTTTGTGGACTGACAGTCCTTTGAGATTTGGGTGATTCCAGCAAGCAGTGATTTTTTTTTTTTTAAAAAAAAAAAAAAAGGTATTGCAGAGGTCTTCCCACATACAGGATATTACTGTTGTGCATATGAAACATGTTTCAAAACTAGGCTGCCATCTAAGCTTTGATCTTAATGATTTAATCCTGGTGCTTAATACATGCTTACTTCATTACCACTTTTAGGGATATTGTATTTCCCCAGTGGGAAGTGGATTTCGGAGTTTATACTGTAGATGTTTAAGATATTAGAAATAATCAATGACGTTTATTACTTTTATGTTAATTTAACGCCTTTTTGCCTCTTTTTAATCACCCTTCCAGCTTGTAGGTGCAAATGGAGTTCGAAACATTGATGGAAAACTCCGTCTGCAATTATATTACCCACCTCCAAGGATGAAGTCACATTCAAATGTTGTTGAGGTTTATGACTGGTGGGCAAAATGTCCTAGAAATCGTTACCCATCAACTTTATATGTAACTGTAAGAGGCATAAAACTGCCAGACCATGTAAGTTAAATATTTCATGTATAAATATATTTACCAATATACAGACTTTTCTGTAGGAAGTAGTAACTAGCAAGAGCGTGTGAGTGTGTGTTTGTATGTATGTATATAAAAGTTGTACTTATACACAGTATATAAAATAGCTAGCATATAAATAGCCATAACAAGAATATCACATCTTAAGATATGTGTTCTAAACTCAGCCCTTCATAGCTGTCTTTGAAAAATAGGTGTACTTTCCGATCTGCAACTTTGCATATTTTGCCACTGACAGTCAGAAAACTTTCAGGGTACTTTCTTGAAGATTGATATTCCTTCTCATTAGGCGAAATGCCATTTTATGTTACTGGCCGCATGCAGGTGTGTAAATTATATGAGAGAAGATGTAACTCACTTAACTCTGATTCCCTGCACCCTCAAGCTATAATGAGTCGTACTTTTTCTCAAATGAAGACTCCTTTAAAAGCAGGCTCATGTTGGTCCGTGCTGAGATGTGCATTCCAGATAAATACAGCATTTATTGTTCTACTACATAATTTTCCATGTGTATTTGCAGTTGTCATAAGTCTTTCTTTTGGTCTCTGTTCATATAATCAAGGGTGATCTGTGGAAGCCTGGTGAGATGTGGTCCCAAACCAAGCTAATCTGCGGGATTAGTTCATATGTTTTGGGGACATGTTTCTAATCTGTATACTGGAATGAAATCTGCAGATCTGTTCAATCAGTTGCTGAGGTTGTTAGGAATTCTGTGCACTTTGCTTGAGCAGCTGTGCTTTGTCTTTATGAAAGTGTTCTGAGCCCGTCTTCTCCATGGTTGGATGTTTTCCTGGTATGTTTAGGTGCTGTCACTATTTTGTAGCTGTCCCTATTTTACAGTCCTCTGTGAAGCTCAAGTGATGTGATGAATTTGTATAGGCTTTCTGAGCTGTGCTGGACTTGGATCTGTTGACTACTGATATTATTTCATTCTTGTTCTGATAAATGCCAGATTTGCCAAGGCTACCATTGAGCTCCAGATAAAAGCCACTGCATGATGCAGTTTTCTATACATAGATTTCTGCTTCTGTTTAAGATCTGTTACAGATCCTTCCTTGACTCCTGCTTCTCCATAAGGGCCCAGATCTCCCGTACCTCCTGCATGGCCTGGTAGATATGAAAACAGATTTCTCAGATAAAACAGGGCATCTTGTGTGGAAGTAGACATCTATGTGTGGACAACTGATTTAAGCTCCTAAATTGCTTTCTACTTGCGTAGTAGGTGTCCAACCTCCCTTTTCAGTCACAAGAACCTAGACAGTTATTTACGCTGAAGTGGATATCTATCAGCTGTCATCCTGGAAAAAAAACAGTAATTTTGCCTGGTATTCAGATGTGTTTCTGAATAGACTTGTTTTAGTGAAACCAATCAGAACTGCAGCTGCTGCTTAATGGCCTCTGTGCCCCTCAGCCACGGGGCTGCTAGGCTGCTTCCCAGTATTAAGGCTTTCTGTGTGTTCAAACTTAGTGTAACTTATAGGTAAGGTTCAGTAACTGTACTTACAGAAGTTTGGAAAGTATATACACTTTACCTACAATTAAAATCACAAATGTGGTTGGTCCTCCTTTTTTCTTTACAACACTTGGACACTGTTCATTACACAACGCTGCTAATATCTTTTGGTACCAGGAATGGGTTTTGTTGCCGAAGCAGTATTTTGATTTGAAGGTGGTAGGTTAATGTCACTGGAACTATATACATGCTGAAATCCTTTATTTCATACACCACCTTTGCCAAGTAGTAGAATATTATTAATTTTTACTGACCCAGATAGTTAATAAAAATAGAAAAGTATCGATTATTTGAAAAATCTTTGATACCATCTGATTGACACAACTTTGGAAGCTTAGGTTACTTTTGGACTTGCTGATTACTTTGAATGAAATCTTTGCTGTGCAGCTTTCAGGTATTAAGCTTTTTCTAATCTCTATTTTTCAGACGTAAAAATGCAATGCATTTGAAAAGTACCTTTTAATCTTTTCAGATATTACAGTGTTAATTTTAAAAATGTTTTTTCCTGATACTTAGTTTTGTTTGCCT
>NW_009647763.1:287772-350124 GCF_000708025.1 Charadrius vociferus | reverse complement strand
GTGAGCTCCAAAGAGAGGGATCTAAAAAATCATGTGAACCTTTTCCAGAGGAGAAGGAGCCAATTAAATGGACAAGATTGCCTGGACAGGTGAAGTGTTTTTATTTGCTTCTTAAGGAAAAATAATTTAAAGACATACTATCTTTTTATAACTTAATTGTTTTGATGTAAGTGTTATGAAGCAAGTCGTTCATTAAAGCAACTTAAGTAGTAAACAAAATGCAAAACATAAGGAACTCTCAGAAATAGTAGAGGATGCTTAGCTTCTTCCCAAGTGTGGTTGATTTAACATTTTTTTTTCAAGAACAATCAGGTATTTTTATCTCCAGAATTCTCTAGGAATTTGAAAGAGTAGGGCTCTTCAGGTAGTGGAAGTAAGACAGGAAGCGAGTTCTCAGATTTCAGCTAGATTGGAGATATATTTTCTTGTTTGTTTTTTTTCTTTTTTTTTTTTTTTTTCCCTTAGTTAAAGGTTTTGTTACAGTATAACAGAATTACGAAGGAACTTTCATTGAAGAACCTTATTAAGAAGGATCTTGCTGACTTTAGCTGAACTCCTAGATCACGGAATCTAGTGGGGATTAGCAATCATATAAAGGGAGTATTTCTGCAACTACATATAAAATGTCCATGCAATGATTTAATATTTTTCTGTAGAATGGCACTCATGTAAGCTCATGGTTCTATAAAAATTTGAATAAGAAAATGTTTGTTAACAAAGAATGTTTATTTTTATTTTGATTCCAAACTGTAGTCCTTTACACAGATACTTTCAAAAAGAACACTTAAATATACACGGACTTAATTTTATTTCCCAGTAATGTTTGCTAATAATAACAAAATAGTAAAGAAGAGACAAGTTGGTTTTTAAAATGGAAATTTTCTTACCAAAAATGGGAGGATACATAAAAGGTGTATTTAGGTTAATGTTTGTTATTTTTAAGAAAGTTGCCATTCTGACAATAACTGTGTAATCAAAACCAAGAGAAATATGATCCTAAGAATATTTGCCTGCCATCATACAAATAAAATTTGGCAGCTCATTTATTCTTAGACTAGTCCATGTCCATTTTGAAGAATTGTAGTAGCAATGATGAAGTATTTTGTGATGTTCTGTCTTTTGAAAAAGTTTCAGTAAGGTTAGAATGATGTGGCATATCTGTTTGCCAAAGAATATTAAAGCAAATGTGCTTGTTTAAAATGAATAATTGCTCAAAATTGTGATTTCCTTTTTACACATTTAAATTATTGTTTTACCTTTAAAGCTAAATTATCTTTTTAAAGAATCACGATATATTTGTATCTGTCTCCACAGATACACATATATGGATGACATGTTATTTTTGCAAAATGTTCTATAGAGTTATGAAATATTTGAAATATGAATTAAATATGAAATTAATTTAATGTTTGAATTGTAGCTGCATGACCTGTAAATAAAAATTTCTGAGCTGAATTATTGATTCAACATTGCAATGTTTTATTTTAAAGAGAGGTTAAAAAGCAGAAGGCTTAATTGCATATATAGTTTCTAACAAGATGTGTTTACCTTTATTCTGAAGTGAATATTGTATATTCAATTATTTCATAAGTAAATCTATTTTTGTACTTTTAAATGCATAAGAATCTCTTTATACTTATTTTTCACTCATAAAGGTAAATCAGGTTTCGATTAGAGAGTAGAGTAACTACTCCGGATATTTTAATTACCCTTAAACTTTGAATTTAGTTCTGGAGAAAAAGTCCTTGCGTGAAAAAGAGGAAATATTTTGGGGAGAGGAAGGGGGACTACAATACGTGTGCAATTTTTTTAAATGTTTCATCTCCAGTTATGTTTCAAAAAAATCAGGAATTGAAATACAGATAAGGAATGCTAAAGGTGATTTGGTAGACCAAAGATTTGAGTGTCTGTACTTAGTATTTTGAGTTCACACTGCAATCGTTAAGTAAATAAAAGTTGTGCTTAGACTCCTTAAAGAAACTAGACTTACAGTCTAACTTTACAGTTTATATTATTGACGACAATCATCATTAAGTGCTTCTTAAGATTAAGGAAACTATTTCAATTTTAAGTTTTCTTAGGTTTTCAAAACTTGCTAGTTGTTTGTAATAATGGGCAGAAATGAACATACAAGCTGCATGTGGCCTAAGTTATGCAGCAAAACTGTCTCTATTTATGATGTTGAATTTTTCTTTTAAATTCCCTTAAGATATTCGTAGCTTTTAAAAACTTATGCATGACAGGAACTAAGAATGTGTTTTAAGCATTGAGTAGTTAATATTCGTAACTGTGTAATCCTAATTCTTATCTGAAAAGCTAGGTTTGCCGCATACCGAACAAGCATCTGTTTTCACTGCGAGGTGGAGATATGGGCTGTTTCTGTATTCGTTTCTCTCATGATGGGAAAACACTGGCAGCAGCATGTGCAGGAAAGAATGGCTATCCCATTCTTTGTAAGTTTAAAATATGTTTATGTGGTGTTTTTTTTCTTGTAACTTGTGTAGTTTGAAATTAAAGGGCAAAAGATGTATTTTAAACTGTGTTTTGTAAATTGTTCTATGCACTGAAGAGCATTGAGGAAAATGCTCTTTCTGTGTTAATAAGGCTATTCATATGTGGTAATGTATATACAGTTTAATGGTATTAAATCACACTATTTCTGCGTAGAGGTCTAACAGTAATACAAAATCAGCTTGCATAAGGAACATATTTTCTGATAATAAGGTTTTAAGTGAAATAACTTTTCCAGCCCCCACCACATGCTTTTTGTATAAGTTTTTCTCATAACTGGTCATGAAAGTTAGATACCTGGGATACTGTCATGTCCAGACAGACTGCTGGAGGCTGCTGTCTTCCATGGTCCAATTCAGTTGGAACTACAAATATTCCTTCAACTTGGGGCTACTTCTTCACAGTAGCCTCAACTGCATAGTTCTTAAGCCCTGCATAAGAATTATGAAATTTAGAGAGAACAGTATTTTGAGCATACACAGAGTAAATGTTTGAATGCAAGGAATAGTAAGTCTAGATTCCTGTATTACAGAGCCCCAGAAAATGATCTCTATGTTAATCTATTTCAAAGATTGTTTGGGTAGCTGTCGAAATTAAAAAAAAAAAAAAATATCTAATACTAGTCTGGTTCTAATGATTTAAAGCAAGTAGGCTGTTCTTTAAGGGTTAAGACATTAGTGACATCCAAGAACCACTAGATGGAAGTATATGCTTGCTGTCTATGCATATCTAGCAACTCTTTGATCTTGCTCTCTGAAAATGAGAAGATAAAGAAAACAAGTTGACTTATGCTAGCAGAAACTCAGCCTAAGATTAGACTAAACTTTACACGAATAATTGCATGTAACTGATTGTAAATACTTAGAAAATTTTATTTTTTCTATTTAAACTTCACTAGTGTATGAAATTCCTTCTGGACAGTTACTGAGAGAATTTTATGGTCACCTCAACATAGTGTATGATCTTTGTTGGTCAAAAGACAATCAATATCTTCTTACTGCATCCTCTGATGGCACTGTCAGGTCAGTATGATAAAGATATTCTGGCAGATAGCATCAGAAGCACAAAAGAAAGTGGTCCAATTTCATTTATTACTAAAAATTGTGCTATAATGTTTTAATGAAAGACTTGATTGCAGTGTGGCTTACTCTATAACATTATAAAAATTAAGGTGGAGTTAATTATTTATGCTGTATTTACTATATTAGTTTCTAATATATATGTATTTGAGATCAAAGCTTTACCAAGCTTTCCACCTGTAGTGTCTACATCTACTGTGCAGAAAAAAAAAAAAAGACGACTTTATGTTTCCCAGAGTCACAGAAACAGTTGAAATACTCTGTCCTTGGAGAAATTGCCATATTATGAATGCAGTATTAAGTTTGCAAATTTGAACATGTGGCAGGAAACTGAAAATTTAAGATTCAAGTTACATGTATAAATTGGCCGCATTGTACATATATATGTAATTTTTTTTGACACATAGTTAAATAATTCAACTTAAATTGCTGTAAATGAAAGTTAACAGTAATATTTCTGAGACTAACAGTATACACATTTTCCTCTACAATTTAAAAATATACTTCAATGTATTTTTAACAATAAAATACTAATCTGTTCAAGGTTTAAAAGCTTTAAAGCCTTAAAACCCTCAAAACTGTAGAAAAACATGAAAGTATGGTTGTGACACTGCATAATTTTATTACGAGCAACTTCATAGCTTTTTTTTTTTTTTAGCTCTTCAGATCCCTATCTCTTTTTTTCTGTTATGCAACTCAGAAATGCTACAGGCAGTTGCATAATTAAAATGCCAGAAGAATTGTTAAATGATATGTTGTATGTGTGGAACTGTTTTCTTTTTTTTGCTGCTTATATGTAGGAATAAAAATAATATTTTGAGAGCTTAGCCCATGTTTTCATTTTTTTTATTTGGAAGCAGATTAAATAATTTTTTTTATATTGAAGTAAATGTAAATTTCAGTCACTTATGTTACCTATAAGAAGGCCCAGTTGTTCCTCAATTCTTGAATTTGCGGCAGCAAGTTGAAACTGTAGTGGTCTGCCTCCTTTTCTGTGTACTATGCATAGTCGCTGTACGAGTTTTAAGTTCCTGTATTTATTGTCTGCTGCCTTAAGCTCCTTAAAAAGTCTCAGTTCAGGCAAGGAGTTTCTTCTTTTTCCCTTTCATATTGGGAGCATTTTGCCATTGAATCAGGGTAGAATTGAAGGAAGATGACCAAAAGGCACGCCATTGCTTTAAAACATTACCTTGGATTATGTCTCAGACTGAGTTCTAAGACAACTTGAAGGGAAATTTGGGAACTAATGTGAATCCTTCTTTATGTAGTGTTTTGTGTGTTACCCTTGAGCCTTCCCAAGTTTTAGGCCCGCATTATTTGTGAGCAATAAATTAACCTCTACGTTGATGGAGCAAAACCATTCTAAAAGATAGGTAGACTCCGTGTGACGTTTGCACATTAAGTTGCAAGTTAATCGCTATATTCTAAAGGATTGCAATTTCGTAATGAACTCACCTCAGAGTAAAGTTACAATTCTTCAGTAGCCACCAGAAGTAGTCACTGCACCTGGAAGGGTGGCACTCAAACAATTAAATTCCATACTGTAACTGAGTGCTCTCTGAAATGTGCTACCGACCTGTATTTCATGATCCAGGTACCATTCCATTCTTTATGGACTCATAGGTAGTCCATATGGGGAAGGCTCAATAGCAAAATATATAGCATCAAACAAAAAACACTTCCTAAGAAAAACCTGATCTTACAGCTATGGGTGGTGAAGGATAGGAAATAGATGAATAGTAAGAACTGAATTTATGTGAAGAAAACATCCTTGATATCACAATCACTGTGTGGTAGGTAATTGTTCTTTTAAAACTTTCTGGGGTTTTATTTATATTTAGTGGTCCTAAATGTTCCTTTGTGGGTTTTTTGTTCTAACTTTTTTTTTTAAAAAAAACCAAAACAAGTGATACCCCAGAAGGTCTTAATAATTTGTTTATAATTCCTGAAAGAAGGAAAGTGATCCATTCTATGGAATTCTTTGTGTGTATTTTAAAATGTGCAAAATATCCATTAAATGAGTAAGTAATCATGAATTTACTTTGAAGACAGACTACTATGTAAAGTAGTAAATATGTCTTAATTCTTGTTAGAAAGTACCACATTAAAGGATTAAATGTAGGGGGAACAAATTGATAGGATAAACAGGTGGTGTTAAGTGTTTCAAAGCATTTGCCTCTAAAACCACTATCACAAAGTATGGCATCAGTTATACCTGTGTATGTCATTGCTTTATACAGTAGATATCCTACCATCCTTTCCTTTTAGAATGTGGAAAATAGAAATGCAGGCGGCATCTGCAGTGAGAGTTTTCCCTCATCCTTCGTTTGTTTATACTGCTAAGTACCACCCAGTTGCTGACTCCTTGGTTGTGACAGGGTGTTACGATTCAGTGATTAGAATTTGGAATGCAAATGTGAAAGAAAACCATGGGCAGCTGCTACAGGAGCTTGATGGTCACAAAAGTTTCATCAACACACTGTGTTTTGATGCAGAAGGTATGTACTTACTTTTTCAAATAGCCTGCAGCTGAAGACCAACTTGAGTGTTACTAGCTTGCTTTATTTCATAGAGGCAATGTGAAATGCTATACTGGAATAGTTTTAGCTGTGTTTGCAATTAATATGTTAGTGTGATGCCTTATTTGGATGAACGCAAAGGGACACATAATCTCTGATACAAATTGAGAGTCATCAAAAAAAGCTAAGTGTAGAAAGGACGGGCAAATGTGTGTATAGTGATCAGGCAGTGATGACTGGGCAAATTTTGGTCATAGTTTAGTTTTCATTGTCCCTATAACTAGCTATTGATAGTTAGCTAATGTTTTATACATATTGCTGCAAAAATTAGCAGAATATAAAGCACAGATGCTACTGTTCAGAGGGGACAAATTGATCAGGATGCAGATGTAAAGCCTAGCAGTTAGTGTAGAGGGGCAAGTTGGAAAAAAGGCAGGTTTGGCTAAAGAAATAAATGGAAGAATTATGTACTAACTTAAAAGTAGAAGCAGGAAATTTGAAACCAGCTTCTAGAGAGCTCTCAGAACAGGAGATCGCATGATCAGAACAGTAGCAGAGACAGCTCCACCGTATTGTCATCCAAAGTTATCAACTCAATATAAAGATAAAGAAAATGAGGTAGCAGTAGTTAGGTTGTGAGAGTTTAATGCTAGACCGAAGAAGTGGGGAGGTGATGAACTTTTCAATATTGTCAGACAATGTGAAAAACTGAGAGAAAAGGAGAGATTTGACCATTGTGAATATTGTTAACTGGTAGCTTAATAGCTGAAAATGAGTGAGAGATGTACTGTCACGTACTAATGGAGGTTGCGAAGAATTGAAGATGGGTGAATGATTAAGATACTTGGAAGTGTTTGACATTTTCTGGTATTAGTGACATCATTAGTAATTAAGTGGTTCATTTTTGGAGGTATTCACTGCAGTAGATGTTATGAAGAGGAAAGAGTTCCATTTTTATAGAGAATAAGTATTTGTGATGATGTAAGAACAACTGTTGGAAAATGGAATTTGTTCTTCAAGATGCTCTCAGTGAATGTATAGGTAAGCATTAGGCTATCGTGTGAAGCTCATTGAGCTATAAATGCTCATTTTTTTGCTGGTTCTAGAATATAAGTAAAAATGAAAAAACTTAAAAGAATATTCAGCACTCCAGTATCTGCCTTATGTGCTGAATCCAAATTTATGGTATCAACTTCTGTCATGCAGTATGAGCAATATGTATTTGCAATGAGTATATCACAGCAAAAGAGAGGAAAGAATTGGTGTTCGCCTATTCACAAAAGTAATAGGAAAAAAAAGTTTTCTTGTTCATACATCCTTTTCTGTATTTGTTCTTTTGTGTGGTATTCTTTTACTTAGAAGATGTTTTTATTTCACAGGGCTCCACATGTTCTCAGGAGATAGCTCCGGACTGATAATAGTTTGGGATACATCTGTCAAAGGAAGTTCTCAACACCTATTTCAACACTGGAGGGTTAATAAGGTATACAGGTTTCTTAAACTAGCATTGTCATTTTTATGTGAACTGTTCCAAATCTAGTAATTTGATTTTAATTGAATTTTTTTATATGTTAATGTTTGTTTAACTGAAAAGGGGTTCTTTAAATAACGGTACAAAAGAGCTGATAGAGCATGCGGTGATTCACTGACTTAAAAGTTCTTAATCGTTTTGCAACTTCAATTTTTTGTATATAAAACTTGAAAATGCTTGAGGTTTAATAGCATTGTATTAACAGATAAATGCTAACGCATTAGGTTTGTTCTCTAGAGACAATAATAAAATTGACCGCAGGCTTTACAAATCACCTTTGTTCATACCTTAGAGGCCTGATGTTCAGTCAGCATTTCTGTCATCAGCTGTGTTTCAGAAGTTCAGAGTCTCGGTAGAATCTGCCCCGTGGTTGTGAAAAGTGGATTGCCTAGGATGTTATTCCTTAATGTACGACCAAACTTTTTCTTTAACCAGATAGAATGAAGTGGGCAGAAAGAGCGATGCAAGAGAGAAATGAATAATACTGTGTGAAAACACGACTTTTTAAACCAGTTATTTTTTTAATTTTTTTTACTCTCTTTTCCTTCTTTCTGTAGGAAATAAAAGAAAATGATATTAAAGGAACACCAATAAATCATTTGGAGGTACATCCAAATGGAAGGCGTTTATTAATCCACGCCAAAGACAGTACCCTGAGAATCATGGATCTCAGAATGTAAGTAGATTTGTGCTGACAAGTGCATATTTCCTTTTAAAGTTTAGTTGGGGAAATAAAGTGTCATAAAACTACTTAATGTATAGTTGTGGAGAAGAAAGATGTCTTAATAATCAAGGATAGCAATATTAGGGTTAGGAAATGGTTTCAAAACACTGCTGTGTTACAGACCTTTTGTGTGTTATTGGGTAAGTCTTTTAGAGTAGAATATCCAAAAATAACTAGATTACTTGAGAGCTTAAGGTGGCGTGAAGGAGAAGACACTAGTCTCCTAAAGACAGAATTAAGTATTAAAAATGCAATCTGGGCATGAAAATAACTTTGAAATTATAACATTTATTTATGTGTTAATTTCTCATTGTTAAGGCTCTGGAAACAGTATTTTGATGATAAAATGGAATGAATATTGTCATCATACATACATCACTGCATATTTCAGTATTTATTATGGTATATTAAGCAGACGGGAAGATATTTTAATTTAGTTATTGATGATTGTCTCATTTTTAATAGTTGTGAACATGATTATTTAGTAAAAACCAAGGCAATCGCAGAATCACTCGAGTTGTTGAGGTTGGAGAGTGTCCAGTCCAACCTCAATAATCATAGCATGACAGCATGTCATGCAGGGCTTTTTCCAGCAGGGTTTTGAATATCTCAAAGGATGGAAAGTCTATAACTTCTGTGGGCAACATGTTCTAGTGTTCATTCACCCTCAAAGTAAAAGAAGCTTTTTCTTCATATTAAATGGAATTTCCTATATTTCAATGTGTGTCCATTTCCTCTTGTCCTTTCGCGGGGTGAAACTGAAGAGTCTTACTCCTATCAGTTACACGCATTGATAAGATGCACCTAAACGTTCTCTTCTGGAAAGTCATGTTAAAGATATGAATGCTTTTTCTAAATGATCATCCCTAATTTCATGGGTTTCCTTCCTTGCCTCACCATGCAGAAAATCAAAGGTCCCTGGTGTTTTACGTGAAATTACCTGGGGGAAATAGCTCTTTACGCTCTCATAGTATGAGAAAGTATGTTCTTTTAGAAGATACTTCTGTACATACATACACAAATCTCAGTCTTAAATGATATACTGGGTTGGATGTTTCAACGAGCTGAAGACTTGCCAGTCTTATAGTGCACTCTTCGTCTTCTACTCTAAATGAGAAATTATGAGCATGCTAGAAGACTCAACTATCCACTCAATTGAAGCATGAAATCTGTGTATAACAGAGCAAACCTGTAGTTTTTGAAGCAGATAGCGTTCTTCTATCACTACCATTCCTAAAAAGTGCAGAGAGTTTTAGTTTTGAGAGAGAAATGGACATGCACACCATGTCCTTCTATGTCCCACACCTTTGGCCATGTATTCCTAGCATTTCCTTTTTATCGGCTCTGGAGATCTTTTGATGTAGGGTAAGTCAGATTGGCAAACTGATCTGACTGAAAATCAGCCTACAAATACAAATGATTAATTTTCATTTTAATCAACTATCTGATCTAACTCATCTGATAGCTGCCCAAATACTAGAGAAGAAATGAGGGAGAGCCTGGGAAAATAAGGGTGGAGAGGACAGCAGCAGGACTGCTGCTTTGACCACAGCCCACAGTTACATTGGCTTAACTCGATCAATAAACCACAGGGTCAGATACTCAGCAGTGATAATTTTACACGTCAGCATTAACTGTTCATTCTCTGCATGAGAAAGGAGGGGGTGGAGGTCACAGATCAACACAATTCACTTTGATTGACAGCTAGTTTTTCTTAACTTTCCTCTTTCAACTTGCTTTTTTGATCTTTTTGGATAATGCTGTTGTCCTGTCACTCAGGTATGTGATCAGGGATTTGGTTTTGTTTCAGATCTCTCCTTAGGGTTTCATATGCAGGTTAGTTTTACATCTTGCAGAGCTCTTCTACATGACATCTCAGAGATACTATCTATCTTATTCACACAGCTAAAACTCTTGGGCTATTATGGTCTTGTATTGTGATCATTAAAGCATCCTTTTCTCTTGCTTGCCAAATAGAATTGTATCTAAGGTATATTTTTTCAAAATATTGTTAAAAATAATTTTCCTGTCATATTAACTGCATTGCACTTCTCCCAGCATACCTCTGTTTTTTCTGCAGTGGCCTATGGCCATTCTTCTAGCATCAAATTCTGCATCTTAGTGTTACTGCTGTGTTAGTCTCCATTTTGAACTTTCATATCTCTTTCCAAGCTGTACCTCATGTTTGAGATACCCTGTTACAAGCTGGCTTATGCTTCTTTAAAATCCTTTTGCAGATTCTCTCTTATTTGATGCCTACAAACCGACAGTAGTTCATTAGTAGGTCATGATTACTACGCTCATAAATAGTGTTTTACTGAAAAAAGATTAGGATACCTAAGTAGCACAATAATATTAAAAATATTAATGTGAATAGTGAATCAACATCCATGTCTGAAATTTGTTGATTCTAGTGCTGGTTTTCTACCCAAAGAGACATTAGTCTGAAGAGCTAAAGAGAGCTGCTGGATAAATTTGAGCACTACTGGGATGTAATTGAGCTCAGAAAGCATAATGAAAACTTTTTTGGTAGAGCTTGGAGCAATAGTGCCAATTTTCCAATTTTTTGCAAAGCCCAGGATGAAGAAGATGCAAATTACTACATATATATCTGTTCTCTAGATCTGAGAATTTCTATTTTCTTCTAAAAGACAAGGTTGTACACTTTCATCTATAATTTCAGGTGCATTACGAAAGCCAGGGAAAAGAAAGGGTAAACACTTCACTCTGCAAAAGGTGGGTGCTTGCATATCTGTTTGGAATAGGAGGTGTATGGATTTTTCTGAGGAATCGGGGGGGGTGACGACTGATACTTACATAAAAAGTTAGATTTTTCTATTTTGAATCTGCTACATTTGCAAACTATTCTTTATCTTTAGCTTGGCTACAAAGAAATACATAGGTGCCACAAATTACAGAGAAAAGATTCACAGCACCTTAACACCGTGTGGTACATTCCTGTTTTCTGGAAGTGAAGATGGAAAGGCTTATGTTTGGAATCCAGAAACAGGTAACTAATTATTTTATGGTCTTAAGCCAGGTTATCAAGACTGAGGGGGAAAGGGGTTTGTAAACTTTATTGAAACACTTTTGATGTGGAATAAAACTTCAGTAAGATATTCTTAAATCTTGAAGCCTTAGCTCCACCTTTTAAATAGCTACTATTAATCTCTAAGATTTAATTTCTTAAGCTCAGCTTTAGCCAAATCAGTCTTTCAGTTGTGTTTTTTGGATTTGGGGATTAGGCTTTTGTTGAGAACCACGTAATCTGTTTCCCAGGGGTGATCGGAGACTGAATATTTTTGGCCTTTGAAATACAAGGTTTCTTCATGAATTATTCCCCAAACCCCGAGTAGTTTCAAAGTAGCTACCAGAATCTTTCTGGAAAAGTGTTAAGCAAATGTGAGATAAAGACTTTGTCATCTTCATTGTACAGTGGGGTGAAAGGGACGAAAATAATAGTAGAAAGTAGGAGAATACACTTTTTGGTTTTGATGAGTTTATGTTCTGTCTCCAATTGTGATGTAAATAGTTTTTTAAAAGGAAGAAGCAAATATTTTAAAACTGGCAGCTAACCAACAGTTCTGTTTGGAATTTTTTTCTACATTTCTAACTATATTAACTTGCATCTGTGCCACTGCATAATTTCTCTGAAAACTTTAAAAAAAGAATAAAAGTAAAAGGAGGGAGAAAATTTGTTAGTCGTGTTTTCACTGAGCTTTGGCTCTTGCTTACGCACTGTACTTTCATTGCTCATACCATCAGCTGAAGAGCTAATTTTATTTATTTTTATTTTTTTACAATTTTGTGCTCAACTTTCACTCCTATGTCAGTATTATATAATTGAAATCCACAACTGAGATAGCGATCTCTGGCAAAACGCGAGCACAAACAAATACTGTGGAACGCCACCTTTCCAGAACTTGCTTATCAGAGCAAGAGAACTCAGCTAACCTGATGCATCCTCTGGGGTTTCCTGCAGCTGTTGCAACAACACTAACTTTTCTGACTTACTGAATAACTTAAAAGCATGCAATTTTTTTTGTTTGTTTTATCCCAAATACTACTTTTCAGTAAGGAAATGGACTGAAGAATATTTATTTACAGTGGCAGTCACTGCACTGTAGTAATACAAGCTTTCACCAACTGTTATTTTGCTGTATCAAATATGTTTCCAAGGTATTAATAAACATATTTCACTTCTGTAGGAGATCAGGTGGCCATATATTCTGAACTCTGCTTCACATCTCCACTTCGTGATGTTGCCTTTCATCCACATGAACACATGGTGTCATTTTGTGCCTTTGGTCAAAACCAGCCAATACTTGTATACATTTATGATTATAAAGGTACAGTATGAATTTTCTTGATACACACCTGTAAATATTTTATTTTTAGAAGTGATTTACTAGTCTTTGTACTTCTTTTGAGGGGAAAAGAAAAGTCATTTGATGATAATACATGTCTTTATCCTGAGAGATATCAAAACCCAACTGGATGTGACCCTGAGCAACCTGTTCTAGGTCCCTTGCAACCTCAAGTTTAAATGTGTTGTTATATGTCCTCCTGTGTGATTCTTACACCACTTCATCATATATAGGCAACATCTTATAAATATTTAAAAGCCTTTTTTTCAGTATCAAAGTTGGATTATAGAGCCAGAAAATACTATCATTCTGAAAATAATGAACAGCTAATATAAATCTCATTATTTTGTGCTGGCTATGCTACAAAATAACGTTAAGGAGCTGTATAGAAATGAATTAATATGAGAGAGTATAGACTGTTTTACTAAACAAGTGTTATATCAGTGGCGTGATTATGTGAGATACACGTTTGTTCTTCGTGTGGTATTAAAGATAGTGATAAATGCTAGCTTTGAATTTTTGATATACAAATAAAAATTCAGACTGTCCTTTGCAGGCTTTTCTGATGTTGTGTTTTTGTGGTTAGCTTTAGCAGTGTCATTGTTTCAATTAAGGACATTGTTTCAGATGTCATGTTGCAGCTAGACAGAAGATAATGTTAATACGAACTATACAATACATTTTGCATATCTGTAGCAGATTTTTGTTTGAATTATGTTTGCAGTGAACATCGTTTTATAAAGCTAATCATGTCTTTATACATTTGCTTTTTAAATAACATGTACTAATGAGATTACTCATATCAAATCTCACAGTTTAGGTTATTTGTCTGTTGAACTGGTTGACTTTTACAGGAAAATAAAGTGAAATGACGTTACAATCAATATTCAGTGCTAAACTTCAACCCATTAAGATATCTGCATTGTAGAGAGCAACGGAAAATTTTTTGGGTGAAGGATTTCTTTAAAATTTTTTGACTACTCAGCAGACAGTGAGTCTTTAAAAAGCTAATAGGGTAGTTTAATATATATGTGTGTGTATTTAGAGATCATGCAGATATCACACTGGTAGTTATTTGTATCATCTGACTGCTTAACTAAGTCACTGGTGACAGTAAGATTTTGCATGGGTTGTGGTCTTTTTTTTTTGTCTGTTACTAACTTCTTGTTCCTTTTTTGGTTAAATGCACACACTTTGCTTTCAGAAGATAGTCTTACTGTGTTAGTGTTGAAAGAGTTAATCATATAGTAATACTAATTTTAGTCACTGACACAGTTTTTAAGACTCCAACAGAATGAGTTTTACATACACCAACAGTTTTATGAATATCTTGGACAAAACTTTCATGAAGAATTCTTTTAACCTTTGTTGTCTTGAGACCACAGTACAAAAAATTGCAAAAGTCAAACAATTTGTTTAAATGACAGTGAGCACAACTTTCATCAAAAGTATCCTATTCTAGAGCAGGCTACTTCCTAAGAATGCCTCCTGTACCTGTACATGTGTCTAGCAACTTCTGAAATTCTACTGAAGTTCACTTGAACTAGGCTGGAAAAAATGTGAAATGTACCTAGTGAAATAGCTGACTTGAACTCAGTGCAAGCTATATAACTTTCTTGCCATTGAAAACATTCCTTTCTCTTCCCGCCAATATTTCTGCACCATTATTTATAAGCAGTAAAAAAATGTAAGTTCTGTGTGAGAGGTTACTGAACACAGGTAAAAGAAGGGAGACGTGATCAGGAAGAGTTAGGGGTAAATGGGGTAGTATAGGGAAAATTTCATGTCATTTTCAGATTTTCCGTATAACACTAATAGTACATATTCTGATGGTGTTTGACTGAAGACATGTCTGGCAAAATGACAGTGATCATTCAACTTTTTTTTTTTCCTGTGGCAATGTAAGGCTTCACCTAACACATTAATATTGGTTATTTCTACAGTTGCACAACAGGAAGCTGAACTCGTAAAAGATCTCAGTTCATCACTTAGCACAGCTGCACCAAGAGGGCCACAGTTCTTTAGCAGTTTTTCTGAAATTCCTATGCAGAAAAGTTCAGTGATGTCTCCAGCAGATCAGTTTGTCAGTGTTGCAAGAACATCAATGAGAATGCAGAAGGTGAAACAAAAACTTGATTCTGTTATGGTAAGTCAAATGTAATTAATTTCCAGAATTATATAGTCTTCTCAGCCAAAGTTCATATTCTCAGACTGGTATATGTAACAAAACATATATATGTAGTCTTGGGATCTGTTCTTCAGAAATGAATACATCTCTTACTAATCTGGTTTATCAGAATTATGTAGTGGTTCCACGGAACCATGTAGCTAGGTGAAATATATATGCCTACAACTATGAGAGAGTAACTTTCAGCTACTGGAGTTTTGTAATCCCAGACTCCCATTACTGAATAACCAGTTTGGGGTGAGTAAGTCCACTGTGAGCAGAGTCATGATCGAGGTTTTCAACAGCATCCTCCAAACCCTCTACCCAGGGACCGTATATATCGGAGATGTCAGAAAGGTCATCTGAATCTTCTTGCTGTGTGGTCTTCCAAACAGTACAGGATGGCAGTTGAAAGAGTCTGCATCCAGTCTGAGGCCCCATCCCTGGAGGTGTTCAAGGCCAGGCTGGACGTGGCCTTGGGCAACTTGTTCTAGTGGGAGGTGTCCCTGCCTATGGCAGGGGGGTTGGAACTCGATGATCTTCAAGGTCCTTTCCAACCTAAACCATTCTATGATTCTATGTCAGTCATGGAGCAGTCATGATTATTAAAACTGAGAGTGCTTCCTTGCACTCCACTGAGATACTGGGAGGAGATTTCTTTTCATCGAAAGGACTCTTGATGCTCATCTTTTAAGCGATCCAATATGAGACTAGGGGGACAGCAGTACTTCCTTTTCAAGCAGGGTTGTTTCTTGCATGTGGGTGCAGTATTGCCTGCCGGCATTAGCAGAGATTCTGGACAGCCCCAGCAATATAATAACACTAAAACTTACAATTTCTACTAATTTGTAATTGGGAATTACAGCTTTGGATGCATATGCATTTACATGTGTGCAGCTCCCTTTTTCTTGTGAAAAATGATGCAAGTGCAGGCTTTGCTGGAAGGCTTATTAGAATGTGTACTCACATAAATACTTTGCTAAAGTGTTTGTCAAACTAAGCCTCATAAAAGTTGTCACTCAGCCGCATAGGTGAGAATGTGCTAATACGTCTGGGTGCAGACAAGTGGAAGCAGAGAAAGAAGTCTTTATTTAGCCACACAGAGGATGGCAGGCTGCCCTGTGATAGAGCTGGAGTATGAAATTCCAAATGAGAATGCAGGTGTTATCTTATATGTATTTGTCTGATGGAGAAAAGTAAAAGCAAATTGGAAACTATGTGCGCTTTTTAGTGGTCTTTTGGTCATGTTTGCATGCCAGTGCCTTGTCACAGACATGTAGGGATTACCATGTTGGGACAAGCATGTTGGCAGCATACCTTCTAGACAGTAAACGTGGCCTGAGGTCACACCTGGGGTCGTGATTTATGAGACAAAGGTGCTGGAACCTCCAAACAGCAGATCTGCCAACACAGGGGTCTCTGGGTTCAATGCGTGTGAACTTACCAGCAGTGACTAATGGATATAGAATTAACTTGTAAGTGCAAAGTTTGGAGGTCTGCAACTTAGATATATGATTTGAAAACGTAATGTGAATACATTAAAATTTGGTTTAAGCTAGATATAGAGAATATTCTGATCCTGTATGACATTGGGTTTTTTGTATTGTGACCGGTACCTCCTTTTCAGGTCCCTTTAGAACCAAAGTTATTTTCTTTTTTTTGTTTGCTGCCTAAACAGGAACCTCAGTGAATGACAGAGGAAGTTTCTTTTCTTCTCTTTTTTCTCCTGTGCAACATGACTCTTCTTGTTAGCCCAGAAAATGTGTAATTAGAACCAAGAGTTGAATATTGGGCTAAAACTTTAGTAATTCACAAAAGCTAGGATATTTTGTTCCAAAAGGTGAATATGAGTTTCTCTGTGAAACCAGAATGCAGAATTGGCTTCTTCACCACTAGAGAAATTACAATACAGTGAATCTTGGCAGCAGATATTATTTATCTCTGCCTCAAGGAACTAATGCTAATGTATGTTTCTATTCACAGAAGTTTTTGATAGGAAAACAATTAACCCATCTCTAGTCATTGAAAGAACTCATAAGTACTTTTCATTCACTGTTAGTATTTATGTATTTAAAATTTCACTTCCATCTAGCAATCAAAATACCTGTTTAACTTTGCATAACAAGGGGGTGATAGAAGTTATGGAGATGTGGGGAGAAGGGCTTCTTTTAAAGGTGTAATATCCTAGCTCTGAGACTGTGATTTTTAGATGTCAAAACTTTTATGCCATAATTTGAAGGAGGAAAAAAAACTTGTAGCGCTTAAGGACAGCTTCTATATATACTCTGTAGTACTTGTTCTGGAATCAGTTATATGTTGGCTGCCTCGTCTCTTAATATGTGAATACTTCTAAATTAATTAAAAGTATGTTTGGCTTTTCCAGTCTTTACTTTGTGATGTATTCTGGAAAATGTTAAAAGGTTATGAAAGCGGTTACCAAAATTCTGATACTCAGAGGGTTTTAAATGCGATATTAGACAAGTAGACTGTAAAAGTATCCTTTCCTGTATACAGAACTACTTACAAATGTTTGATTTTTTTAATTTTTTTTTTTTGTCCTTTGAGTGTATTTATTACTATGCAGGAATTCATTAAGGGAGTAGGTATCATGAGAGAATCTAGAAGCTTATACCCCAGATTGCATCAAATGTACTGAACTTTAATCATTAAGCTCTATGACTATAAAGTATGGTTGTATATGATGCTTTGGTATAGTATACATCAAATGCTATACTGTGTAGTCCTTCCAGATGGTCTCCTTTTCGAATTGAGTTGAGATGCAAAATATATCTTGTTGTGTGAAAACAGAACAGAATTTAAAGCCACTGCTTTTCAGAAAAAAAAAAACATGCAATCTTTTTAGTGAACACATAAACATGATACTGATACTATCTAAGCCATCAAGTGGAAGAAGCTGGAAACTTGTCCTTTTGTCTGCAAAAAAGACCTAGAGGCAGAGCTAAATGCCAAAGCGGTGTGTCTTTTTTTATGCTGCCATTGTCAGTACTGTAAGAATCTGTCCTCCAGGTCATCTTTGGTAGATTCTGAAATGCCATGCTCGGCTTCTGGGTTTTAGTGCTTGAAGAGGAGAGTTCTATAGTAACTTACTACAGCTTCTACCTGAAGACGGAAAAGCAGAGGGTCGTAATATGTTAAGTACTGAGGACTTTTGTTAAAACATTGCCAATTCTGTGAATGTTTTTGGCCAAGTGCAAGATGATGCCGTAATGTCTCTGCAGGCTGAAATAGCTTTTTCACTTGATCATGCCTGCAATACAAAATTTTTATCTACAAACTGTCAGAGAACGTACTGATATTCTGTAATCTTATCTATCATACGTATAAGAATTTTGCAGTATTTTTAAAGCCTCTTTTTCACTGAGTAAGTTCACAGAATTGTCTTAATTTTCTCTTGTTTCTCCCAAAGAAAACTTGGCAAATGAATAGGAAGCCAATTCTTTTTTTACTGTGTATACCGTAGTTGCAATAGCAATTAAAAAACAAAAAAAGGCAAAAAAGCATTTAATTTTATTTCTTATTGTCCTGTTTTGAGGTAAAACAGGACCAATTTTGTTCAGTAACTTTGCTTCTTAGCTAGACCTCTTCTAACCACTGTAGTTAACAACATATTGTGCAGGCAATGTTCACTCTCAGTGATAAGACCTATGTTTATAGTTGATGCCGAAGGATGGTATGCAGAGAGGTTCTTGCTTATACTTATTGCCATAACCCCCAAGGGCAGCGAACTTTGTTACTTGCCCCGTTGGAGGGTTGGAAGCAGAAAAGCATAGAGGGGTCACACCTGCGGGGAGGAGCGGACAGGACAGGTGACCCAAAACTGACCAACAGGGTATTCATCCCATCTGCTTCATGCTCAGTATAAAAACTGAGGAATCAAAGGGTCAGATCTTTTTCTTCAGTGCCGGCATCTGTGGAGGACTCTGTCTGTTCACCTGCCTTTGATCCCCATCCTGAATGCAGATCCGGAATCCGGTTCCCATCCATTTCTGAGCCCAGTCTGGGACTTTCCCAGTGCCAGCTGGTGATGTGATTGTCATCCTGGGAGCCTGATACAGTTTTGTACATATTTTATTATTTCCTTTTATTTTAATATTTCATTAAAGTAGTTCAGTTCCTTCTAAACTTGTAAGTCTCTCTCTCCCTCCTCTCTAAACTTGTAAGTCTCTCTTCCCCTCCTCTGCCTCTCTCTTTGAAGAGGGGTAGGGAGGAGCATCTGTTGGTCCCATTTGGGGTCCCCCGCGTCCCCAGTAGCTGATTTGGCCTAAACCACAACACTTACTCAGCTACAGTTTTGTTTTTAATAGGTTTTAGGAAGTCATAAGTAAGATCCATTCCAAATTGAATGAGGAAGATGCTTGTGTGTTTCTACCTAGGAAATCCAGCATGAACCCATATATTCAACATTGTAGTTAGTTCTGGACACCCCTTCTGAAAAAGAATGTAGTAAAATGAGAAGTTCAAACAGGAGTAACAGAAATGCCAAGAGCTGTTGAAGAGCTTGCATGTAATGGGATTCAAGTGACTAGAGCTCCTCAGCTTTGCAGGTTGTGCAGTCAGAGATGAGTGAAAGTTGTGATGGAAATACATGAAATCATGAACAGTATTGGGGGGGGGGTGTGTGTGTGTGGAATGTTTCTCACATCTGAAGTGGGTACATGCACTGAAGTTACATACACATAGTGCTGTGAAGGCCAGAAGCATACCTGGGTTCACAGACATTCGGGGCAAATTTGTAAAGGAGACGTTCAACAGAAGCTATTGGCCCAATAATCGGTGTTACTGCTAGCTGATGCTCAAGAAGTTCATAAAATGTTGAGTGATGAAAGTGGAAGGGCCCGTAGGAGAAAGGTCACTCTAAACTTATGCACCTTATCTACAACAATTTACTGTTGAAAAATGTGAGGATGGATCTTTGACCTAACACGGCATCATTATTCTTATGTTATGGAGTGTATGTATATTATACAGAGAGAAGTTATATTGACAAGTGTGTGTCATTATGTTATTTATGAGTGGGTTGTGTGGTAATTCTCCGTGAATGGTACCAATATTCTTTTCATTACATCAGATTAGTAAGTAATTTCAAAAAATCCATTAAAGTTTAGTTGAATTTTAAAATGTTATTGTTTACTTTTCTTCCAGTTTTGATTTTGTTGCAATTTCAAGTCAGATGGCCCACTGCATGATACGTTTGGGTTTTAGTTTATTAATTATTGTATTAGTGGAGACCATGATCCTGTAATGTAGGCAGTAATTTTCCTGATGACCTGTGAAATACATTCCACTGGAGTAAGGGCTTTTAAATTAAATAGGTGCTTTTTGAATAGTGCTGTATACTTTTTCCTATTCCTCTTCAGAGTGCTAGGAAACGCTTTTCTTACTCTAAGAATTTCTGTTCCAATTACTACTTTAAACATAGCTATTCCCACCTGTGAACTTATAAGGATGTGTTTTGTAAGTCATGGTGGAACCGCTTTCAGATCTGAAATCCTATAACCCTGTGCATTTCATTTACTGGATACAAAATTTTCTTATAAACCTTTTTTCTGTTTGCCAAGCAGATCCTGTTGTATCATTGTGATTGCATAAAGTGATTGTTGCTATGAAATGGCTGAAGTATTACTAGAAGACTTATATAGGTAAAATAAATAATAGAATATGAAAGTTTTGCCATAATTTTATTTTGTATTGTCTTTAAGAAATAGTTTGTTATAAAGGAAGGTTTTGGAAATTGTAATGAATTTTCTTAGTCAATTAATTGAATTTGCCAGTTTTAATTATGTTGCCTGTGTTAGAAAAAGTTGAACAAATAGCTATTTTTTTCTGTAGTTTGATTCATTTGTTTCCCCCATCTGTGAAAATCTTACAAAGCAGGTCAGGTCTTTAAAATCTGTAATATTTTTCCTATGTTAAAATATTCTTTGCTTAGTAAGAAATCTTTTCTAGGCATTCCTCATTTTTAGCAAACATCAGATGAATTTTAAAACAACACAGTCAAAATAGATGTAAAAGAAAGGAAACTGTTGTCTTTATTTTGTAGATAAAGGAACTTTGGCGTACATGTGACATGGTTAGTTTCACAAACTCTGTCCTCATACTGATCTGTATGGATTTACCACAGTTAGTTACTTTGCAGTAATTGTTAGTCTTCCCACGCTTACACAGTGAATAAAAGAGAATAGGTAAAATATCTTGCTTGTACTATTAAGTAAAGGTCATTGTCTGGATAGTTACCTTAGAAATAGTTAGACCATTATAAATACGCCTTCCAGCTTGGCAGCAATGCAGCCTGAGCCTCCCCTGGAGTAAGATCTGATATCAGAACTCTGAAATTCCCCACTATAGTGGTAGCTACCACGGATCATAAAGAGACTGAAATGGCTTTTTAAGATAAGGCTGTACTTCGAAATATCTGGTCATGGGAATATTTGTTGCATTCCCTGAATATGTAATTTAGTTATTATTAAGGACTTTTTCTTCTTTCCAAGTTTCTATTTAGTGTTAGCAATAGATGTAAGGAATTTCTATGTCAAACTATTTCTCTACTGGTTTTTTTCGTTATATTTCAAATTATAAAGGTTAATGAGGAATAGTGAGTATCTTTTGTTGGATACACAGATTCCTGTAATCGTAGGGAGTCATTACAAATTTTACTGTGAATATGGAATTTAAATCTGCACGCTCTCAGCCTTTTACTCAAGTGAAGTAAGTGACCTGTATGAATCTAGTTAGAGTATCAGGGCAGTAACACTTACACAGCAGTGGTCTTTCATCTCTGCTGTAAGCACAGGATCTCTGTCTTTAATTCTTACTTAATGTTTGCTGACCTTACTATTTGAGTAGAGGTTTAAAGTAGCAATAATAAGCTACAGTCAGCTGCAACAGAAGATTTTGTTCCACTGCTGACCTTTTCTAACATCATGTTTCTCTCAGTGGCTTATGTTTTATATAGAAGGTTTGTCAGACATGAGAAATGAATTGCATTCATTTTTTAACGTAAAACTATATCCATCATAATGATTTTATCAGAGGTTAAAATAAGATCATGTTAAACACTTTTAATGTGTGTAGATTTTACTGATTGGTCCTTTAATTTTATTTCCAGTTTTACCATCTTTGTTTTCGTGCCATAAACATTTGTATAGTGTTAAGGAAAAGTTACTCACTGTTTTCTCCTTGCTGAACAAAGTAAGCAGGGACATCTGAGTAATACTATGTTTATTCAAATCATATTTTAGAGCAGACAAAGCTAGATTCACTCATGCTGGTAAAAGACAGCAAATTACATTTCCTTGTGCCAGCTGGCTTATTGTCACCAAGGTCAGGAGAAAGCAGCTTTTATTAAGAACTTTTTATGAAGAAAATACCATAAATGTGGGCCGATACAATTAATTTAATAACATTGTTGACAACTTTTTTTTTTATTATTGGGGCTGTGATACAGTTTCTTGCAACATGTTGGGTGCAGAAAGGAACATTGATCATGCCTCAAATACTGAGATACTGTAAACTGAGAGTTAAAGAAGGATATACAGGATTAAAACTCTACGAAGTTTTTAATAGTTTCACAGACTCCTTTTATTTTTAATTAGCTGAGGAAATCAATTTGATTTTCATTTAGTTAAGAGATACAGAAAATAACTATATGTTTGCACCCAAAAGTGCTGCTTATACTGGGGAAATCTGAGGTGTTTTTTATGGTGTGGTGGGATTTTTTTTCTCACCTTTCTCTCTTTACATTGCAGTTAATCTCTGGAATAAGCAAAGAATAAGCAAATGAGGGCTTGTCAGCATAAGAAATTAGATTACGCTTTTTGTTTTGTTTTAAATGCATGATTTTAAAAACAATCTGGTGAAGTGCAAGACTGGTTATGTTTTTTTGTTTTTTTTGTTTTTTAAATAATAGGAATGATAATGAACTTTTCATAGAAATATATCTGGTTTTAACATCTCTGTGAAACCAACCAACCAAACCCAAATTCAAAAGCACCTACCATAAAAGGATTTTATACGTGATTGGAAAAACCTAGAGTCTAACCAAATACTTGGGGAGGGATGGGGGGGGGGGGGGTGGGTTACAAATGTCTGAGTAGTTACATGATTACCTGAAATTGTATACTGTATTTAGAGTCACCTCCTCCTCACTTTTGCCAACAGGTACAGGGAATAGGTTTCCGTATGTATTTGACAAGCTGTGAGTCAGAAGAATTTCTGGTGTCTGCTTTCTTTAGTAGGAGGAGAAATAAAATTGTAGGACGAGTATCTTTGGGTGTGTTTTGCACGTGACACAGGTTGCATCCATTTTTGATCTGCAGAAAAAAAAAGACATTTTAAAAATGTAGCTACTAAAGTCAAGTCATGGATTTACCCCCTCCTCGCCCACCCCGGTCATATTTTCTTTGATAGCAAGAATCATAACCAGCTGCAGAAGAGGTCACAGTTTACGAAGTAATCTAGTTGGCTCTTACCAAGCAAGACAAATCTACTTTTTACTGTTATTGGTGATGACATTGGTCAATTCTGCTAAAATGAATATATCCACTCGTGTTCTTAAGCTGAAATGCCAGTTTCATCCAGTCCAGGAAAGGTCATACTCTCTGTGCTTAATGGCTGAGTGAGTCTACACCATCTGTGTGTAACTGAGCCTGTATTTAACTGGTTTGTGTCTTGTACAAAGAACTGGGTTTTCCTTGTGACGAAAAGAAACTCACTATTCCAAATTTTTATAGTCATCTTAATTTCTTCTTAACAAAGTTGTGAGTTTCTTAAAAAAAAAAAAAAAAAAGCAGGAAGAAAGGTTTTGTGGTAAGCCTGTAATTGAAATGCCGGAACTCTCTGGCAGAACTAAGGAATTGAATATATAAAATTACTGTGTGATGAGACATATCTGTAGACAGTGGCTATATCTGAACTGTAGGATCAAGCACCTTCTAGCTTCAATTTTCATATGTATGGCGAGGTCACTTCTGGGCTTCTATGGAGGAAAAACAATGCAGCACCCAAGTTACAAGGGAACTATATTGCCATCTAGACAAGTTCCTGATCTGGGTAATCAGAGTAAGAGGACTGTAGGGAGCATCAAGGGAACACAGTTGCTTCAGACAAGCAAAGTATGTATGTTTCTGTTTTGCTTATGTGTAATGGGATTATCTTATTTTAGCTGTCTTTGGTTTTCCCATTTGGTTTAGAAATTACTTAAGAGCATAATAGATTTGTCTCTAAGTGATTGCAGTACACCTACCACAATATAATCCCAGCCTTCGCTGGAGTCCTCCTAACACTACTGTCACAGAAATGATTGCATTTTTATGTAGATGTAAACTCTATTCACACTTACATTGCAAATTTAAAAGCTGTAGTACTCTACCTCCTACTTTAAGCATTATCGCCTATGTATTTTCTTCTTGCGTTGATAAACCTAGCAGAATTTGTGTTTTGTTTTTATTTCCAATTGTCATCTTTTAAATTCATCAGAATCGTGGTTTAATAATGTTTTTAAGCTGTCGTTAAAAACAGTATCTTAGAGGCCTAAAGTTTCCAACAGGAAGCCTAAAACTAAAAGAATAAGAGGTCGTATAGAACTGGCCAACTTCATTTGACTTGCAAGTATACATGGAAATGTTGATAATATTGGTTGCAAAGGTCATAAAATTGCATTCTCAGGAAAAAAAAGAGAAACTGTTATTGTCAGCTTGTTCAGTTCTGCATTATTCTGTTTTTTGTCTCATGGAATTTACTTTTAACATGAAAGCTAGTTCCACTGAAAATGTTTATTTGCATAATTTTCATAGAGCTGCCCTAACACAAAAAGAAAAGGCAAATCATCTTTGTTTAAACTTGGCAACAATTATGTAGGTATCTTTTTTCCCTAGAAAAACTATACGAATGTTATAACTCTTAGTTTTACTCAATTCAGGATAGTAGTAAACTGTGTCTTTGATAAAGCTGTGGTTTGTGCATGAAGCAAGCAGAGCCTGTTGTGAAAATTAAGTAGATTGATGGTTGGCTATCTTAGCCAACTTTGCTCGTTGTTGTAAAGGTATTTAGCAATGCCTTCCCACAGCATGCATTTTTAAAAAAAAAAAAAAAAAATGATTGCTTCACTCTGTTCTGTAGGTAGTTTGTGTCTGTCTGTTGTAAGAGAATTCATTATTCTTCATAGGACAGTGTACTTCACCTGGAAACAATTCTACCAAATCATTAGTCCTCACTTATTAGCTGAGGGGTTCCTTTTTCTGTTACAACGTTGTAGGGTTTTCCCCTCTTTGGGCTTTTTGGAGATTTAAATAATACTTAAGAGCTAGTGGCAGAAAGGTCATAAAAACTCTGATTTTGTGTTTACTTTGGATGGGCAGTCTTTTATAGCTCTCCTGCACTGAGCTTCACTGCCATTAAGGGGAGGAATGAATCACTACTGTAAATTTAAAATTTTCTTTTTAATATCTCTTTTATAAAATTGTCTTTTATCTTGTTTTTAAAGATTTGGAGAGGAAGGAAGAGTTGTAAGATAGAACTTATTTTGCATTTTTAAAAGGCCACTTTTCTTAAATTTTCAGGAGCGTACATTCAGTCTTCTAATGTACGTGTCGATTGCATTTGATTTCAAAGCATGCTATTTGTCATGTATAATGACGGTATTTGGGTAATACAGCAGGAAAATAAAGAGAAGGGGATTAAAGGAGTAATTTATACACAGAGTTCGGTATCTCTTCTATAATTCATTCAAGCACACTATCAAGGCAAGTTCCTCCTGATATTTTTTTTTTCCCCCTCCAGGATGAACCAGGAAAGTGTGTCTTAAGTGCTAGTTTTGAATAGTTTGCTCTGCTGTGTTTAGTTTGATTTCCAAAGGCTGCTATATTGAACCCGTCTTTGTTCCCTGGTAGTGTCTGAAAACAACTTTTTGATAGCAAATTTGAAAGAGAATTCCAAAAAGATTTCATGAGAATGCTTGAGCGGAAAACATGCGTTTGTATGAGTGATGATGTAGTGTGCACTCAGCAAGAAATTCATGGAGGGAGGAGATCTCATTTCTCTTGCTGCAGAAAGGCTCTCACTAGAGCTAACCATGCATAAAAGAAGATGAAACACTGGGAAGCTGAGCTTGGCACATTTGCAGAACAGATTATTTGCTAGTGGCTTTTCACCATATTTGTGTGTATCAGAGAAAACTTTATATTAATGAAACCTAGTCACTTGCATATGTAAATATCAGAATTGATTATTGTTGTTCAGAAAAACAGGCCTCTCCATTCTGCTTACATTTCACAACTAGTATTTACTAAGTCTGTTAATGGTAGTAAAATCTAGCTGGTTTAATGCTGTTTTTACTATGTTCAATGGTTGATCTGATTTTCTGTCTTGCTTTTCTGTCTGGTCAGGTTTGGATTATAGTCATTGCAATTGCCCACAGTTGCTGAGACAGTACTTGACTAGTAAAAGACAGTTTTTATTATAAACTTCTTTCAGTAGAATGAAATCCATATTGCTACACAAAACCCAGATACGTTAAGATGAAGGTCTAGTGTAGTAATACAGAGGAGATGATAGCAGATATCCTCTATGGCCCAGTCAAGTTACTCAACATATGGTTTTAGTGGGATATTACCTGCATCCCAGTACACCTGCCAATCCCTCAGTGTTTTGCGTTATTGAAACCTGTTGAATTGTTTAATGTGTAGTAAATGATAAAAATAGTAGTTATATAAAGTATATCACTTCCCGAAATAAGCCACTGATTCACTTTGTTTTAGCTGTTTCCTTTTTTTAAATAGAATGTAGAAGCCTGTAGATTGAAAATTTGCAAAACATCATTGTTCTATTTTGGACGATAACTAAAGTTTAAGGGTATGATTTAGAGTTTATTGAGGGGAAGGAAGTACTCCACTGAGCGAGCAATTTTAGTTGGATTAAGTGACCATATGCATTTATTCGAGATTGTGAAATGGACCTGACTTTTGAAAGAGTCAAGAATTATGTTGGTTTATGTAAAGAACTCTCAAAAATTTTAGCATATGAATCTCTTTTGTTTGAAAAAACAAAATTTTGTTTTTATTTAAGGCCTTTTTTCCCTTCCCTTCCCTTTGACTGTATTATCAAGACAGACAGTGAAAGTATGTTTAACAAACAGTAAAATTCTCAATTGGAACATGTAAAAACCTAAGATTGTCATAATATATTTTTTCACATAGGCCCTATGGGATACTATGCAAGAGTAAAGTTTGGGAAAGGTTTTTGCTTTGTAGTAGCTGCTTTGTAATAGCTGCATGTATATCAAGAAACTCCATAGCAAACCAAATTTTAACTACATTATCTTTGTTGCTATGGAAATTAGGACTGCAGATATTTTTTTGTTTAGCTTATATAAAGTGTCTGGTGTCTTGGTCCAAGTATGATTTATTGATTTGCAGAAATCAGTTTTGTGTTAGGAGTGTTTTAAGATACTTTTTTTCTCTCATAATATTGAGTAATCTCTTCATAGATGTAGTTTGAGTACTCAAAAATGAGAAGTTATTTTACGTTTATCAGTTTATAGCCACATAAAAATGTCATCCATTGAAATTGTTATTTATTGTTGACTTAAGTCTTAATTATTTTCCTGGAATATAATTGTTATTTACAGTAATCAAATATTTCTCTTCTAGCTGTTGCATCAGTAAGTAACCCAGGAAATTACACTTCACTTTCTGATTTGTCTTTCCTATTACAGGCGAGCTCAAATCTCTTGCTTCCTGCGCCATCATCGCTGTCACCACACTCCAGGCTAAGACTGCCAGGCACTCTGAGCACTCCACTGAATCCTCTGTATTCTTTCACTACTAAAAGTGGTAAGTTTCTTTCTTCATTTCTTCACTCTCTGTAGGCTAATAAATTCCATGAGGATTTTTGTCTGCCTTTATAGATTTTGCTGTGCTCTTTCAGGGAGTGTCCTGGTTGAAATATATGTGATATTGTTTATAAAGTGCAGTGTGATACAGTCTAATACTGGTATATGTTCCCTTGTAATGCTTTTTTTTCTTTAAGCTGCACACTTATTTATTAGTGCTGTAAATTCCTAAACCAGTATGAGATTACCAGCTTTTCTTAATTTAATATTTTGATAATATTTAATACTTACTGAAGTATCTTAAATACAGACACTGAAAACCAAAAAAATCATATTTTTAAAAGCATATGTGTTGATATAAGAAAACAGTAATAAGAAAAGCAGTTTACTTAAGACCTGTAGTGCTCGGTAGCCTATTTGCAGTTGTGTTTAATCTGGTTTCAGGGGGTTGTTTCTAAAGACATTTTGTGGTCAAAGATTTTGAGAAAAAGGTAAGCAATGAAATGCATTTTTGTGATACTTACTTTGCTAATAATATCTTTTGCGTTGCTAATCATAATATTTAATAATAAAATTGATAATTCCATGCCTCTGTCTTTTTTGGGCACCTATAAGATAAGACAGAAAGTTGGAACTTTCGTTTTGAAGTGGTTTTGTTTGTATCCTTGAGAAGAGTAAAAAGTCCAGGGGGAAGGTGGAATATATAATGAACTAAAAACAGGTAATAGAGATTTAAAGTGTGGATAGTAAAGATAGGAATAGTCTCTATAATTATATACAACTGTCTCCTAAAGGCAATTTTCTTCGCAAAGTAGTGCTACTTTTCTGAGTAGCAGTGGAAAGAGTCCTTAGCATGATCTAAAAGATTGATCACTAGTCTCAGAATTGCCCTTAGTCATTAATTCACAACGCAAATGGCCATACAACAATTAACTTCTGTATTTTCATTTTCTGCGTTAACAAAAGAGCTCAGAGCCATAAAAATATTTGTCTATTGCACAGCAGATTCTTATTGTTTCCAGAGTAAGTCTTACAGAAACAGAATACATGTGCTGTCTTACATATTGTGAATATTTTAAACTAAGTGGAGTAACCCTTTAAAGAATATTAACACATACTCTAAGTTGTTTTAAATGGCTGTACCTAATATTGCTCAAACCAGTACATTTTATTCTCTTGAATTTTACTTTATGAAGAAGCACAAATAAATGTGTTGATGGAGACTTCTTAAATAGCATGAACAAACATAGGTATATGTTACAGCTGTTTATGTGTGCTCCCAATGTAGTTGTTTCCAAACCTGACTAATACTTCAAGACAGTCTTCAGGTACAGGCTATTATTTATGCCAGGGAAGTATAGTAAAAAAGAGGTGTGTTTTAATGGCCTTTCAGCAGTCAATGAAAGCAATGAGAAAATGAAGATTCTTAGGGGGGAAAGACCATAAAAATGCTAGCGGACGACAATTGAAATGGATTTTCCTGTAAGAAAATACCTTAAAACCATACTTCTCTGTCATTTTCGGGGCCTCCAAGTTGTTCTACTGTGGTAGAATTGTTTTCAGTGATACGTATGAGAAAGATTTACTCATCTATTTCATCTTTCCCCATTGGTTATAAAGTGTGAAGAAAGGTGCTTGTGTTCATAGCTCCTAACTGTCAGTTTAATTTTACTTTTGAATAATAGAAAATTTGTACTTAAACAGATCAATTCATTTATGGATTCTGCTGGAAGCAGAAAACCTTTTTTTTTTTTTTCTGTATAGGTTTCGTATACGTAATATATATGCTTTTCTGTACTTACGTTATTAGGATCTTGCATCGTTAACAACTACCTGTAATACAGAGATTCTTCATTTTTGTCCAGCATTTTTTATGTATTCTTGAGGGTTATATTGGCAGTTATTCAGTCTTCTCATTCTCACACTTTCTTGTCACCTTTTGCTGTGTATTTAGTGCTTCTTAAAGCAAAATGCAGAATTCCCATTACAGTGAAATCCCTACAGGCAGTATGTGTAAAGCTCTGTAAGCGATCTTTTTAACCATGTAACTTGTGTATATGCATGCTGTATTAACTTGATAAGGTTGTAGCTGATGTCTTGTGATATGGGCAGTGTAGTAGCCTGGATGCATGCAGCACTTTCTTCTTTCAACAAGACAATTTAATTATCTAGGTCTTGGCGTTAGGTAGAAACAGTGGGAAAATGGGGTATCCACCTTTGTAATTTATGGGCAGTAGCAGTAATACTGCAGCTCTCTCCTGACTTGGGTATCGCCCCCTGGAGCGCACCACTAGTGACTGGTCTCCAATGAGATTTCATGCAAGTAGTTGCAAATGTTTGATCCCTACAGCTCAGCCAATTTTCAGTCCTCTGTGCTGTCTGCTTACACGGTCCGGACTTCATCAGTTTGTCTATGAGAATGTTAGGGGAGACAATGTTGAAAGCCTTGCTAAATTCAAGGTTCACATCTACCGCTTTCCCAGCAATGCTGTAGAGTGCTGTGAAAGAGATATATTTAATGTTTTGTCAAGAGTATGGTTAGGATTACTAGAAAAAAGTAATGAATTTTGACAAATAGTAATTAATGAAGTAAGTACCACAAAGCAGATACAAGACATGGATGAACTTGTTTCTTATGCATTATAAAGCACTTCATTAGAGAGATTTCTTAAAATGTAACAACATTAATTTAAATTTAAGAAAACATGTGTTGTGTGCCTTTCTCTCACAAAGTTTGTGTTAAGTTTGAGAGGAAGGCATGGAACTTAGGGTTTTCTACTGTCTGTCCTGATAGCCTGTCAGTTGGGATATTTTGTCAGGAGTGTAACTCATTTTGCCATATGAGGGGTTTTTTGTGTCTGCCTCAGTAAAGCTGCAGCTGTGTTGATAGCTATTTCAATGAAGATTGCTAGCTGTGTGTCTTTGGAGAAAGTCATCCCCTTTGAGTTGGTCCTATTTTTCACTCTACTCAAATTTCTCCATGTTGTATATATAGCAGATTACTTTATTCGTACTTGATTATTGTTTAGTACACTTTAGGGAATCTGTTCCTAACAGTATGTGATTTTTAAGCTTGCTGAACTTTTTAATTCTTTTTTTATTTTTTTGTCTCAAACCTGTCTTTGATAGTCAGAATGGAGGTTTTACCTTCCTTGAGCTGTATAGCTCTGCTTAGGCTCATGCTTCAGTGCTAATTTTATCATACGCATCTTGCGGTGCTACTCTGCAGCACTGCACTGTAGCATTATCCAGGCCTTATGCATTCCTATCTTTTCCTTATATTCTCATCTTTGTATCTCCTTCCAGGAGATAACATTTCCTAGCTGTTATTTTTTAAACAAAGAAGGAGGCAGCAAAAGCTCCAGCTTTGTTACCCGTTCTCTGAGAGACATTAAAATCCCTTCTGGTTTTGTTTGCCTGCCCTCTTTAAGATTGTGAGCATCTTTGGACAGTGAAATCACCTTCTGATACTCCCAGACACTGTTTTGCAGATCCATGGCACGCCATAAAAGAAATGGCTTGTATTTTTAGGCTTTAAAACTACTCTTTAGTAACTCCCACTGTGTTCAGGGCATGTTTTCTAAAATAAGTTTTAGGTTTCAAGTCATTGCAATTAGCAGTGACCCTAATTGTTAACCACGTGGGAGACTGAAGCTCAACTATAAATACTGCACAAATCTTTTCACTAAAATTTTGACTTCAGTAAAACCAGTTAATTAAACTGGCTCTTAAAAATTAATTACGTATGTGCTAGAAACGTGATGGTTCTTGCATCTTTAAAAAATCTCAAAAACAAAAAACACAACGCTTTGGCAGGGTTGAGGACAATTAGAAATTTTCTCTCCATTAACACAACTGACAGTCAACGTTATTTTCTACCTGAAAAAGTGAAAGCTTCAAAGCACTCTTTTTTCACTCTCTGAAGACACTAACAAAACTGACTTTGCGTTTACGTCCTCTGTTATATTTGATAGACTATTTAAAACTTTTTTCAGTCTCAAGCAAACAGTAAAATAGGTTTCTACATCAAAGATACCGAAAATATTTATGCATGAACTAAATGCTCTTAAATTACTGTTTTGATTCTTGTTTTTTAGAAGCAGAAAAAGGAGGTACATCAAGTAACAAAATTCACATTTTTGCAGTGATACTTCAGAAACGCTGTCAAAAGTTATGTCCTCATATATATGTTGGTATCATTGATTACTTTTTTCAATGTTTCATACTTTCTCCCCACCTCTCTAATGTCTGTTTTCAGTACTACCACAGTCCTGGAGAACTTTAATGTTTTTGTTTGGTTGTTTAGGGGGTATTTGTCTTTCTTCTGACATAATTTTGTGCCACTTAAGGACGAATGTGTGTAGAAAGGTAGTTCAGTGTAGCCTTATTCTTTTCATGTCTTATTAAGAAACTGTTAGAGGAAAAAAGATTTGTGCAAACTATCATTGCAAATGTATCAAATTAACAATTGAATTCAGTTTTCCCAAATAGCTTAGTTTTCTAATTTGAGAATAAACAGTAATAATATATCATGAAAAGATGTTAAAAAAGATAACAGAGTATATATTAATTGAAGGCTGCGTGCATGTGTGCTATGTGGTCCAAGAATAACATGAAATACAGTATTTGCAGTGTATCTCGCGCTGTGTTTGGATACAGGTTGGTGGCATTTTCAAAGAGGACTGAAAGAACTGATTGACAGACAAAAGATGACTAAGAGAAGGCATGCGGTACAGCCAGCAGTGTTGCTGGCTTTCCCACACTGCTGTGGTGAAGTTAGATAATCCTGACCTTGGGGGACCATTTTTGTTCAGTGGGAGTGCCAGTAGGAGCACTGGTTGGAGACATCTGTTTGTTGGCATCCAATCCATGCAGGCAAATTGAATGGCATAAAGATCACTGCATACCTACATTGTTTATTTTTGTTATCCTAACATATTACTGTAAATGCTGTATTTTGTCAAATTTTAAAATAGGAGTGGAATCTCCTCGTATTCATTTTTAAAGAGAAATAGCTTTAAGTAAAAGACTTGTGTAAAACGCTTCTTGTGGAGAAGATAAAGATAAGAAAAGAACTCTTAATTTTGTCTTGAAAGAGTCTGGGTATATCCATTCCCTGTTAAACTGTAATGTGTGTTGCCTCATTAGCTCACCCAACAGCTTCATTTAGATTTGCTGTTATGGGGAAAGCAATTAAGCCTGCAGGGCTGCACAGATCAGAGCTATGGAAATTTGCCATAATGCCTAAGTCGCTTTGAGATATTTCTTTTTTGCCCCCCATCTTCTTAAAATTGGGGCAGGAGCATATTGTGGCAAAGAGTACCAAAGACGTACCTAAAACTAGCTCAGTACCCACGCTATTAGTTGAAAGTGGGTTTAGTGTAATACAAGCTGCTAGGAGGAATAGTTGGTGATGGAAACTAATTTTCATTACTTTTATGTATGAGAAGGCTTACAAAAGGGAAGTAGGTAATGTTTAACAAACTCACAAAGAAAGTCTCTCAAAGTCAGTAGGAGCGGTGAGTCTGCTGGGCTTTTTTTGTTATATTAATTAAGAAAATAATGAAGTGGCATTGAGGCCTGTGCAAAAGGATTTTAGTAGGTTTTTATTTTCTCCTATCAACCTTTACATTCATTACCAGGCTTTATTTAAACTATAAAGCACTGCATAGTCACAGAGAAATTATGATAATGGATTGTTTTACATCCAGTTACCAGAATTTCTCTTTATTTTTCAAAAGAGAATGAGAGACCTGAGTAAAGACAAAGTACTGGCTAAATACCATAGAACAGATATTCAGCAAATGTGAACTGACTTAGCTACACTGAAGTTAGGTTAAAATATTTTTACCAAAAGCAAAAGAACATTAGGTCCAAAATGTTTTTTATATATGTCTGTGTGTTAATTTGAATGGGAACTCCCCTGGGGAAAATGATCATTCATTTTAAGGTATTCATGTCTCTCACTTTTACTTAAGGGAAACGTATAAGAGAGAAGGGAAAAAGAAAATAAAACTACATTTTATTACTATTATTTGCTTATAGCAGAGTGGAAGAACTGTAAAATTCAACTTAAAAATATTTTTCTCAAAGTTAATTTTATTTTAAAACAACAGAAACATCCATCACAAGATTTTAGTTTTTTTTTATGCCTCTCTGGTTCTTTTATAATCTAGTTGGCTATGCTATCTACATTTTGAAGGAAAGGCACTTGAATATTGTGTCTCAGTTTCTTCACTGCAAATAGAGTACAAAGCCTCCGTTGTCACCTGTGGCAAACTTTGGCATGTGCTTCCCTATCTTATTCCTTCTGCTCAGTCACTAGAGCCACCTCTGGGATGCTCCACCTTGCAGCTGACCTTGGCAGCAGATAAAAATTAAGAGTACCAGAACACAGCCATGCCCTCACCATGGCTTACAGGCAGCTCAGGCAATTTTGCAGGGGAAGGAACCTCATGAGAGCTCTGTGACTCTACTGTGCCACCAGCATCAGCCACCAGTGGTTTGGCTCAAGACGCGAGTACAGGACCTTGTTTTAAAGTAGAAGAGCTGAGTGTTTACAGTTATAAAATGAATAGTAAAAATGAATTTTTAATTTGAAAACAAAAGGTGTATAAATAGATTCATCTAACCACAAAAATGTTCCAACAGAATAGTAAAGACACAGAGACAAAACCATTAACATTAATGACAATCTAGTTCTTCCATTTTAAAAGGTTGGTTATCCAGTTTCCTCTATCTGATTGATAAGATGTTATAAATGTCAAAAGAGTTTGTATTTTCGAGTTAAACTTGCTAGAATTGTTTATACTGACATCAAAGACACACATGTTCCTTTATTATATGTTCTTTTTCATGTTTCTTCTAGGCAAGTTAATTAAAATATTTCACTAAAAATTACACTAAATACAGAGCACAATAACAGCAATCTTTGAAGATTCCAAAAACTTTATCAAAAGAACACCATTTATATTTACTTGAAATTGGTGTATGTTAGGGTAATTACTGCTGTGCCTTCAGGGTAAAGGAAGTACTCTCGGCCAAATTATACAAGGGTGTGGATTAAATGAAGCATTACTCTCTGTTTGGCAGCAGTGGATATAGATTGCAAAATCAGGGTGTGACGTAGTACTGTGGAAAGACTCTGCCAAGAGTGATTTGGCCTGAGTGTGCCCTTACTTTCTCAATTATGTGGATCCTAAAACAAGCAAATCTAATTAATTCCTAAGTAGAGAGGTCCTCTTAACTGTTTTCAGTCTGAGCTTGTCTGTACTTTCAGATAGACCTTGTCTGTAATTTTTGAGCTATTGAGCTGCAAGCCAACAAGCATTGACAAAGAGCATGCTTAAATGCAATTCTAGCTGGTTTCAGAAGTGGAAACAGTTCTTCTGTTCAAGGACTGTGCAGTAAAGTATCAATTCTCTGTCCAGTAGAAAGTTCAGGTCAACAAGGATGCTGTCTGTACAGCAATAATAAGCATGAGTGAATAACATGAGCAAATTATGAGCTCCAGTCCTTCTGTCCCTATCATTTCCAGAGGAGCTGAGAGGACTGTGCAAAAGACCCAGTAGCAGCCACGGTGCACAGGAAGGAGGCATCTCCCTCTCCCAAGAGGAGACCTAGGTCCTTTGACTTCATACCTGGTTTTGACAAGTGATCAAAAACCAAATAGATTAAAAAAAAAAAAAAAATCTGTATTTTTAAGATACGTTATCCATCCTTTTTGGGTATGCATACATACTTTTTCAACTATTTTAAAAACCCTTTGCTAATTTTGTAGATAGATTTTTATCTGTGTGAAACTACTAAACTTTCATGGATTCATATGGAGCCGCTGTGACCCTTGTTGCTAAAGCACCAAGTTCAGTGAGACCAAGCTTCCCTCACATGATTCATTCTACTAATAAAACACCTTTTAAATTACCTTTGGGTATCTGTGGTCCACATGCTCTGCAATAGGCTCCGGTACCAATGTAGCTTGCTACTGATCATGTTGGTCCTAGAGAAACTAATGACAGAGGATGGTGGTTTGGGAAAGCATTAAGAAAGCTGAAGGCATGTACAGAGAAGTGAAGGCCTCTATGGGTGCGTAACTTACGCATTGCTATTGTCACACAACCTATAGTGACTTGGTATTATTTACAGACCTGGTCTCAATGTGCTGCTTTGATCCAGATGAAATGAGAGCTTCACTGGAGCTTTCCTTCTCACTGTTAGCTCGCTTTCTTGCTCACTGGAGGTTGTAAGGAGCAGTGGCTCATTGTTTGCTGTCTTCAAATGCAGCAGTAGAATTGCCTTACAAGTTTTTGAGGAGTAGAGTTTTATTTGGGTGTTTTCTGCAACCTTATGGCACGCTCCAGTGAAGGAACAGATTGCACAGGTTCCTTCCTTATCTTTTCCCCTCACAAGTAGGGCTCAGTCTCTTCAGTTTTTACTTCCTTATCCAGAGAAAAAATATCTGAATGACACATAGCCAAATCAAAAAAAAACAAACAAACCAATCTGGAGGCTTGCCTGCTCACTTGACCCCAGGCTTTACTCTGGCATGTCAGGCAGTCCTTCTGCAGAAGACTCTTACTCAGACTGTATAATAGATAGTATTTGAAACTGTATATCTCATTTGAAGATTGATTCCAGCATATCGCATCCCCATATGCTTCTAGATATCACATCCCCTTGTCCTATCATGTCAGTATCTCCTGTTTTAAATAGAGGGCCACTGTGTCTACTTCAGCTGTCTATGCTAGCTTATGTTGCCTCATTGATTGCTTGTTTGTTTTCCAGATTAGCTGAAGGGTGTTGCAGTGACATATGTTGATACAGGTCTTTCTGGAATCCATTCCTGACTGGTCAAAGGAAGCAGACTGCTGCAGCTAATATGCCAAAGAATAAAATATAGACAATTGGAGCTTACTTAATAATATATGTTGAGCATCTTTTGGTGTGATAACTTGCCTAGTAGCAGAAAATGTTCAGAGAATTCTTTCACCAAACTCTGGTTGTCACTATCCACCAGTAGTGCATAAGAAGCGATTCCCCTAGCTTTTTTTTTTTTTTTTCCTCTAGCAAGGACTGTAACTGCTAAGATTCACTTCATAAGATGTCATATTTTTTACTATTTTCAGGTGAAGATCATAAATAGGCTCTGTTTTCCTGCTTCTTGCCTCTTTGAATTTTCATTTTTGGATAACCGTATTTAAACAGAGTTCACGTCTCTAATAAAAAAGGATGGTCTTTTCCTTGAAGTCTGGGGTTTTTTTAGGCTCTTGATTCAGAGGAGATATCAGTGAGGTCTGTCACCTCCTCTACTTGTTCAGGAGAATCTGTTGTAACAGAGTTCTTCATAACTTCTCTGTGGTGCACATTGCTGGTTGAAAGACTTCTCTTGTAAGCCAGGTACAAGCTAAAACAGAGTTGGTATTTGTCTCCTTTAAGGCCTCTAAGTCACACTCTTGGAATTTTTCATGTTGGAAATTCAGAACTTGTGTGTTGAACTGTATATTGATTAATTAGTAGTAACTCTTTATCTTTTGTGTCCAGCAGTTCAATCTAACAATATGTTCAGCCCAAATATATTTGCTTCAGATATGACTGCTTCTGTATAAAAAGCAGAACAAACAGGAGAAGAAAGATAATTGTGCTACTGTTATTTGGAAAATCTGGAGTGCAGTGGCCACTTAATAAACATCTGTAATATACCATGTGTACTTTGATAAGTGTTTTATTGGAAAGTTGTTTTCCTTGAGCTAAAGAGTATAAAGGACAGTTCCATCTCTTTTTTTTGACTACTTTTACATGTAAAGGATCTTCAGCAATTGAAATTTTGGTTTGAATTAAGAATCTTCCTGCAAGTCAGCTTTTCTTACCAAAACAAATTATTTTCAGAGTAAGTTCCAGGAATCCCACAAAGAGAACAAGGTATGTCCAGGAGTGTCTGTATCATCACCAGTGCTTGAGTCAATAATTTGGCACATGCAAATGTTCAAAAACCATGTAGGGAAGATTTAACAAACCACTGTGTGCTTTTATGCGAACAAGGTTATTAAGGCATATGCTTTAAGAGTCTCAAACTCTGAGAATGTTACTAGTCACTTTTCTTTGCTTTGTACAGTTGTTTAGTCCCTTTGAAGAAACAAATGTTTGTGTAGCAATTAGCAATTAAGTCAGTTTTAAAGAAAGTTAGATACCTTTCACAATGCATAATGTATAGAAATGGGTTACTTTCATAATAAGCTATGGAGAAGAATTTCCTGTCCTTGAATATTCAGACCTCAATAATGCCCTTTCTCTTACTGCTGGGTATGAAAACTTTGCAGTTAGTGCTTTTGTGTGAATTTTGGGTTATTGGAGATGCAGTATGAGCATAGTCAGTAGTGATTTTAGCTGCTGCTATTAGTCAAACCAGAGAGGATGTGTAATGTAATTAAGCTTTTATGTTAAAATGCTGCAGTTTGTGTCAGTTTGGCGCTACCTGTGTGATGATGTGAAAAAAGCTCTCATATTATTATATTAGCTACTTAATCAAATTGTATTTCGTGATACTATAGAAAATATGTAGTCAAATGGTATCTCTGTGTTCATTCTGAATTTAATTTTCATTAATGTTTTTGTTTACATCTTTAGGCTTGCTGTGCAAATATTCTTGTTAATAAAATTCCTATACAAATAAGATACAAATTCATTGGATAGGACTGTAACTTTACACTATCTCAGCATCAAGGCAGCAAGTAAAAGTCTTACCTTCTTATAATACCAGTTGCAGTGATTTGGGTTGCTGATTGAACCTTGGAGAGATGTCTGTTCTCTCCAGGATATCCAGAGTTTTGGAAATGCAGACCAAAGCTAGACATGGTCCCTCTTTATCAACCTGCCTGTCTTGGTTTTCCATCTTTTACCTCTTCTCAGATCAGGTACCATTTTGTACATGAAAAGGAGTATTGCCTCAAAATCATGTTCGTTGCAGACAGTTTCCTTTCCGTGCTTATTTTTTTGCATATCCTCCACCTAAGACCCAAGGAAAAATCTGTCAAGAACAGATTGCTTTTCAGCTCTTTGTCAAGTGATAATTCAAGCTTTCTCCCAGGGCCTCCTGTACTAGAAGGTGGCCCTTAATGGCCAAGTCATCTTTTTTACTTTCTCCAAAGTAGCATAACATTTGGTACCCACATGTTTGTACAACCAGTGTAACTTCTGCTAGAGTACTTGCATGGTTGCTGAAGGCTGAGAGTATAGCAATAGTGATACTTTCTAAAAAGCGTTCTAAAAATTCACTGCGGTAAAAGTAGTAGCAGGTTGCTGTTGCATTCTAGAAGACTTTGCAGACCTTGTAAGTGAAGGAAACTGAAAAATCAACATCACTGAAATCTGTGTGCGACTGGATCTGCAATGCGTTGCTTTGATGTTGGACTTAACTTTTCAGTATATTTTCCTCTGTTACGGATGATACCAATATTAGTCTCAAGTGTTTTGTCATACATTGTTTACGAGGAAGTATATTCAGATTTTGTTACCAAAGTTGCTACAGGCCATCATTTTATTTCCATTTACAGTTGGAAACAAATTAGAAAGGAGTTACTTATTCATACGTGTTCTAATCACTGATATGTAGAAAACCTTCTTAAAGTAGTTTGTTCATTAATTGTCTGAAAACTCAAAAGTGCGCATGCACAAAAACTCAGATGTGGTAGGCCGGTTTCACCACACACACATTCTCATGAAATATCTGACCAATTTTGTTTCTGAACTTCAAATGGAAAATAAACTTGTGAATGTATTTTAAAGATATTGCCTTCTATTTCTGAAAATACAGTAATAAGCGTATCTGCTATGAACTTTTTTTTTTCTTACTCTTTTGATTTTAGACCATATAAAAATTCTTACGTAATGGTGTCCTGATTTAGTGTCTGCTGGTGGTCCTGCATTTTTCACGTTTAATAATGTATGAATTGTTTGGTAATGTCATGGAATTTTCTGGTAATATTTTCTCAAAATGAATATTCGTTACTGGCTGAAAGTGCTAATTTAAAGGAGAAAGTAGGCTAGGTACAAACTACTACTGGCTATTCTGGTCATGATAAAGACCGGAAATATCAAGCTGACTGATTTTTTCCAGCATATTGCGTATGATGATGCTGATACTATTTTTCCTTGAATGCAAATGTTAGAAAAATGCTGCATATGTTCTTCAAGCAGTTACAATACTTTTTTATTCATTTTTTTTTTCAGTCAAGACTTGATCTGACATTATGAGTCTACTGGGTAATACAGAAACTCAGTAGCTCATGCAGTAGGTGGCTATTTTTTTTCTTAGCTGGGAAGGCTTTGCATTGCAAAAATGTTAATGGCTGATTTTGAAAAGTATTTGTGGTATTCTAAGCATATTTTCAAACTTACAGCTTTCCATTTGTACAGCAACAGGCTAATTTGGTTTAAGTAATTGTGGGTAACCAGCCATTGCTGAATTTCAGTTGTGGGAGGAACCATGCAAAGTAAATTACTTTGTTTTCCTTCCTTGCATAATTTTCATTCTTCATCTTTTCTCCCTAGTCAAGTATGGTTTTTAAAGATATGAGTAGACCTCCTGAGGTCCGGAGGTACTAGACTTCGAGAGTTACACATGAAGTTAAGTTCTGTTTAGCTGTATTACATAGATATTAACTGTCTTAATGAACAGAATTTAACTGTACTCAGTAGTTTTAGGAAACAGATAAGCATAAATCCTGCTTAAGAGCTCCATTTCCTCTGATTCAGGGAGGGTAAAGTAATGCAGAAGCAAAAATATTACCAAACCCAAAAGTGAGGGTTGCTATTTCAGTGTTGGGCATCCACAAGTCTAAGGGACTGCAGTTTCTGTATTTCATGAAGTATTTTTCGATAGAGTAACACCACAAGCTTTATATAATATAATACAAAACAAGTTTCTTTCCAAATTTAATTTAGTTTGTTTGCTTTTAACTAGTTGTGGTAAGCTTAGCAAAACTAATAATGACTTTCTTAGGATATCTGCACCACTAGAAGAAAAATAACTCTTATTAATACAAAGCGTGTGTCATAGTCTGCGTTTTCCTTACATCTTTTTTATCGACTATCTAGAACTTGTAAATAATATTGCCAATCTGATTTCGGAATACTGATGATATCTGTGCAGGCTTATTGATGTTTGCTGTAATTTTACTTTCTGTTCTCTACATTGTAGAAAGAAACAACTGGATACTATAACCTCTGCTCATTTTCAGTTGTATCTGCTGCCATTATGATGTAACGTTAGGGGTTGTCATAAATTAGCACGTTCCTGATTAGCATGAATTCAATAAATGTTCTTTACTTCAAAAGAATGCTTGGGACACGTGCTACTACTTGCATTGTTTATATATGGTACTGTAGAAACTTAACATTTGCAAGAAAAATGTAAGATGATGATTTGATAAGATTACTCAGAAATAATTGGGTGGGTGTGTAGGCTGCTAAATGTATTTGATTTTAATCTCTAATTAAAAAGTCGGATTTTTTAATTGTTTTTGTGATGCAATAGTTTTTACTTCATTATACCTTTTGTAAATAGGGGCCGAATTCTGCCTGTTCATTGTGTGTAAGTACAGGATAAATGTATTCATATGAAACTGTATTCTCCTCAAAGCCAGAGATCTCCGTGGTTTCTTCTGTAGGATTAGTCTAAGATTCAGAGCAAATACATATTTGTGCCCTTGTACACCTTGAACCAGGAATGAAAATGATGGCTAGCCTTGAATGAATATCTCTATGCATTCTTTTGGCTGATGGTAGATATAATTACGTTGTGGGATATGGCAGTGCCAGAAGCATAGTGTTTTTTTCGTGTTAGTGCTGTCTGATTCTGAGATCTCTTATATGAGGATTGGAATTAGGTGATGTTACAGTGAAGGTATCTCTGTGTGGATCTACAGGTGTGAATTCAAGCTTTGCTCTATTCCACTGCTCCAGTGTTCACATAGCTCTGCTGCAGCAGCCTACTTGGTCATTTGGGCTGGGGAATCAGAGACAAAGAGATGCAGTAGCTAGAGATAACCGCATCAGTCCTCGGATAAGAAAGTTACTGTGTTTAAGCACACTAGGCCAGTTGTCTTTCTCAGTTTAGGAAGACTGTGACTCATGGTTTGAGAAGCCAGAGTTCTCCTAATACCCGGAGCTGGGGAATCTACTGGAATATCGGGTGCTGATGCAAAAGAAGATGCAGCAATATGTGTGGAACTGCATGGTACTGAATTGTGTAACTCACTAGAGTTACTTTTCTAGATAACTTTTTTTAAACCAGCTTTCAGTAAACAATTGGTTAAAAAGGTAAATATTGCATACTTTTTTTATTGAAAGCTTATGCATCTGTGCAGACTTTTCTGTATAATATAGTATTGTGCATGGCAACCACAGCCTAGTCTATTGACATGAGGTCCCAAGTTTCTTTTATTTTCTTAGTTTACAAGTTTTTGTTGTATTAATGGGGATTGGGAAGGGAAACAAAAAGAAGTTGTGCTTTTCCACCTCTCAGCACAGCTCTGTTTTGGCTTAATTTGGGAGGGGAGGGGGTATTGGGTTTTTGTGTTGGTTTGGTTTCGTCACTGCCATCTAGATCAATCCCCGCGCTAACTGGAGGAGTGATATCTGGCAGCAGAAGTGCTAAGGCTTCTCTCATTTTTTTTAATTTTTTTTTTGCAATGTACATAGCATGAAAACAGCTCCCTTATTTGACTGGTAAAATAAATTAACAGAAGTTTCTCTATATAACTTACAGAAAGTAAGACAGTAAATGAAGAGGGATTTTATTTGTCCTATAGATTTTGTGTTTTGATTTTAAGCGGATAGATTTAGGTTAACAAATTGGAACCCCACTTAGTAAATGAGACAGACATTGAGTAGGTAGTTTAGTCTTTCCCTGATGCTTTCTAATAGAAGAAAAAATTGGGGAAAAGACAAGGAGAGGGCCAGCAACAGCATGGGCTCACCTGATGTCAAGTAGACTTCTCTCAGTGCAGAATACATTGCAAGAATCTTATGGGTGTTTGTAGAAGTCCTTTGCATTCAGTAGTGATGCCATCACTGCACTTTTGTATATACACTTAAACATATCATGTGAGAACCGTCTTTTTTGAGAATACACATTTTAAGTGGCTTGCAACATATGAGCTCTCAAGAGAATTAACCATTTCCTTTGGTGTTGTATGAACTACAAAGAGAACACTATTTTAGAATGAATGCTAAAAATACTCTGTTCCTTGTCTCACTTTGTACTGCTTTTGAATGAAGTTTTCTTGCTCTACCTTCAGCCAAATGTGTTCCAAAGCAGCTTTAAAAGCTATGATACAGATTAAACTTCATTGAAACAGTTTTCAATACACTTTGGTCCTATCCATTCTCCTGCTTAATTTGGAATATGTTCAAAATCATAGGTGCTAGACAAAGTTATGTGGAGCGGAATTTGAAGTGAGTTTTCACCTACAGCACTGGATATTAGTAAAACATCTGTTTTTCTGGTAAAACAAAAAGGTACACTTGCTAAGTGGATGCATCCATTCCTTTAATTTTATGTGAACTGCATTTGAAAATGTTTGTGGTGGGTTTTGAAAGTATTTGTGATCCTGTGTTTAAGTAAAGGAAAACAGGTTCTTATCCAATATATAAACAATCTTTTTATTTAATGAATTCTGTTTGATCTATTAAAGCATAATTGTTGTGAGGATAAAGCCTTTGAGGGAAGATTAATATATATTTAGATCATTACAAAATGATATTCTTTCTCTTATTTATACATAGCTTGAAAATAAAATCATAGAAAGAAGTGAGTAATACTGCTCTGAAAGCTTTTACTTTAAAAAAAAAAAACTCAAAACTTTCCTTTGAAGCCTAAAGTAGAGATTATACTGCATACTAAAAGATCTTTTGGTCACAGAGGTCATACTTTTGAATAGGTGACTGTGCTGAAAATATAATTCTGTTTACTGGGAACAGTTTTAAAGCCACAGAAGATCAGTAGGAAAGGGACTGAGCTGATATACACATATTCATCTCATATCTGAGTTGATTTTTTTTTTCCAGTGTTTGTTTATTTGGCTGTATTTTAGCTATGCCATGTTGCAAGAGGCCACAATATAAGTTATAAGAATGTCTGCAGTAAGAAATACCATTTGCTAGAGGCATGGTTTATTTTCACGTTTTCAGGATTTGTTTGTGGGGTTGTTTGTTGTTTTTTTTTTAGACATTAATAATCAGTATAAACTTAAAGTAAAGCTCAGTTAGAATAATGTGGAACTGGAATAGGTAAGATTTTTTTCTTTCTCTCTGTATGCTATAGAGGGGTTCATCACAGAAATGTCTGAATATTAACATTTTTCAGTATTCGTAGTTATTTGTTCATTGGTGTTCTGTGATTTTTCCAAGGATTTTTCAGGATAAACTTTTGGATGATTTCGTTAACTGTAGATTCCAGGAGACTGGAATCTTTGGAGATTTATGATACTCAGATACCTTTATTAGTTAACAGAATTAATTTATCAAGAGCATTTCACAAAGGGAGAAAAAGCCTTCTTTTGGAAAGTTAATTAAACCATACATTCTGTAATGAATGTTCTCTCAGCCTCAATTAAAAGAGGAAATTTTCACACAGTTGTTTAATATTAGGTGATTGTATTCTACTCCAGTAGAATAATAGTGGAATTACTTGACTCTCTAGAAGGACTTTTTTCCCTGTTCCAGCTTTTTTGCTACTAATTTAGAACAAATATAATAGCTAAAGATGCTGTTATTTAATAGGAAGTGGCTTTAACTATTGCAAGTGCTATTTTGCGACATTGTTGCTTTTGTATAAATTTCTGTGTAAGTCTAATCTGCTTAGAAGTGAACTCGTCTACTACCTGTGTATTTCAGCCCAACTATTTTACAATTTGATCAATTCCCACTAATGTGCTTATCCAGAGCAGAGGGTAGTTTTAGTTTTTCAGTGAAAGCATGCAATAAAACTGGGAACTTGGTAGTACAGGCGTGTTTTAGACAGGACAGCTACTTGGTTTCTGTCATCTTTTCTCTTCAGTTGCAGTTACACTGGCAGAGAATATATTGCCAGACGTGACCCAGGGGAACTAAGGATAGACTTTCAGTTCACTGTTCACTTTGTACAGGAAACTAACACAGTTTCAGATTCCCTCTCAAGGCAGACGGCTACACTGTTTTTCGAAAGGTACCAACTCCTTGGCAGGCATTTGCCTGAAGTCAGCACATACTTAAAACAATGGATTTTGTGGACCATAAAGAAGAGCTGACCTGCTGTTAAACTGTGTCAATGTGAAAATTCTGATCGTTAGCATCTATCATTTTGAGACATCTAACATTGCATTTAGACATTAGCAGTAGGTTCTTCTAGAAATAACTCCATGTAAAGGAAACCACCGAAGAATCAATGCAGAGTAATAGGAAATACAATAATTCAAATGTTAGTACTTAAATATGGAAGATTAGCTTCTCAAGACGTACAGGGTTTTGAAGGTGAAGACAGCAAATGCTGTTAAGAAAGAAGATTGTTGGAGGGTTTCAGTAAACCCTCTGAATCAATAAAAATGCTTCTCTATTAGTGATTCTGAAGTATCCTTACGGTAAGATAGTCTAGATTAACCTGGGTGTTGGTTTTTTCAGGTTTGACCTTACAAGGGATTTAATGACCTTTTATAATAAGTTCAGGCTAAGTGAGAGTCCCAACAGGTCAGAGTGTCATTTTGGGATGAAGTGGAAATGTCCTTCTGCAATCCTGACCTCAATTTCAGTACCTCACTATAGTAGTTGAAAAGTTTGTACAGCCTGGATCAGAGACAACCAAAGGAAGCACTGCAGAGGCTTTTAGTCACACCTGCTCGGTGTCATTTACATGCTTCATCAAGCATGGAACCACGTCAAGCCAATAGCTGTGTAAAATTGCTTTTTAAATCTACTGCATCATTTGAGAAACAAGGGATGGATGATCCCTTGCTTGCGCTTGCTGAATGGTCCTTGTTCTGTGAATGAGGAAGGTTTGAACAGGTTGTTTTTTGGTTTTTGGTTGTTTTTTTTTTTTATACGACTGTTGTGAATGTACTAAATAAATGCTTGATAACCAAAACCAACTAATGGATAACACTAAAGACTAGTTTGGGGTAACCAATAGGCATGATCAATATGAACAAATAGCATTGGCTCTGTGGAGCATAGAATATTTGGACCCAAGTGCGCTGCAGTCTATTTAGTGTTTATGCCTCAAGTGGATTAATACAAATGTCCTCCTTGTTTTGGAAGAAGGCTCCAGTTGTGGAAAAAATGTCAAAACCAGTGCCAGCTGCTAGAATTCAGTACAGCACCACTTATATCTTTGAGTTACACATCTGTCTCTTTCCTATGCTTGCAGCAGAACAGGTCTACGCTGCCTTTTATTGAGGCTTAACTGGGGATATCAGTCTAACCATAAAGTTTTCCCCTGATGAGCAGCTAAATATGTGAGCACAGGAGTGCTCACATTCATAACCATACAGTCCAGAAGTACTTGGAGGTAATACATCTTTTGCTTAGAGCAAGAAAGTCAATGATATTAGTCATAAACATAGAGATTATTTTTTTTTTAGTTCAAATTTGAAGATTTTTCCAAACAAGCAATTGTTTTCATCATATGTTTTATACAGCTTTTATCTTAGAGGGGCTTTATATGAACTGGCACAACACTACAATGCTGAAATGGAAAATCCTATGGTAGAATACTTAGTTGTCTAAAGAAAAAAATAATTTTTTATCATGCAGAAATTTCATTGGTCTTGAGTTTGGTTTTTTTTGTATTCAAAGACTTCATAAGGACACTTGTATGCAATAGTATATCCGTATGTAGTATCATCTCTGTTGCATCTTGGTTTGTAACCGTATAAGTATGGAGATAACAATAGGAGTAATATCCCTACTGACTTTTGATGTTAGTGCTGAATAAATGTTTTAGCAAATAGCTTATTTGAAAAAAGGTAAGTTTCAGGTGTACTGTCTTTGAGTATGGGTTGAATTCAGAAAACAGTTTCTATTCTCATTTCTTTCCTCTTCTGAAAAGTGATGGAAAAAAGCGGTAAAAATCAAAGTAAGCCTTTCAAAATGAAGTATTTCAGAATTTGTACAAGCTTTTTGAAATTATTAAGATCACAAAATTTTTAATTCATACAGAAAATTGAAAAATCAAGTATTGCACTTATTTAGGATTTCTCACAAGTACAAAATGATTCGCAAGCAAAAAATCTGCAGGAGCGTGGTTTAACTATGATTATTTGAGCTTGCAGCTTTTATTATATTTAGAAATATCTAAATATCTTAATGATTAAACATTTACAAGTAAATCTCCTGTGAAAGTCAAAACCACTAGGCTTTAGAAAGTATACTGTAGGTGGAGTTGTGCAAGCTTCCTTGTGGAGCTGTGCCAGTACAGGGAATCTGAATCTGAAAAGTCATCTTTATTCAGATACTGGACTCCTCAAGAGCAGGCTTTTGGAGTGGCAAATGAAAATGAGTTTTCAGAACTTATTCCTCTTTGAAAATAAAACTTGTTTCAAATCTAGTGTCTCACAGAGAAAATCCAGCAAGCTTAACTCTGTGTTGTCTGGCATCTCTATACTTGAGAAACAGTTCTCCAACGAAGCGGTAGCATTTTTCACTGTCATGTTCAAGAATTTTCAGATTTTTGTGTCTTCTTTTTAAGATGTTTTCTTAAGTATACAGCTGAGGAGACCAATAACAAAAAGATAAATCCATAGATGATGAAAGGATTTTCCTGAGCTTAGTAGTTAACATAATAGTTTGAAAAGAAAAGAATTTACAAGTACTTGTTCAAATGCACTATGTAGAGAGTGAATAAAATAAACAGCAAGATGTGTTGTGATAGGAACTCAGATGATCAAAGGAAACTTCTGAATACGCATGGTTATTCTTTCAGATAAAATAAGGAAGTAATTCCTTTGAGAGTTTTTGTGATCGTTTCTGTTGGAAAACTTTGTATGCATTACTCAGAAATTCAATGAAGAGAAAAGCAATACAGCCTAGATAATAGTGTCAGCTTTGAGCACGAGGTGGCATGTGGACATAGCTTGAGCTATTTCTCCAAATCATTTGAATGGAAATATTGGATTAGTTAACCTTGTGTCAGGTCTGTTAGTTAAATAAACCCTCCAACTGTTCCTGATTGAAGGATGCATAGTTGTGACTGAAAGATGCTGCTGCTTTTCATTAGAATTTTGTCTAACATATCCTGCTAACATAATGATTTTAAAATAAAATGGTTTATTCGATGGAAAAGGATAACAAGCAGAAAATTCACAGCCTTTTCTTTTCACAGGGTGCTTCAGCCCAGTAGGAAATCCTCTTAGCCGAACACTATTGGGTAGACTACAGACGGTAAGGAATTCTATCTTTGCATTTTTTTAAAATTGATGTTTAACTATAAAATGTCATTATTCACAAATTCTCATTGTAGGGAGGGTTTTTTTTTTATCCTGTCTTTATTCACAAAAGAGGTATCTTCAAGCAAATTGTGTACATTGGCAAATAAGCTTTTGCTGCAGCCAGCTGGTAGTGTGATCAGATATCTGCAAATTAAAAGCTTTGTATGTTTTCATAATTTACTTTTTGTTGTTTAGAAATAAATAAGCTAAAATCACAGTCCTGTGAGTTTGGTTTTTACTAAGAATACAGACATTGATAAGTAGGGAGAGAAAGCCGGGACAATAACTTGAAATTGAATCCTATTCACAGCACCATGTTTTCATTGTTAATTCCACCTTTTTGTAACAAGTGAAATTACAGCTATCCTGTTTATTTAGTTGCTTATCTGTTAAATATTGATTGGAAACTTCTAGTAATGATATTTGTTCCTTTTCTTTATTTCTGGCTTCCTGATCACCGTAATAAAAATCCAGTGGAATCTGTAAATTCCATTAATTCCAACTATACATTTGATAAACCCGGATTAAACACAAAATGTATGGAGGGACTAGTGATGGAGGAACAAGTTATGCTTCTGAATACTGAACGTGTGTGTGGCTCTAGAAGGCTAGGCCTGTAGGACTGGAGGTGTTAATCCTCCTGTACCCATGGACAGAAGGCCATGATTTAATGTTCTGTCTTAATTGCATGCTAATTGTAATTTTTCAGAGAAATGTTAGAAATGGACATAAATTGGATTATTTATTGCTGTTTTACAGTTTGGATCTGGGGTGTTGGTTTGGGTAGGTTTAGGGGTTTTTTAGGACCTACCTTATTTGACAGAATCTGTTAATAGAGTTGCAGAAGACTTGTAAGATACATAGGATTCACCGAGAAATTTTGAAAATATGGTTTTACGTTGCTGTTTTGTTAGTGGCTAAATGGTTCTTGTTTTCACATTTTCGTTTTTTTAACCATCAATATGTAATTTTCAGGGAAAAGTATAAATTGTTCAGTCAGTATTTTAGCATGATCCACAGCAAGCTCTGTAAATATTTACAGGATCAGCTGTTTTGGAAAACACTAAATAGCAGCAAATTTAAAACCTTTTTTTCTGAGAGGGTTAAATTAAGGTTTTGAATATTTTTGTTACTTTTTTCTGTTACACATGCAGTAATATATATGTTAGAAGTGCGAATAAACTGAGTAATTTGTATCAAAGTAGGATATCTACAAATGATGAAATAGTTTAAGAGGTTTTGAATAATTTCAGGAGCTGGAGTATTTCACATGCTTCTGAATTGATCTTTTTTCCCTTTTTTTTGTTTTCTTTTTTTTTTTATCCCTGTAGGCTTAACTGCAGCAGCTGTGTTTGCATTTCTGTTTTCTGTTTGTACATTGAAGGTTTCAATAAAGTGCAGCCTGGTACAGTTTTGTTTTTTTTCCTCTAGGCAGATTATAGATTCCCATGCTCATTAAATATGGAAGGGCTGTAATCAAATAAGGATTGTCTTCATCTGAAGCCTAAGGAAGTAACTTTACAGTGTCTACAGACAGATTAATTAAGACCAAAGAAGAGTACATTATTCTTAGCAATTAATACTTTTAGAATCATTTTAATTTAGCTATTAATACTGTCCTTGTACTTCTGTTTCCCGTAGACTAAATTTGGACAGTTAGGTGTCCTGAGCTAGGAGTGTGTTGGCAATTAATTGGACCAGAGAACAAGAACAGAAATACAACACTGCTAACAATATTCAATTATTTTATGCTAAGTGTCAGCTTATTTAGTGTTTCATTTAAAACTTCAGTTACTGGGGTAAAGAGATTGCATGACATTCTTAGGGAAGAAGAGGATTAAGTAAATTTCTGACCCTCGGGTTCATAAGGAAAAATGAAAACAATGGAGCAACTGTAAAAGCTCAGATTGATTCTGTAAAAATTTTACATGTTTTAAATATTACCTCACTTTTAAGCTAGTCGTGGCTTTTTGAGCACTTTGAGTTCATTTCTTATTTTGTCTCCTTTAAAAAAAAAAAAACCAACCACCAAAACACCATAAAACAACAACAACAAAAAACCCTAAAAGCTAACAGTCTCAGAAGCTAAGCTATTACACATTGAGGCACAGACTTAATGAACAGACAAAAAAAAGCTTTAACACTCATTCCCTGTGTCTTTACTGGAGTGTTTGCACAAGTAACACTCCCAGTTTCTCTCCCAGTTTCTGGTAGATAGCAGGTGTAGGCAGGTGGAGTGGAGAGAAGCGTAGTACTGTGCAGCATCCAAGAAATAGATGTTTGTCCTTCTTCATGTCACCAAGACTGTCATTCTAACGGGAAAAGAAGAGTGGGTGGCTTTAGTCCTGTATGCACACATTGGAGTTCACCCCAGCATGTGTAGTGTCTGCCTGAGATTAATCTTAAAAAAGATTATTTTCCAAGTGTAGTTATCAAGAGTTAATAACTAATTAGAAGTGGGACTTTATGTTTATTCTGTTACAATGAAGAATGTGTTTACATATAAGGCAGAAGCATATGAAACCACTAGTAGACTTTACATTTTTCTGTATTTTTTCTTTGAACTTTGGTATTGTGGTATTTGAAATATATTTGTTCAGTAGTAGAAATGAAATATGTTAGAAATGTCAAGGCTATCTAGGTTGGTTAGTTGTGGATAACCAGTGTGATGTTTCATGGTCTAGAACTCTGCCTCAACTGCTGGATCTATTTATCTTCTTCTAAGGGTGTACCTTACGCTGAACGCTCCTAACAGCTTTGTTCAACCAAAGTCCGTGTGACACGGCGGGCTTTTTCAGCAAGCATGTTGTTCCTGTTTCTCACAGATGGTCTGCCTCCCAAAGAGACTAACTCCTCAGAACATAACCATAGCCCCATGTCTGTTCTGATTCAAGGAAAGGATTAACTAAAAAATTAATTAAAAAAAGGAGACGTTAATATTGTCTTAAGAACGATGTATTCCTACACTTCAGTATGTCTGTTGCTTTTTTGGAATCCTGAAAATGTGGCTTAATCTTGTGACACAACATAAAAAAAAAAGATGTTTCTTAACTGAGAGGCCAGTAGTTTTTGCTGGGTGTTACTTGCAGCGTAGCTGGTATTTGGCACTATTTGAGAAATGGCGTGGCACGCCAGCGCAGCTCTGCTGCCTCGCAGTAACTACGTTTGTGGTAGGCAGCCGTGGCAATTCCCCTGCCCCACTGCAGGCTGGGGGTGTGTGCAGCCCAAGACATACTGGGTGTATGTCTTTAAGAGGAAACTCTTTGGATTGTTGTTGCCTTAAAAGTTTAACTTGGTGTCTGAGAACGTTCAACATAGTCTCAGGATGACTCATGGATTTTTAGCTTGTTATTTCCAAACAGCTCCCTCTCTTCAAGCTCTTCTTAGGTTGAGTGTTTGAGAGCGCATAAATACTTTATTAAAAAGAGAGAGAGAGAGATTGAGACACAATAATGGGGCAATATGAGTACCTGAACTAGATACCTAAATAATACTGCTAATAATGCTGATGAATCATTTTTGAGCAACAGGAGGCACTCCCATCCCACAGGCTAAGCACATTGCCTGCACAATTCTATTAACCTTGAGAATGGAAAATGAGAATTAGCTAAAACCTGTAAGACAGTGTGAACTACCAGTAGACCACTGAACAAGCCACGTCCTCTGAACTGCAGCTCCACCAGTCTTTGTTCAAAATTTGTTTATCAAATCAAGCAGTTACACTTCCCCCCCCCACTGTGTGTGTACATAGTTATTCAGAACTCTTTAGGCTTAGATGTTCTGGTAGGTGATAAGAACGGAGTGCAACTGTTACTTCTATACTGTGTTCATCTCTATGTACTGCATCTGTCTGTAACTACTGTGGAAATACCGAAACAAGTTGGGCAGTAGCTGGAACCTCTGTGTTCAGGGTAGTTTGTGATTTCTTTCCTGTATGGGATAAGCCTAGCTAAGTTTGGAAAACAACGTTGAGGGCAAGAATCTCAGTTCTAGAGAATGCCGTTTATTCTGCTGAGCATTGCAGTAGCAATATTCCTTGGACCACCGTAATGAAAAAGAAGAAAACAAAACCCAACAAAAAAACAAACAAACAAACAAAACAAAATAAAAGGAGCTGTAGATTCTAGCTCTATGTTTTAAAAAAGCGGGGGAAGAGAAAGAAGTTCATGCAGAAGGAGGGGCTGTAAAATATGAAAAGGTGAAGTATTGGATAGAAATTCTCAAATTTAAATGTTGTTTATAATGTGATACAATGTGTTATGGATGGAAATGTTGTTTATTTGACAGAGCTCACATTTGATTCTTTTCTAAAATATTTTCATTGCTGTGTAATATTTCTATTTTGTATTGTTGTTTGTATCCTTTGACGCACACAAAATCTAGGAGAAGCTGGTTTCCCCTTTGTGAAAACAGGCTATTGGAAAAAATTAAGTAACACCAGCAAAGGACTTCCATCTCTTACTTTGTTCTAATTTGTTGTTCTTCTGCTATTTTTCTGTTTTAAATCTTCTTTCCACTGAAGAATTCTTTTGTTTGACAAAAATCAAATGTTGTAGGTACAGGCACACCTTAATTATTGCATTATATCTCTGCTAGTCCTTTGACTTTGTTGGAAGTCTGAAGAGTAAGTGGTAAAGATAGAACAGTTAGAATTAAATGGAAAATATTGGTTATTAAGACCAACCTGAAATTCTCCATTATATGAAAGTGTCATCTTTTGCATGCTGGTTCAGCGGTAAAGTTCACTGCAACAACTTCCTAAGCATCTACTGTAGTGTTTGCAATGCAAACAAGCTTAGACCTCGTTTTCATCAGTCCTCTGTCTTCCCCCACGTTGTCCTTAGTGCAGCATACATACTTGAAAAACTTAGTATCTTTTTCTAAATATCTACATAGCCAATATTACTCAGTGTTGCTTAACAGCACTTCTGCTTTTTCTTTTTTTAAAAAAACATTTTATTACAGATAATTCTTACTGGTTTACAGTAGACATGAATACTCAGAATGATAGTTTATCAAAATGCTTCATATTAAAGTTTTTAAATAACAACTTCTAGAGTGATGACTGCCTGACTGCACTGGGGGTGAGAGGAGGAAGCAGTTGTCCACTCGGACAAGAGACAGTAAGTATTATGTAATTTTTTGCAGTATGTTCTATACCTGTTACAGTGTATCTGTGCTTTTGAAAGCACTTATTTTTTTTTAGCGTGATCCCAAGGATGTTTTTTGCTACCCTAGATTTTGTAATTTCACAAGCATGTTCATAACTGGCATAACCACACTACTGCTGTTCTTATATCACTCTTGAAAAATAATTCTATAACACATTGAATATAGATTGGGAGGTTTTGCTTGAACTTGGACCCAGACAGAACTTGACACCTGTCTGAATGTCACACTGGAAGAAATTCCATTGCTTTGGACGTAATTCTGAGTGTTTTACATTCTTCTTTGGTCCTGAGGTGCATTTCTTGTATCCCCTTAGGGTCATTTTCTGATCATATGTCTCCAGAGAATGTAATGGCAATTTCCACGTTTCATTTAAATTTTCAGGCTTGCTAAACCAGTTGTATTACAGGACACATTGGTATTTTAATTTTTTATTTCTGGGAGACAGACAGCGGGACTTGCTTGATTGGTTTGAACTGTCTATTGGCAGTGTTTTCATGTTACTGAATTTTTTAAATTTTTTCCGAAAACTAAAACATTTACACTAGAACTATCTTACAAAAGACACTGCAAAAGGAAGTATTTGTTGCTCTGCCTTTCATTGTTTTTCCTGCTACCAAGTAATTAGCATTACATTTCTTTTTTTTTTTTTTTTTTTTTTTTTTTTTTTTTTAACCTTAAGTGACCTCATGATTTTCATAGGTCTGTTACTAAGGAAGCCATTGTCACTTAACTGGACACTGTTAGAGCACCCCTTACTGGACATGATTGTGTGAGCTTCCAGTTCTGTACTGTTTCTCTATGGTGCTCATTAATGTGTTTGAGTTTAGTTCTGTTCTATAGTTCATATTTCTATATTGTCAACATCACCTGTAATTACTGTATTAGCTTTCCTAATGCAGAGAGGAGAGTTTTTATGAAGGATATTTCCTTGTTTAGCTTTTTTAGGGAAGTTCAGGATTACTGAATGCATATTTGGATAAGTCTACTGAGAACTATGCTGATAGTAAGACTTTGATGCTGACCAGCTTACAGATTACCACATAGAATTTACAATGGTAGAATCATTTCCATCTTTTCCCATTCATAACTGAGTTAATCTCTTTAATTGATGACATGGAATTACAAAAATCCAAGTGATATTGGCTATATTTTTACACACATAACTCACAGGTGATCTTACTGAAAACAGAAATACAAATATAAAAAGCACTGCACAGTTCAGCAGTCTTAGGATTTAAATGCATGCATGAGTAATAAAAAAGGAAGTTTTTTCTCCAAATCGCTGTCTTCATAATAACTTCGCTGTCTCCTTCGGTCCCCTATAACCTCCTATCACTCCTAACGATCCCTGTTTATGACCTCTTCACTTATAATTTCATAGAGGAATCTGAGGTAAAGATTATATGTTGGGAAGCAGTCTTTCTTGTGTAAAATAGGTCATAATTTTGCTCTTCACTTATAATGAGGGAAGTGAGCAATTCCCCTGTTCTTTCAGTTCACTTGTTTTCAGTCTTTTCTGCTCAGAATTCATCAGGACAGATTTTTGTTTATAGGGCATAGGAAATGAATAAGAAATTATACTTGATGTTTTCATATTCAGGGTAGAAAGCAGACTTCTGGTATCATATTCTGTGTAGTATGCATAGTTCTGACCACTATTAGTACTTTTTTCCGGAAAATTATAGATGCACTATATTTCACTGGCAAATGGATTCATTATGTGAAATGAAATATAAACGTATTTTTGGCAGATATTTATAAAATTGTATATGCAAATCCTTATTTCTAAACCAAAAGAAAAAGTGGAGTGATCAAAGCAAAACTTTGCAGTGATATTTTGTACTAAATTTTTCCTTCTGTGAAACTGTCATACTGTTGAAGTATTTATTCGAACACATATGCACACACAGAATGGGATCTGAAGGTGGTGTAACAATTCTGAGAAAGCGAATGTATGAAGTGGGTTTTTTTTTTCCTTTTGCTTCACAAGTAAATTGCTTATAGAACTAACAGCTGCTGTTTTGAAGCTAATCTTAGTGAATTGAATGTTCTTAACCATTTCTACAATCCCACAGTCCTTTATCTTGCCTCTCCTGCTGCTTTCCCACCACCCCTGATCCCATTAGCAAAACTTGAGACAGCCTCAGCTTTTACCAAAGTGCAGCTTTGGTTTCAGCTGCTTTTCTGCAAGAGGAAGTGAATGTTGCGCTTTTTTCTCTGTGGCATGGTTGTGATAAAGCTGTGGTGCTCTTATCTCTCTTTTAGGTAGTGGCTCTTTATGACTACACAGCGCATCGATCAGATGAGCTAACCATCCATCGCAGTGACATTATCCAAGTGTTATACAAAGATAATGATAACTGGTGGTTTGGCAGCCTAGCAAATGGACAGCAAGGCTATTTTCCAGCTAATTATGTGGCTGGTGAAAGTAAGTTTACTGCTGTCTTCCTGATATACCGGAGTGGGTTTAACTGATGGTCCAAGATTTTACCATGCTGTACTGCTTATTGTTCTGAAGATACGAATTTATCTATCACACAGATGGTTTAATGATGACTTATTGTGATGCAGAAATCGTATAAAGTTAGCTAACCAATTAGCACGTTGACATATCTGGCTTAGGAGGGCATTGGCACTTAGTTAAAGGTTCCAGCTTATGTAGTACTGGCTTAATTGTCAATCACTGGGTTGATTCCTCGTCTCACATACAGCCACCTGGTTCATGCCTTACCTTGGCAATGTTTTTGGACACATCAAAGCATTTTAGCTTTTCTTTTTTTAAGCAATCTTTGTTAGATCTGACCAGTTACTTTTGTAAAAACTCTTGATTTTCACCCTACTCTAATGGGCAATGCTCAGTTCCTAAATAAGTGGATTTCAGTATGAAGTTTTAGAAGAAGAGTAATGGTTAAGTCTGATATCTGAGCATTGAACTTGCTGCCAGGTTCTTCTCATTAAAACAGTTTCGGTTAAAGTAATACAGAAAAACCTAAATGAATCTGAATAAATAATATAGGAAGCTTCCTACTGGGTCAGCTGATGTAAAGATGCTCAGTGTCCTGACAGTCGTTAGTATTTAGCTTATGGACAGAGCGCGTGGTTGCATGCTACAAGAAATTAATTTGCCTTCCTAAACTGTCAAACTATCAGTTATACTGGTGTTTAGAAATCTTTTAACCCAACATTTCTAAAGATGTTTTCCCCCATTTTCTAGTTCCTCCCTCTGTCTTTCAAGTGAAGTCTAGTATTTATGCCTCTTTCCTAAAAAAGCTTGGACATAAGTGTGCTAACTTGAGTATGGTAATTAAAAGTTAGCTTAACTACTGCCCTTCCCCTTTGTCCTCCCCTTGCACATCCTGTGCATTTTCTCCTTCCTTTCTTCCTTGCAAAATAAGCCCGAGAGCAGTCTGTAGGAAGTCTTCAGTGATGGCCTGTTGCTCTTAAAAAAAAAAACAAAACACAAAACAAAAACAAAAACAAACAACAAAAAAAACCCAAAACAAAACAAACAACAAAAAAACCCCACAACAAACCAACCACCCCAAACAAACACAAAAAACCCCGAACACTTTTGAGGCAGTTGTCCAACTGTGCAAAAAAATCCTGGTATATAACTTGTTATTTCAGTTGGTTACAATCTTATTATTGAATCAAAAGAAATGCATAGATACATTTGTTAAGTATCGGTTGCATTGCTGTCAGTATGGACTTTGTTCTTAGTCAGATAAAATAAAAACAATCACACATTTATATAATTACCTATATACAAATTACATTTAAATCTAAGTTTACTAATATAAATAAAAGTTAATGGGCAACTTTTGATAAATTCTCATACAAAGGTTGGCTGCAAACAGTTTTCACCTGTTCCAGTTCTGTCGTGGTTATTGGCTAGATCGTAATGTCATGGTTATTCACAGAAAATAGATACTTCCATAATTCTTTCATGGCTCTCATAATGCTAAATTATGGATCTTGTTTTCAGAAGAATATGAAGAACAACCTTCAGGATTAGTACCAGATTCTGCTCCTCTCCTCCCTGAAGGACCAACAGAAGTAGAGGAAGGTTCTCCAACACTACATAAGGTAATAATTTGAGGAGGATGGATTCTTTAAGTAGTGGTAGAGTATGTCTTTTGTGTGCCAGGTGGACTGCATGCATTTTTGACACTTTTTGGAAAAATTTCTTATGTGTAGACCTCTTTCCAGGCAAGCAGGTAGATTTTCAGCAGATGTCTAACATTTGTCTCGTGTGAAACCAGCTCTTCATCATGTGGCAATTAAATATTCTGCCTACTTTTACATGATTGTAATGAGTGGCAAATCTCCTATTGACTCCAGGGTTTACAGAAGTATCTGTCACAGCTTCCTGGTGTAAATAATGGTTGAAGAAACAACACAGGTTTGTCAAAACCTGACATAGTTTCAGGCACTTAACTGTCATTCTTGGAATACACACTGCCCACAGGTTCTTCAAATTTCCTGCCTTGAAATTTCCTTATTTATCAGGTTGCTTACGAAAAAACTGTGATGTTTTTCTCGAGAGTTTTTCAGTCCATATAATAATATCCTAGTTAAAGATATACTATGTGATCATAAAGCCTTATTGCCAGACCAGGAGATACGCTGCATCTAAATGTGCTTACTTGTTAATGGATGTTTCTGTTTAAACATGTGAATGACTGCACCCATCCTGTAGGTTGCCCAAGAGGCTGGACTATAGAGGCTTCATAGTTTGGAAGAGGAAAGAGGGGCTTTTGTCTTGACTATACTACCTCTCCACTCCCACCGTACACTTATATTGGGTTGCAATTGCATATGGCATTATGTTGTTGTTTACACATCATATACTATATTGTATGCAGAAGTGTTCCTGTTTCTGTGATTTTAGTTAGCAGTCAGAATACAGAGTGTACAGAAAAACAAAGAAAGAGCGGCCAGTTTTTAGTCGAGGAAAAAAATAGGGGGTTGATTTTTATTTTATTTTTTTCAGATCTTTAGAAATACTGCTGTGTGCAAAGCAGCCCAAAAGACTCTCACTTCTCCAGACAGAGATTAGAAACTTTACATAGCTTATGTTCCCCTTCTGTGAAATAAGACTGATGGTTGTCTTAAAACATGGGATACTTTGTAAGCAAAAAAAAGTAACAGACATTAATTCAGTAACTGTTAGAATGTAAGAATTTTTTTATTCCAAAGTGTTTGTATCTTCTTAAGTGCGCTTTCCATAGCTATTCGTTTAGTCAAATGCTACTAGCATAACTACTTTAAAGTGACTTTTGTTCAGATTTCTTTCAAATGACTTGACTTTTCCATGTACTTTTCTAAAATTGAATCTAATATTTTGCGTCTGATTTGCAAGACTTAAAATGTATGCTGTGTCGCTTAGTTACAGGATTTTTTTCTTTCAGGTCATTTATCTAAACTTCGCTGGATAAAATATATTACAGTGTTCAAGGTTAAAACACTCAAAGCTACTTCTATTAACCTTTTTTTGTGTGACTTTTGTTTTTAATAGATGAATAGAGCGAGGTAGCATTTAATAAATTATTGAGTACGGATTACTCACTTGGCAGTGTTGTTGAAGCCAGCTGTCTTGTTGAAGCCAACTGCTATAAATTGAATTACTAAGTGTTTTGTAACTATAACTAACTATACTTGAAAAACGGAATTAATCACTTCACCAAGTAGTAATAATTAATCTGAAGTATCTTTTACGTCTTTGTAGCTGAGAAACTCATAGCCAAGCCATTGTCCAAGAAAGACAAGGGTGCATTACTTCCAGATACTCCTGTAAAGGCCGACTGGAACGGATATAGGAAAAATTACTACATTACTGGAAAGCGTGAAGATTTCTTTCATCTGTTGTCTATGTTGCTGGTGGCAAGGAAGGTATCCCAGGGGGAATAGGTTGCTATACTCACCCAGTTTCACTCGTATCCAGATTATAAAAGGGAGAAGTACTGAGATACTTACTGTCATTAAAGACTTGATGATTTTTATCCACATCTTCTTTTCTGTTTTAATCTAGTAGGTGTCTAGTTGATTTACTGGATCAAAATACTTTTACGTGCACTCACTAATGTTACTATCACTTACGAGTATTTATTATTCAACTTTGCATGAAGTAACTTTTTTTTGTCTACGACTGACATATTTTTCTAACAATAGCTTTTATATTACTAGTAGCACCTTTTTAGTCACCCTCAGTAACATTTCATTGAAGTGTTCTTTACTTTGATTCTCCTGGCACTTTGAATTTCATTGCATATTTAATAATTAGTTGGCATTTTGTAGTAATCTATATAGTACATACAGATATTCAAAAGACATCATGAATAAAGTGTACAGTAGCAATCCAAAACCAAGCGAGTATGTTTGTTTTTATCTTGCACAGCATTCAAGGGCACTGCAAAATCATATAGTCCAGAGAAAAGTAAGGAAACATTTAAAAGCCCTGGAAAAAAGGGTATAAGAGAGTACGCTTACAAGATTAAACTAGCAAAGAATGAGCAGGGAAGAGAGTGTATAAAACAGTACATGATAGAGAGGTGAATAGGATGCACTCTTTTTTTTTTGCTTCTGCTGTTAAACAAGGTCAGGGAACATTAAGCTGGAATGGAACACATCTAATATTGGTAGGAGGAAATTTTGTTTACCCCATGCTTAGTTAACCTGGTGAACCTAGCTACTACAAGACTGTTAAACTCAGGTGCTCAGGGATTCATTTTTTTAATATCATGTTTTAGGCTGAGGCAATGGCTGAGATGCTAAAGGCATCTAAATGACTGGAAAACACAAATCTGGCTGATTTTTCTATTTATTTTATTTTATTTCAAGCTACGTAAGCACTGTATAAATCACCAAGAAGATAGTGAGCTGAATCAAATGATGAATCAAATCTCTGTGTAAGACTTGTGATGCAGTGGTTTTACAAAAGTTGCAGAGTGCTACATAGAAGAAACAAATTGTCATTCAGCTGTTTGTCATAATGAAGAAAAGTTCTGCAGCGCTTTGACTTTAGGCAATACCAGATACTTCTGAGACAAAACTGCTAAGACGACCACTGAGGGGGCTGATCGGTTATGGCAGTTCCTGTGTTGCAGCAGTGACACAGCAACTTTTCTTCCTATTCCTTTCTTTTTTTTTTTTTTCTTAGTATTGAAGCTGATGAAAGTAAATGCCAATTTCTTTTACATGGGAAATATTAAAAAACATTATTTTTAATACCCTATGATTTTTTTTGCTTTGACAGAAAATGAAGTATTTTTTTAAATCCAGAAATATTTATCGAGCAATTAAGTTGTTGCTTAAGTTGTTACCACAAGCAGGAAGATATAACTGAATTTTTTTATTTGTTTGGGTTTTGGACACAAGCATGTTTTCCCAAATACTTAGTTGTATCCAGGTCTGCTATAACTGTTGTCTTTTCTGGGGTTTTTTTGAGGAATACTTAAATATTTAGCTTTGTTAAGACAGCAAAAACACAGTGTGAAAATCATCATGGCAGTTACTCGTGAGATTTTGCTACCCTACGAGACTAAATAGGGCATTTAAAATGTAGAAGAATGCTCTGGTTTTAATTACTGAGAATACCAGATAGCCTAATTAAAAATAGTTTTCCAACTGCAGGTATTATAAATGCATATCTAGCTAATCTACAAAGTTTTATGATGAGTGAATAAAATGGAATCAACATTAGAAGAGGGTGTAATACTCAAGATCCAATATTAATCTTTGCAAATAATAAAAAAAAGTTGTAGTTCAAAGAACCTGCTTTCAAAATGCTTTCTACCATCAGCTTTGCATTCATAACATAATAATTTTATGCAAACATTGTTTTCCTGCCTTATGAGTTACTTAACTCCTGAGCCACAAAATTAGGTCATAATCATCTTTAATTACAACATACATCCAAACTGCCAATAGAAATTTCATGGAGTGAAGTTCTCACTGCACTGATGAAGAATCCCAAGAAATAGAGATTGACTTTTCATCTGGCTGCACCACTAAATATGCTGTTTTCAGGTTGCTTAAGCTGATGGCAGAAAAGACAGGAATTCAGATAGGGTTCTGTGAGAAACCAAAATTCGGGGTTTGCAAAATTTTGGTGAATCAGAGACATTTCAAAGTCAGTAAAGTGTCTTTTTTTTTGCTCAGAAATGTTCTTCTCTATAAAATCTTGTGAATATGTTTTAGAATTTAAGATGGCCTACCACTCAGTATATAAAATGCACTGAATGTTAAGTACTCAGTTCTACATTGTGTGAGAATAGTGGGAAGTAGTAGAGAAAAATAAAACAGTAATTTAAAATGTCCATTAAAAGTGTAAGAAAATATTCTTTCTAGTATCTTTATCTTTGAAAAATCATGCTAAGATGTAAAATGATAATCATAAGCATGGAAAGAAAAGGGTTACCTTCAAGAACACCATTATTATTGCACAATCTACCCAGAGATCATCAAAACTTGATTCCATGTATATTTAAACAAAGTTTGGGATTATCACTGTTCACATAAATAATTCATGTTCTCACTCATCTTCCCCTAGAGTAGGTTGTTGTCAGACTTTCTGAACACTTAGCCTAGCATGTCTGAAACTAACGTGCCAAGCAATTGATACTTTTCCCCTGGGCTTGAGCTCTTTCGATGTGGGTGTTTTTGTGGGCTCAAAATTTATTTATTGAATCTAAAAATTTAAAAAACATAGAAAACTTGCTTAAAAATATTCCCAAAAATACTAGCTAGATTTTTTTTTTTATTAGTTTCTTCAAAAATTTTCATTTTATAATTTGTGCCCTTTCTGTTTTCTCCTTTAATGGTGCCTTTCTTCAGGGTACTGGGGAACACTTCAGTAACTGATTATCTTTTAGGAAGAGGAGGGACTAGGAAGATGTGATAATATTAGTGAAGGAAACATTAAGGAATTAATACAATGGAACTCTTGCAGTGAACAGAGCTGGAGACTTTCAACATGTC
>NW_009647763.1:263283-287737 GCF_000708025.1 Charadrius vociferus | reverse complement strand
CACAAAAATGTGATACTTAATTGAATTAGAATGGATTATAGTGAAGTTTATAATTCTGGGCTTTATTCGTGTGTATTATGATTAGAGATCTCTCTTTCTAAAGGCATTAACATTGGGGCTGAACGAAACTATGCTTTTCTAGAATCAATCAGCAAAGCTGCTGTGTGGTCTTCCACATAAACTGTTCAGTAGGCATTACAAAATAGAGACATCTTTGCAAATCCTACTTTTGAAATAGTAATTACTTTGATTGTTCTTGAAAGAATCCTTCTTCTCAAGGAAATGCTACTAGGGCAGCACCTATGAGGAATATTCCTTAAATGTTACCCAATATTAACACATTTCACCTTTTTAGTTCTGTAGTTTCCTATTTTTAGATACTCTGTTTTCCTTTTAATATGCTTTTTGTACTGTTCAAGCTGAGTTACTCGCTCTTAAGCATTGTGGTGTTAATTTATTTGTAAACTGGTAGCTTTCTTTTTCAACTCCAAAACCACCTATGTGGTTGCTAATGTCTTCTGTCTCAAAAAGTGTTTGTGTATCTGGTTTATATGCAAATTAGTATCTATTGGGGAAAATAGGAAAGGTGAAGTGACATCCCTGATCATTTGCTCTAAGTGACTGGTCTGTTTAAAGATAGGAGTCGTCAGGCTGAGCCCCTGACCTGGTCAAGCAGAACCAAAAATACTGTTGAGGGATATTTATATTATTAAGATAGCTCTCAGAAGCAAGCTAACTTCTCATTGTTTTCTCCTTGGGTTCTCATAGCCTCTCTCTGAACAGGATTGAACTATTTTTATGCAAATTTTAATGCAAAGCTCTAACCACACAGAAATTCCCAGAGGCCAAGACTTCAAGACTGAAAACAGCTGCTCTAACCCATAGTGCTTCAGTCTAAGTATCTTGCCTCCACTCTTCCTCCTCCTTCTTTTGCTGTCCCTCAAATAGTCATCTGGTTGATTTGATTTCTGAGACGTGGTATTTGTCAGCGTTGAGCCGTGACTATGGTTTTCACCCACCAAATTTCCTGCTGGTCTCTCCTAGGCCTGAACAGGCTCAGGATTTTGCAGTTTCAAAGACCAGACAAGGCAAAGCCATCTCTGCTGGTGGCTCTAGTGTTCATGGATGGAGAAGCTAGTTAGTCCTAAATACTACAGTGCTTTAGCTGTTTTTTATAGAAAAGAGAAATTCATCCCAAAGTCTTTGTTGTATACAGAGACACAGTTCTGCTAAAGACTCACAGCTAAGTTAATACTGTTAGACGTAACGGTTACAATATGGTGAATCTGATTTAGATAGGCTTGTTCTTCAGAAATCCAGGGGGGACACGGAGCAATTATAAGTTAATTGCATTTTAACTGGGAAGGTCATGGCAAAAGAATTATATGTAATTCCACTAGCAAAGCTCCCTACCAGTTGTTCATTCAATAGGGAAATAGGTGGAGGGGTTCAGAATTGCAGGAAAGAAAATGATGTGTGGTGTGGTATCACAGCATTTCTCCCAAACTTGACTTATTGGAACAATTTTGACAGGAGGCATCAACATGGTTCTGCAGAGTTAAGTACATTGCTATAAATCATTTATCCATGGACTGCGTAATAGAAAACAAAATACAAACTTAATACAGAGTTTAATGTCTTAAGGGCTAGTCAGAAAAGACAGAGACATGTTTGTTCTTGCCGTCTGTGATCCAATGAATCCTTAATTAGATCAAGTTCTGTAGAAATAGCTTCTATGGGAGAGTTCTCCTGTGCAGAGTAGGCTATAGAGCAAGCACTTTTACTTTCATGGCTTGAAATACCTAAATAGATTGCCCGCACCACTCTGTTCTGTCCATCTACTTCTTAGTCTATCAGAGTACCTCTGCAGACTATCAGTCTTACAGGCAACTCTGCACAGCTTAGAGGAAAGCACTACCAAAAATGTAGACTTGGGATGAGACTCTGTCCCTGATATTTTCTTTAGATGCCTTCTGCTTCAGGTTTTGCTATGAAGTGCGTTCTGCTGCGTATGATTGTTTCCACAAGTTGCACGGGCATGGTTTAGTGCTTGACATACTGCTGTGGATTCCACAGCAGGGATCGGGAACGGAAATGCTTTTGTGTATTTAGCCTTTAATTGTTTTGCCCTGGTTGCTTCTTATGTGGCATCACTGAGACAATATTAAGTATCAAAAGACTGAGGCCAAATGAGCTGTAAAGCAAGCAAGTCTTCTAGAAAAGGAAAGTATATATCTTACTACAATTTTTATGATAGTAAACAAAGCCAAAAAAACTTGAGAAAATCTAAGCTTCTACAGTTGATATGAACTGATGTTGTCTCCTTCTGGTGGGCTATATCTTTCAAAGGGTGGAGAATTAGAATATGGCAAAAAAAAAAAAGGGCCATTAGTGGCACTATACAAAGGAACTCATATTTTGTACTGTGTTCAGTATTTGTTCGTGTGAACAGGGAAGTTCAAGATATTCACAGTAATTATCTGACACATTGATTTTCTTTTTTTCTTTAAAGCAGACAGAGCCCTAGTAATTCTTTATTAATATTTAAGCTCTGCAATCTGGATGAATTTGGTAGCTAATAGTGTATCTTGTACAATGCTAGGTTTGCTGAATCTTAGTACAGGCACAGTGACAATAGTCCAGAGCTGTTTGGAGCTCTCTGTGAGATCTGCCTATGCGTAACAAGAGGTCAAGAGGTTTAGAAACAGGACCAGAAGAGATCAACAGCCTCTTCAGCCCCTCCATACTCTAGAATTCTGTGGCTTGCTCCTTCCTTAGCATGTTCTTTATGCATTCTCGGTGTCTAAGTGTTACCACTACCACCTCAGTCGCGTACCTCCTGCCCGTTTTCCCAATCTCCACTCACTCATTCGCTGTGCTTCTCCTGCTGCTTCATCCCCTTGTTGCACCAGCTCCTCCACTGCCTTCTTGCATCTGCTGCTGATCCCAGTTGTTGCTTCAGTACTGCTACTGCTTACTCGCATCACTGAGATGGGAAAGGTAGTTCAAGGAGCAGGCTGAAAGACACAAAGGTATGTGGGATAGGGAAGAGAAAGTAGTGGCAGTGAGCTCTTCAAAAAGATCTGGTATCTAGCTCCTGCCTCATTACATACTTGGAAGTTTGTAAGGAAGAAGGGTATCCTACTTGAACGGTACTCTGGAGAATTGGGAGTCTGCCCCACCAGATCTTAGGAATTCCCATTAGTTGCCACGTTAGGTGAACACAGCTATTCCAAGACAGTCTCTAATGGTGTGCTTTACTTTCCTTGGTACCCATACTGAAATGCTGTGCTTGGCTATGTGAAAGCCTATTTGGTGAGTAGTTTTTTTAAAACAGATCATAAGAACCTTCAGTTGGGCCACTTAATTTAGTGGATACTTTAATCTTCTAACTGTAAAACAAGGATAATTTTCTGTGTACCTGTAAGTATTAAAAAACTTAGTCTGTTTTTTATAAGAGAAATTAGTCTTCTGTAATGGCAGTTAAAGGGGTTCCACCAAACTGTGCTTTTGAAAGGTCCACATTTGATTATACTATTAATAAAATGTTGAGATTCTGTTGTATTTACTCAAAACGGAGTCTGAAAAAACTAGTTCAACATCATTCGCGTAGGATTTTCAGAAAAAAGGGTTTGGTTTGACTGCGGGTGAAGTGAATTCATGATTGTGTATGGCAAGGAACCGCAAGGTTATGAATGCTCAAGGAAGTATTACTTACTTAGAGTCCCTTTACAGCACTCCCTTGTATTTTTGTATCAGTGGCATTATATTTCCTTCTTTTGTGTTTACTTTTACCATTGACTTAGTCTCAAGTTTATTACTGTATTAACAAGGATTTTGTGTGTGAAGTAGAAGACTTTTCTTCCTAGCCCTGCCAATGCTACATTATTATATTCTAATAGGCTGACTTTTGTCTAAACTAATCCAGCAATCTATGTTATTTCAGCACACTAATTCTAATGACTAATGTTTGCACACGGTTGTTGTGGACGCTCTGCTTATATGAATTCGGAACTTGATCCTGTTTCTCGTAAGTCAGCAGAAAAATAATATTAAACTAATAAAATAATACTAGGGAGCAGGACCAAGACAAAAAAAGTTCAGATTTCATTCAACTACTAACAGTGACTGAATGTTTTTTAATTAATTCCATTTAGGTTTTAAGAAAGTAATTAAACTGTCCAAGGCCTGAAACTGAGGTTTGGGAGATATGGATTCTGGTTCCAATACGGTCTTCATTTGTATGTGCCAAGACAATTTTCATCAGTGCCTCACTTCACCCCAAATTAAATTGGACAATAGTACTTGACAGGGGAATGTTAAGTTTTAGCCATTAGGGCTTTGAAATCTGTGATGGATAAGTTTAGTGCCTGAAAACAAAGTATTTTTGTTCCATTTTAAAATAAAACTAATGCTTGGGTGATAAAAAGAAGTGCTGTGAAGCAACCCTCTGTTTTCTCTCTGTTTAAATTAAATATGGACAAACCATGGCACACCTTGCCTGTGAGGTCACACGAAATGAAATGAACAATTGGCACACTAGAGGGGCAAGAACTGTAATTTTTTTCTTCTCTGTTGCTTCCAGAAAGCTCTTGTTGACATTGTGGTTACTTTTTTAGATGTTGTATTGTTGTTAGGCGCTCCAGAGCTGCTGAATGGTACTCCCTTCCTAATACTGCTCATTTTTAATTGGGGTTTTAGAGACAGTAATGTCAGTAACTGGCTGTTTCCTGGAGCAATTCAGGCTGGTAGCAGAACATTAAATATCTTATTTACAAGCAGATGAGTACCTCTGTGCTTGCCAGAACTGGGTGGACTGATCTTTTTAACACTAAGGATATTTGAGAAATTCAGGAACAATGTAGTAGCTTTTCCTTTAGGCTGGCTATGAATCCGAAATTCAACTAACAGTCTTAAAAAATCATAAATGTGGGCCAAGTTTTGAGGGTTGAGTTAGTTTCAAGCCCATTCTTCTCCTTTACTCCCTGAAAAAAACCTTATTTTTTGGAAAGTACCAGATCTAATTTCTTCCTCCCTTCTCTGGCCTAGGGCTCTAGTATCCTGAAAGAGAGTTTTTCTCCAGCTTTCCAAGGTCTTCATAGGAACCGGTCCCCACTCTTACAATGCCTGCCTGCATATAACTTCTGTTTTTCTTTCACGCATGACATACTTAATGGACACTTGCAGAACATAGCTGTCCTGTCAACCCGAACTAGAGATCCACAACGGTTTTTCACCGATAGCATTGTGGTACTAGGTCTAAACCTACAGTGTGCTGCACTGCTTTCCACAGCTTTTCTCCTTGGTTGTGGTGCTCTGGAGACCTGAAGTTCCTGGCTGGATGTGTTAGTGTATGCCTGGTTCCAGAAAAGCGAATTTGGAGACATAAGGCCTATCAGTTGTGTTGGCTTCTGCTCTCCATGAATATGAAATCACATGGGTAGTTACCAGATATTTGTGAACATCCTGGAAGAAGGGAGAGAAAATAATCTGTCCCTGAAGACAGTAAACTCAGAAAGGGCACTCACAATTCCTTATGGTAATTCTTGCACTAAGTATGAGACTTGTTAGAATTAGAAGAGGTTTGTTTATACAGGGAATGAGTCGCATAGAGACCCAATAATTACATTGGAAATTAGAGAATATACTTAACCTCTTCCAGGTTTGGTTGGTTAAAACTATGCAATAAGATGACTTTTTAGCATTCTCTCTTTACTTGTGCAATAGCAGAAATAATGTAATTCTTTACAGACCATTTGTATTTTAAGGTTACTTCGAGCAGATTCATAACCTTTTGTTTCTACACATACCTGAAAACTGTCTTTTATTTGCAAATAGTTTCTTTGGGTTTTCTTAAAGCAAGGGTACTGTTTCCTTGTTTGTAACCACATAGGAGTTAACATTTTATGGCTGATAGACATTCTTTTTCAAACGAGGTATATTCTCTCCTTATTCAGGAAGCTGGTGGGTTTTCTACGTACATGTGTTGGCCCCATTGTCTGTCTTCTTTTTACCTTTCTGCTTTTTCTTTTACAGATGTCACCAGTCATCAGTAAGTCAAGGGACCTAAAATGTAGCTCTGAGCGTGACACAGACAGAGACTTACCTGCAACACAGTAAGCAAGAAATATTTAAAACAGTTTGCAGTGTTACTTCTAAAACGGCTGTTAGAAAACTGTGAGAAATGTTGGACGGGTTATTTTGTTTTATCAAGCAAAACAAGAAGGTAGCTTTAGGATCGTCATTCAAAAAGTGCTTCACACCTGAAATGTGAAGGAAATAACAGTTTGTATATACATACACACACACATATGCATACACACACTCTCCCCCAAAAAGAGCAAGGGCTATAATATACATGAGAATCAAAACTCAGGGGTATGGGATTGCCCCGTGGCATCCCTTAGCTACATATTAGGCTTTATTGCTACAAACTCCAAACTATTTTTGCACCTTCTGAAAATTAATTCATATAAATTGCAAAAGGTGGTCACAGGCTGAGAAGATGCAAGCTAGCATCTTTGATTGTGACAGTAGCATTTTTAAAAAATGCTGTGTGTTCGTTGTGTCAAGGCTGTAAGCAGATAAGATCTCAACATTTTGAACCAGAGTTTCCACAATATCTTTAGCTATCGCAACCATTTATACTTCAAAAAATACATCTGAAAACACTTCTTGTGTTTGCCATTACAGGTATCTGTCATCTAAGCAAAGTTACTTCACTGATTGTTTTTCAGACTTGTCCCCTCCCCATATAAATAACCTGTACATATACAGTGTAGATGCAGATACAGGTCTAATTTTAACTTATCTTTAAATCTTAATTTTCTGTCTCCAGCTGTATCTAGATTTGAAAATAAATTGTGAGTGGAATGTTTAACCATCATGTACGATATGGAATGGGCTGTATAACTACACATTGATAGAACTCAGCATTGAATTTTAGGCATAACTCTTCTGATAGGATGTATGTTAAGGAAGGAAGTGCCTTAAAAGCACAGTTACTGTGACGGTTGATACAGTGTGTTAGAAGCCAGTATCAAAAATTTGGTATGACTCAACTCCATTAGTAGAACTTCAGGAAACAATTATTTTGAGTGCATCCACTTCCAGGGCAGACACTGAAGAATGCGGGACCACAGATTTAAAATGTGGAATCACAAATGATTTAATCAAATTCAAGAATTTCAAGTCATATCAAATGTGTATTACTCATTTTAATGGAAACTGAGGCTGTCCTGAGAAGAGGTCACACTGAAGTGTCTTACTGAAGAAACAGCCCCGAAACCACTTCAGTTACATTTCAAAAAGATGAGAGAAGAAACCTACATGCCTGTGTCACTGGAATGTACTCTCTCCTCCAGAACTATAGGGAGCAGGAGTATCACTGAGATGCCAGTCTGAAGTCATGCTTCATGTCATTGCTGTCCTATCTGGGCAAAGAGCAGTGTTGCAGAGCCACATTCACAAGCTTTTACAGTACTGAGCTGTGGATGCCTGATCATTACTGAAAGACACGATCAGGTAGCATTTGAAATTACACCTTGTCAGGGGAGAACTAATTTGAAAGGGAGGGAGATATCACGGCTTTGCTGCATTTGTCCCCAGTGCTTACGTTTTGTCTGACGTGGAGAGGGCAGGTTTTACTGCGTGTTTTAAGATCAGAATGCAAATCTGAGTAACATCTATTCCTGATGTAAAGCTTGAATCTGAAATTACGTACTTTGCAAGCTCTTCCATGAACTAGAACATAATGAAATGTGATTCACTTGTCTTTGTAATTATAGCAATGACTGCATATACCAAGGTTTTTTTCAGAAGAGACTACAAGTTTTTGCTTTATTTTGAGAGCGAGAAGAGAGAAGGATCTTCTGGCATTTCTGATGCCAGTAGTTTGGAAGACCATTCCATATTTCTGTTTATAGGCTATGTAGCACAGATTAGATAATAAGACATATCAGAAACATGGCTGCATATTTTTCATGAAAACTCTCACTTCTTTGTACCTGAAACCATGACCTGCAGGGGCTGTGACAGAAGTGTAGTTTTCTTGTTCACTGCAGTTCATGTCTTTGAAATAACCTTTAAAAATGACATGCCTGCAAGCGTTGAGGTCTTAACTTGAAAAATTTTCTATTTTAGCATCTAAAAGCTATATTGACGTGACTCGAGGTCCAGTCTAATCTATACTTAAATAGTTGCTCCACCTAAAATATTCTGTTATCTTCCTGTTTTCTGTGAAACTACACCAAATATTCGTGTCACGTGTTGGTATATAATAGGAATTACGCAGTAATTAAACTTGATAAGAATCAAGTGAGATGTGATTACCAAGTATGGACTTTCACTATGGAAAAGTGGAACTGTTAGCACCCGCACAACTCACTGTACCTTTCTTTGGACCTCCAAATGAATGTTCGCTGTTTTGCCTATTAGAACAGTATTCATTATGGCCACTATACCTGCTGTAAATGAAAGTAAATGGCAAGCCCTTATGACATGTCTATCTTTCAGAATTTCTGGACGGAAATAGGAAAACAAATTTTATCTGAGATGGCAGTACATTTTTATCTTAGCCAAACAGTTAACCTATCTTCTGCAGACTAGAAGAAATAGAGACATGTCCACATAATACGTGCTAAGTGAACCAAGGTTTTTATCCAAGTTTCTCAAAGATTTGGTACGATTTGATACGCTATCACATCTTATGTGCAAATACTGAAAAGATGAAAACTACTTCTCAAAATTTGAGTAGCTTTATACTGAAAATCTGCATAGTAGCCTCACCCTATAAATATTAACAACTAGATACTGTTAGTCAGTACAGTCAGTATCTCCTTAGATATATTCCCATTGTACAGTTTTGTTGAGCTACACTAGGTAGTGCTCTTTGCATAAATTTACAAGTGATTACACAGCTGATCACTCTGGTAGGTTGGTACTTATATTACTGATCAATTATGATTTTGTACCCTGGTTTCCTCATGCAGCAGTACGTCTCAAAGTGTTCCAGGAACCCTAACACAGAGAGTCTTAAACTCCAGAACCTTTTCCTTCAGGATTTTCCAGTATTAGAGCTGCAGCAATTAGTGTGTTCATGAATACACAATTTAGCTTAAAAAAAAAAAAAATTCGAACTATAGGCAGATAGCCATCAGTCCATTAGCAAAGCTGATGTGTAAACATTTTCTTCTATAAAGCATGATTACATTAGGACAGTATCACCAACAGTAGTGCTCTTGCAGCACCCTTTCTGGGGCAACTGCACACATGTCAGTACATTCTTTAGTCTTGATTCATCCACTCACTTATGTGTTGCAGCAGCATTCAGCATAACAGTTCTGGTCACAAACCAAGACCTCTTTGTCCTAGGCACAATACAAATTTTGAACGAAGAGAGTACCTGCCCTTGAAAGGTTACAGTCAGTATTAATACATATTTATAGTTAAATAAAGCTACACCTTCTTCCAAGAGTGGGAATTCATGGTAGAAGTGGTGTAACATCATCTGTAAGACCAGTCTAATTCCCTTGTTAAAGGCACTAACTAGGAAAGATACAGAAGCTTGACTGATGCTTTTGGCATTGTATGAAGTCTGATAAGCATGAGTAGACATTAAAGTGATTTCTAATTCTATAAATCTGTCATAGTTCAGGTAAATTAAAATGGAAGACTAATCTTACGTACTTTGCCTGCCTGTCTTGATGAATAAATAAACCAGGAATCTGCAAGTATTTTGGTGTTTGAGCTTAGGAAAGAAAAAAAAAAAGTGTGCAATGGCTTTTATGAGAGGAGAAGACTGGTAATTTGTATTTTCTAATTACATCTGTTGACTATTGATCAAGACTAACTGATCAGAGCTCAGAGGGTTGTGGTTAGTGGTGCAGTCTAGTTGGAGGTTAGTAACAAGTGGTGTCCCTCAGGGGTCAGTACTGGGCCCAGTCCTGTTCAACATATTCATTGATGATCTGGATGAAGGGATAGAGTGTACCATCAGCAAGTTTGCTGATGACACAAAACTGGGAGGAGTGGCTGACACGCCAGAAGGCTGTGCCGCCATACAGCGAGACCTGGACAGGCTGGAGAGTTGGGCAGAGAGAAACCTGATGAAATTCAACAAGGGCAAGTGTAGGGTGCTGCATCTGGGGAGGAATAACCCCATGCACCAGTACAGGTTGGGGGCTGACCTCCTGGAGAGCAGCTCTGTGGAGAGGGACCTGGGAGTCCTGGTGGACAACAGGATGACCATGAGCCAGCAATGTGCCCTGGCGGCCAAGAAGGCGAATGGCATCCTGGGGTGCATCAAGAAGAGTGTGGCCAGCAGGTCGAGGGAGGTCATCCTCCCCCTCTACTCTGCCCTGGTGAGACCGCATCTGGAGTACTGTGTCCAGTTCTGGGCTCCCCAGTTCAAGAAAGACAGGGAACTGCTCGAGAGGGTCCAGCAAAGGGCAACAAAGATGATTAGGGGACTGGAGCACCTTTCTTATGAGGAAAGGCTGAGGGACTTGGGTCTCTTTAGTCTAGAGAAAAGAAGATTGAGGGGGGATCTTATTAATACATACAAATACTTAATGGGAGGATGCCAGGGGGATGGGAGCAGTCTTTTTTCAGTGGCGCCCAGTGATAGGACGAGGGGTAATGGGCATAAACCTGGACGCTGTCCTGTGCAACCTGTTGTAGGTGACCCTGCTCTGGCAGGGGGGTTGGACTAGATGATCTCCAGAGGTCCCTTCCAACCCTAACCATTCTGTGATTCTGTGATTTTTAAGATCATGAGCAGTTCTTTTCAAAGCAATGCTATGATATGTTGAAAAGTAGACTAGTGGAGTGGCCTCAGATTTTGTCTTCGTGTTTTTTCTGTCTTTGTTCTGCTCTGGAATGGTATTTTTTTGTAGCTGTTTCAGCATTGTACTCAAGGGGGACAGGCAGACAATTGCTCTAACACATCAGCTGTGGATGGAAAAAGCGCTAAATTTGGGCTAACTTTGTGTTTCTTTTGCTCTTTTTATATCCACCTTTCTCTAGAGGTGCAAAGAAAAAGAAGAAAAGGATACAGAAGAACGCAACAGAAAATCAGCACAACTTAATGGGTCTCAGTACTCCTGTATCATCAGTTACAGCTAACAGTGTTGAAAATGGACCTATAGCCCATGGGGTGGAGTTGAAGAAGAAAAAAAAGGCAGTGAGAGGCTCAAAGTTAAGCACAAATGGAAAGACAAATATTGCCTTTGAGCCTGAATGCTATGACGTATAATCATAATTTAATTCTAAATACTGGTGTGATATTCGGCATACTCATTGAAGGCGGCAACTACAATCTCACGTCTAGGATTAACAAGAAACAAAGAAGTTAAAATACTCAAATATGCAAAATGGCACCAGTTGTGACTTACCAACGGTGTAAACCTGTTTTGGAAGACTTTTGTCCCGGGTTCCATGAAATCAACAGGTCTTGAATGTTCAACTCCTCACTGGACTGGTAAAATCTGAAAATGACTTTCATATTTTCAAGAGAACCCCACTGACAGATGGCAATGTTAACCAAGGTAATATCTGGTTACCCCTTAACTAAGGGTAAACAGGCAGTTCTGTAGACTGTAGATCAATCCATTGGCAGCAGAGAATCAAGTAAAAAAGTGTAATGTAGAGTAAAACAAGCCAAACTACTGCGTAAGTTATTAGTGTTTTAAAACGTGTTGTAAGTAAAATAGAGGAGTGTTCAGAATGGTAAAATTCCAAAGGAACGCTGACATTACAGTCTACCTGAAAACAAATGCTTATTTTTAAAAATACTGTCCCGACATAAGTACTCACTTGGACTGCATTTTGCAGCTTTGTGGGGAGTTGTTGAATAACTACCTATGCAACTACACTGTCTTCAGTGGGACTGCTCATGCTTACCAATGTAAATAAGTGTTGCAAACTCCAGGCAGTTCTATTTTTCAAATGAGGTTTTCTGCACGTAATAAAGGTGCATTTGCAGTTTTGTCAGAGTTCCTTGGCTGCTTTGGCAGCAGTCTTGCCAAATATACTTTCTTTTGTCTGAATGAAATATTTCATATCCAACTGTGCTGTTTGTTTTACTTGTAGTCCTTATTCATTTTTACTTGTCATTAATCTATTTTTTTACTTGAGTATTATGTTGTGAACTTTTACTAATGACTTCACTAATTATCTACAGGGCTAAATAATTTATGGTTTATATTAAAGGAAACACTTTCTATCAGTTAGTGTTGGTATTTTTTCTGGCTGATGATGTCCAGTTTATTTTTACTCTGCTAGGAAATTCTTCCTCCTCCCCCTCTGAAGCAATAAATAACATAAAATTAGAAAGCCCTTATTTAGTAGACAGGGCACTTGATTCCATTAAAAAAAGAAGTGAGAATAACAATGTTGGGCACTGATGTGTGAAATGCACCCAGATGCAGAGGACTAGTTGCTATATATTGTAATATCTTCCCTGCACATGTTTTAAAGCCAGAAAAATCTGTAAACTTGTTTCTTTTGAGTAAAGCACGGCAGCAAATACTCTTTTTTAGTTCCACCGGTAGTGGTTCTTTGCCAGCAGTCCTAGCTTTGCTTTGCCTAGAGCACGCGTATGGAGTTCTCCCCTAAATGGGACTTGCATATGTGTACTGGAAACTTATATTAATGTCTCTTTCCCCAGTCAGAGGCATTATAAAATTATCTTAGTGCTGGGACTAGCCTTCTAGAAGCGAAGCTCCTGGCCTCTTGTCTCTCTGCTTTTGCAATATATTCCAGCTCATCATTCTGTGTGACGTGGGATTTAAAGATTTCATAAAAGAGAAACATCTCAACATCTTACATTTCTTAAAACGTCCTGGATCACATTTAAAATAAGGGCAGAGCATGACATCAGGCTCCACGTCAGGGAGAGCTGAGCAGTAGCCAAGATCTGGGAGCTCATTGGAAAGCATTGTAAAGTGTTAATTTGGCATTGTGGACACTGAAGACAGAAATAACACTTCAGATAAACACCACAGAGAGATGGTAGTTCTAATCAAAGGCACAGCACCTCCTTTCATGCTTGCGAACTAGGGCTCCAATTATGTTCACTGCTCTGAAGCTGAATAGAGCTGCTTTGCCACACTTTCCAAATTGAGAGGAGAGGCAGCAGTAGTGTCTTTCAAGGCACCGTTCCAAATAACAATTAAGCAGAAGGAATCAGATAAGAGCCAAACATGAAAATGCAGGGACTTGAAAATAAACTTTTCATAATGTTTTCTTGTAATTGCCATAGCTTTTGGTTTGTTTTGTTTTTATAATTTTTTTTTCCTCCCTACCACATGGTTGTTTAGAGACTTCTATTGCTTTATACCGTGTCATTCTGGTACTAGTTTTCCGCATTCGTTTAACAGAAAATGAACAAAAAGACCTGAAATAAAAAAAAAAAAAGAGTCTAAATGATCCTCCACTATTAAAATTAGAACCTTCAGACTAAAATATCTTAACTAATCATTAACATGGTATAATGGCAAAGTTTTTTTACCTCTTGTTCAGAAATAATGGCTGATACATTCATTTTAAGAAAAACTGCTTTTCTCTTCGGTGTTAGTAGAGTCATTATTCTTCAGACATTGCAGCTGAGATTTTGAACTTACAAGAAAGGGTAAAACTTTTAAACAGTTTGGATTAGGGCAATGGTTTAAAAAAAAAGTTTTTAAGTTAAACTTTATGTAACGCTTCTTGTTTCTGTGTTAATGCAACCTACATTTTTAAAAACCACTTAAATGTGAGTATTGTGTACATTTGCTGAAAATTGTCCATGTATTTAAAGGACTTAAATTTCAGTGGAAGAAAAGAATTGCCTACTGAAAATTTTCCTCCTTTTTTTAGTTGAACTACATTAACTATCCTAAACGTGAGTGCCCTGCAAAATTGCTCCCTGAGGCATGAATTAAAATAGAGTTATAAAAGTCTATTTGAAGAGTTTTTAGAGGGTGATACAAGTTCATTGCTGGAACAAAGCAGATAAAACCTTTTTTGAAAAAGGGTAAATATTAGATATTTAGAACTGCCTGGCGATAACAGCATAGTAGGTCTTTCATTGTTCTGGTGTTTTTAGGTTTTGTGTGGGTGGCTACAACATACAGTTCCTATTACATTTTTATGACATCGAGAACAACGCATAAATTAACAAAATAGCAAAGAAGGGATGGTGCATTTTTGCTGTGTTTCCCAATAGCCATCAGATTGCATTTATTTTTTTCCTTAAAATAATTTGAGGGACAGACATCGTAAAACACAATAAGTGTATTTGTAGCATCACTTAATTCAGAAGGCGGTAGGGGATGGATCACAGTCAAACAAGGGCTAATGAGAACACAGAGGAACATGACAACTGAAAGTCTCTGTTGACTAGTGAACTAAATCTGCCGGCTGGACCCGATTGTCTGGTGGAGAATTGAATGTCAGGATCATTTAGGGTTAACAATGGCCCATTACAAGCAAAAGCAGACAGCTATGAAAAATAGCCGGCATGGTAGCCATTCTGCGGAGACCGTGGATACAAACTTGATAATGAGGCACTTCATTCACTACATCCTTCTGCTCTAATTGCTAAGGTGAATAGGAAATACTTCATTTAAGGCGGGAACAGACTAAAGCAAAAACACTTGTTTGGTAAACACAAAGAGTGGTGGGGGTTTTTAATGATCCTTTTCTGGCACATATGAAATTAGTATGTATGCAGTGCAACCTATTTTATGGTTGTGGAAATTGGGAGGGGATAGAAGTATTTGCCGAACAGCGGAGGGAGGCTAGACAGATTCATGCCCAAGTTTGTACTGTGGGGTTTTTCCCTTAGCATTCTCTCCAATGACTATCCAGAGTGTTTTGGACAAATTACGGATGTACACCTGCACTTGTAAAAACATACTGTGTTAGTTCAAGGAGTTTTATTGCTTGGAGTATAAAATATGTGCATTAGGAACAAAACTGCTGCATGTAAGGCATAGAAACGAGCGGAGGTCTGAGAGAGGGAAATAAGCAGCTTGAGAAGAAAACTGCTGTCTTGGGGAGACTTGCATGAATGTGGCAATTAGAAATTGGAACTTAAGAAGAAGGAACAGAAGATAGCGAGAAGGCATGTTACAGCAGAGCTTTGGTGGCTTCGTTGTGTTTTTTAGACTTTGGAAATTAAAGATATGTAACCACTTCGCTTTTAAATGCATTTCAGTTTTGTGCTATTTACGGGAGCTTTTTGGATGAACTCTTCGAACCCATGAGGAATATTCTCTTGTGTCTCCCCAGTAACTCATAACCCAACACTGTCCTAACTCTGAGGTGCAGCCCAGAAAAGTCCGTATCATCTGTGGCTTGCAGTGCTGGTGGGATGGCTGGAGCTTTGGTTCCCTAATTTCGGGCACAGGTCTTCAGAGGGCACCTTTATAGTTGTCGTCTGTTGCAATACGCACCTCTGCCTTGATTCAGTCCGCTCCAGCCTCTTAATCCGGCACAAAACGGCTAGAGCAGAGATGAGAATTTCACACTGAGCATCTAGCTGCTGTTTCCGACATTAAGTGTCGTATGATCCTTTTCTTACATGTCGATGTGCTCTACTCACAGTGGTTTTGGCCAGAATTTTGTCCTTTGTTCAGTCTGTTGTGTGCCGGTCGCTTGCTGCCTTCCCCTTCAGGAGGGTCCGTTTGCCAGCGGTGACATACATATGTAGAGTCCCGGTCCTGCAAACTGCTCAGAGTAAACGGACGCCTTTACGCAAAGCTCCAGCAAAGTCGGTAAGGATTAGGCTTTCAGCAGCAGCATCATGGCTGTAGTTTATTCATTGATGTACACTCACTTCAAAGACTGGAAAAAAAATTTCTTGCTTGCACTCGTAAATGAAAATGATAGCTCTGTGTTTCATTTAAAACTCTAGCCACCCGATTTTTTGTGAGGACTATGTGGGGCCAAATGAATTTGCACTATGTTTGGCTGTGGCAGGCAAGTTTACAAGTCCTGTCTAATGCTCAAATGCAAATACTCGGAAGAAACTGCAGATGCCACTTTTAGCGGAAAAATGTTTCCACACCGGTAAAGCAATATCAGTAAAATCTATGCTCTGAGCAGACATCAAATTTTTGTTGCAGTTATATCGCCTGCGCAGGCAGGGAGTATAATAAACTAGTGTGTAGCAGCTGTAAATTTTCTGAGGATTTATCTAACCACAAATACATCGAAATGGGGAAATAGGGCTATATTAAACTGTGCAAGATGCTGCTGGAACTCAGCCATTTCTGCAACATCCTGTAATTAATTTATTATGACAGGTCTGGCAAACTGAAACACCCAATACACTTGCGACAGACTGTTATGATATAGCTGTTTGAAAACTCTATAGTCACATAAAACACAGGTATAGCTGCAACCGGGGGGGGGGAAGACAGCGAGCCAAATATTACCATTATTTCTCTGAATCTAGAAGTTTTTCCGAGACTCACATTCAGCAAGATCATGGAGTGTCAATGGCAAAGTCAGCGCAGGCGGAGTCACGAGCTAGAAAGGGAATTGTTGCAGAATATATTGGCTTAGATCCTGCTCTTCTGAGACTCAGAGCTAATGCATTTCTGTGGACATGTTCAACTGAAGAACCTCTTTTCACACATCTTGTGAGTCAGTGCAGGCCCTGGCCGTGTGTTTCGATGATGAAATTAAGAAGCGGAGCTGAGACACTCCATGCTGGTTTACCTTTCTTCTTTATCGGTCCACGATTTTGTATCTCTGCCTGTGTTAAAGACCTCCGTTTTGTTTAATCATAGTGAGAGGGTTCCAACGAAATTGTCTGTGAGTTGAAAAGAGAATTAGTACAAATTTCTCACAAATCAATTTTTTAATGTCTCTTACTGCTTAGTTCTTACAAAGGTGACTAGAGTAGGTCCTCCCTAAAATGAAGAAATACTGAATTCCAGCTTTTTCTGGGAGTACCTTCAGTCTGGAATACCCTCCTATTAATCCACAGCTAAATATAGACAGTTTGGCACTGCAGAACGGCATAATTTGAAGAAAATTCCTCTTTCTGCCCTCCCAGGTTTCCATAAGTAGAATAGGTTGGTTTGCTTCTTTGCTTGCATTGAGAGTTTTAATGTGCGCAAGTTAAGCCTTTGCTTACACATTCCTGCAGGTGAGCGGGGCAGAGCAAACAGTTAGTCATCATCACTAAGTGTTACTCACTTGGCAGTGGTTCTTTATTATGGACTGTAATTTTTCCCTTGGTTCCACTTCAACATTTTTATTTTGCCATTGCATCATCAGCCATCTTTTTTTCTGTGTGTGTTGTTGGGATTTTGACACCTTTGTATAGAACAACTTAATTTTACGTTCTGCATTAATTCTGGCACTTAATGGGGATATACACTCATGGGTGTAGTAGTGACATCAGCCCCAGGCTCATTAAAATAAATGCCATCTAAAGCCAAGCTCTAGCAGTCTGCATAAGCCTATAACAAGCTTATACAGGGGTGGTTAATCCCCATTGTGATTTGGTATAATGTCATAATGAGAAAGTGACATCAGGGAAAGGGCAAAAGGGGCAGTAAATGCGCTCTGCAGCATGGCCCAGGGCTCCTGCCATCCCTCCTGCTTCACCAACAGCATGACCGGAGCTGATCAGGAACGGGTTACAACGGAGGGTGACTAAAAATGGCTTTTCTGTTGACTGAGGCAGAACGCTACAGCACAATAAATATCTTGGGGCGCCTCTCCCCGGTGTTGTGGCATGGACGTGTGCAGGCAGACGGAAGGTGTGGAGCAACACGTGGTCCTCCGCTGGCTTACTGCCCAACAAAGGGTACGGCCTCGCAGGTCCTATTCATCCAAGGAAGCATCCCGAAATCAGGAACCCCAGTTTAGACCCCAAAGCTCCTCGTTTGCTGCCTGCACCTGAAGGTTTAGGTGAGAACCAGGTGGGCTGCCCTGGGGGCAGGTCAGTAGGCAGAAGGACACGCTCACTCCTCAGAGCAGGGACACACGGGGCACGGTCCACAGAGAGGGGGCTGCAGGTTGGCGCTGAGCAGGGGCAGGGCCTCGGCTTGGAGACACGTCTCCCATCACCAAGCCGGCACAGGGGAGGAGGGTGGAACCTCCAGGCGATACTTTTTGCAGCAGGCTGGGTTGAAGTGGGAGCTACAACTGCTTTTTTCTTGCCGTTCCTTCAGTCAGGGTTAGATTTTCTCTCTCAGAGCGGAAAAAGCCCTTGATGGCAGCTCTTTGAGCTCAGCAGCTCTGGCATTTTGCCCTTTATACTCTTTGGCAACAAAATAGTGTTATGTTTTCAGGTCATGTTTGGAAACCTGGGCACCTGGCTCTTGCTGAGAATCACTCGGGGCAGTGTTTTTGACATCAGGTTCATAGTCCAAAGGGATATAGACTTGGCTGCCTACGGTTAGGTCCTGGAGTAGCCTGAATTTATGTTGAGAAAAGGTGTCTGGGAATTCCCAGGTTCTGGTTGTTGGTCAGGTTCTGTGTGGAAGGACAGAGCCCCACGTAGACTTGGTTGAAGGTACAATTTCCTGATTGATTTGTGCTGTCATGTAGCAACAGCTTGGTTCAGTTTGGTTCATCCGGAGAGCTCATATTTTTGACAGTGCTTAGTGTTCGCTGGTATTTTTCATGCCAGTGAAACAGGAGGCGACACAGCACTAGTAATACTCACAGTCAGGTGGTACCACTATCAATGAAGGTTTCTCCTGGGCCGTGAAAATCTGGGAAGGTTGCTGGAGAAAGCTGTGAGACTGAAATCCCTTTCAGCCTCAGTGATAGGTGCACTTAGACTGGGCCCGTCCCCAAAGGTGATAAACCTAATGTTTTGCTCAGGACATCGGGGTTGACGCACTGGTCAAACGCTGTCAAGGTTTGGTCTTCTTGTAGGCTGAGGTTGCTTCACTGAGTCACTTGAACTCCGCCAGTTTCCCACGCTAAGAGCAGCGCTGTAACATCTGTGAATGTTTTGGGGTATCTTTTTTTGTTCTGGTTTTGTTCCTTTTTTTGAATGCGTGGTAATACATATTGGAAACTTATCTCTGTATCACGAAGAAACATGTTCCTAATTCGTTTGAACTGTTGGTATCTTTTTCTGGAACACGGCCGTCTTTTCCTAGAGCTAGAAGCAGCTAAGTTTAGATACCTGCTTTCTTAGGACCTGACAATGGACTGACACAGCTTCCAAACTTGAAGGCACATGTATTTGTGCCAGAAACTGTAGCTGAACGGTGGTTAACCTCACTTGCAGCGTTCCTTTGTAACTTGGAGTTTCTTGGAATGAGTACACCTCGCAGGGTCAGGTTGAATCCCACGAGTTGAGTAAGAGTTTATGAGAAAGAAAAAGAGACAAAGAGAATTTGCTTGTCATTTGAACCTGTGCAAAACCAGAAGAGAAGTGCTTGAGGGGCGCACTGGTAGTCTCTCCGCTGCACGGTGCAGCAGCGTGGAAAACAGGCCCTGCTATACGCGGATTTGTAAGCAGTGGCAAATGTCACACAAGATTAAGGGCTCCTGGAAGGACACGCAATTTGTGGTGCGGCTCCCATTCTCCTTCCCAGCCTCCCTCAGTTCCCTGCTGGCCTCCCGCCCCCTCTGGAAAACTCCAGCTGAAATGGAGAAATCGGATGGGTGGCAGCGTGCCAGATGCCTGGGCATCAAACGCCGCTTATCTCTCTGATGGACACCCTGCCATCCATCCCTGGGGTGACTCACTTCTTCATGCACTCATGCCTAGTGTAACTCAAAGAACTTATTCACTCCTGGACAAATTTGTGCAAATATTGATATAACTGCCTTGTTTTGTACCGGCCTTTTTGAAGGTTGGCTTTTTTGTTTAGGTTGGTTGGCTGGTTATTTGCCTTTATCGTTGTAATTTTCTTTGACTAGAAAGGTGTGAGTAGAGCTCGGTTTTGCTGCTTCTGTCCTAAGGTGCCCAAGTATCTGCTGTTGAGTGAAAAGCATTTGGCCATGTTAAATTTAAAGCCATGATCTGGAATCTTATCGCTGTCTGAAAACAAAGAAAATGAGTTGTCAAAAGATGTTGAAATGTTTCTTTGTTTCCATTTTGTTGGGTTTAATTTACACCTGGTTTTGTGACTTTTAACTAAAATCAGATTGATTAACTTTAATCTGAAACTCTTATCTGAATACTCCATAACCTAATTCATTATCCTATGTTATTCTTTATCAGTATTTTATAAAAAATACCAACAATGATTTTACAATAATCCTGAAAAAAAAAAAAAAGTAATTACATTGTCAGAGGAAATGTTGACAATGATGACAGTTTTTCACAGAGAACTTCTGTGCTTATTTAAAGATAAGTTTTTAGGAAAAATCTTGGTTTGGAAAACTGATGTTGAATACCCGAATGAATTTGCTCCTTTGGCTGTGCAAATGGTCAAAGTGAATAGGACTGCATATTAAGTGTGACGAATTTTGATTTGGTAAGATTTTTTTATACTGCCTCATATGATATTTTTTTATAAGCAAAGGGGGGAAATATGGTCTAGATGAAACTGTCACGAGTAGTTGATGCATAACTAATTAAAAAAGAAAAGCTGCATTCAAAAAAGAGTTACCCAAGTTTAGTTATCATACCAGGGAGATATAGCAAGTGAGGTCCCTAAGGTCAGTTCTTTGTCACTTCTATTCACTATTTCCATTAATGAGCTGGACGATGTAGTAGTATTTATAAAACTTGTGCGTGACACCAGGAGTTTGCAGGCTCTTTGCAGGACGTAATCAGAATTAAAAATGATTTTGGAAAATGGAAGTAATGGTGCAAATCAGTAAAATAGCAGCCAGTAAGATTTGAGCAAAGTAGAGGAAGAAGGAACCAAAGGCAAAAATATAAAATACCTTTCCAGTTTTACTGCAGAAAAATATTAAAGGTGGTAAGTTCAAACGCAAACTAAATGAATTGACAACATGGTATGTCCATTTGAAAAAAATGTCATCTGAGATTAGCAGAGATGAAATGTGTAAGATAGAAGGTGATTATTCCTTTCCAAGTTACGCTGGTGATATACTTTGGTTCAGTTTTGGGCACCGCATACTGAAACCTGTAGGCAAACTGAAGAGGGTCCAGGGAACAGCAGTGGGGGTGACGAGAGATTTAGAAACCTATGAGGAATGTGCAAGGAATTGGATTTGTTAGTGTAGAAAAGAGATAAGGAATGGGAGACACGATAGCAGTGCTTAACCGTGTGTAGGTTTTTACAGAAAGCAAGAGGTTAGGCATCCCTGCGTGGTGTGATCTATGTCCATGTGATTTCGTTACAAAGCACGTCTATTAGGTTTTTTCTCTCTCTTGTGGACAAGCTTAGTTTTATCTGACAGCAGTGTGACAGAGAAAAAAGAAGTATTTTGGGGACCATTTAAGTTAGATGGTCATATATTTCCTTTCTTTCTCTGTGTTATGTGTACTATTATTAGTTGCCTTTTTCTTCCTCCAAAATAGCATCTGTAAGACCCACTAGATCAGTGTTGGTGCTTAACAACCGTTCTTTGAGAAAAAATGGCAGTGAAAGTGTTTTATTCATTATCTCCTCTGTCATAAATCTCTAACTGGAGCAAAAATCCTGACCCTGAATCTTTCTCCAGAACTCGTGAGCTCATGGCTATTCAGTTTTAATCATGCTGTTCTGATGATTTATGGCATGGCCTTGGGTAAATTGAACCTCCACCTCAATTTCCCTGTCTTTAGCTGGAGATACTAATATTTCTCCTGCGGACAGCCTGAGAGCTAATCTGTATAAGACTGCCTTGACAATGTACAGTCCTCAAGCCCTTGCCTAGCAGAACCTTAAAAGTTTAGCTGTCACGTACCTATATGACTCAGTAAGTAGTTGGCAAATAGTCCATACTTAAGGTGGGACTAAGTTTTGAGGTAGTTTGTTTTTTTTTTTAGTACTTTTGTAAAATGTTTTTCAGTCTTATGGCTTGGATAGGCAATTTTGATTATCTTAGTTTTTGGGCTGTCAATATCAGACACGAGATGAAAAAGCTCTGAAGGAGGCCTTTGTTTGTAAGGGTGGATTGTTCAGCTGTAGTTGGAGACTATAACTTATTACAATACACTCTCCCCTGGCAGCTATAATAGACTGTAGAGCAAGACCCACTGGAGCTCCAAAAATCAGGGATGGGACTCCGGCCAGAAAAACTCAAAGCCTTGAAGTGTGTTCCATGGCAAGGAAAGAGAGGTTACTTTTCCCCTCAGGTTTCTTGCATTCATAAATGATAATTACCATCAAAACAGAGAGAGAAGATAAAAGCTGGATAAGCTGGCAATGAACGGACCCAAGTTGCTGTCCCCCCCAAAGAGGAATGCCTGCCTAGCGTATAGGACGGTGTGCTGATTTGATAACAAACCAGAAATGCGCTAAGAAGTAGTTGAGGAGACCGTGCTTATTCCACAGTACGTGAGATAAGAATGCCGTATCAAAAGATCAGAGGGTTGTGCTGCAATCCCAGTGTTCATCTCAATTGTAAGCACACCCTCATTAAGGACTGGAAGTATCTTTAGATTGAAACAGGACAAATAAAGGCTATAACCACTTAGGCTTTTGAAAAATACGTAGCCCAATACTATGATAGCAGAGGAGGGTATTTCTGGTGGGTCCTGACCTATGCACCTTGAGTTCATTAATTCACTGAGCAGTATGTTTAAACTAAAATAAATACTGCAGTCCAGTTGGAAATATCTCATTGTTGGAGAACTTGGCCTTTTTTCATGTCCATTTTTCTTCTTTTATGTTCTCAGTCAGTGAATGGTTTGTAATGATCTCACATTTTTTCTCAATGGAGCAATCTTTCTCCGCAACTCAGAATTAACACTATTTCTGTTCAGGAAATAATGTAGTCAGTGAATGCAACCATTTGGCGGAAAGGAGGGAAATAGCAGTCAGGAAATTAACTACACCATGTTTTGGTTGGGCTGTTTTCCCCACCCTTTCCCATTCCCACGTCCCTCTGAAAGCACCAAATCTACTCCAAGTATCAGTCTTAGAAATCATTTTTTACTAAAAGTAAAATTTATTCGATCCACCTGTATTTTAGTTTTATGCTACACAGACTACATATGGATTTTATGGCATATGCATTGAATAATCCCACCAGCCATTAAAATAATTTGGGGTTTGGTGGCAAATGACGGAAGCTGGACGTTTCTTCTTAAGGGACTTCTGACGTACAGCTGAATGCACTCAATCAACATATTTTATTGCCCACGGTGTGCTGCACACTTGGCCCTGAGAAGACTCCTTCCTCTACTGTCTGCTCCAAAGTCCTGGAGCAGCTTTAGGGATGGAGGGTTAGACTAGATGATCTCCAAAGGTCCCTTCCCACCCCCACCGTTCTCTGATTCCATGATTAACTTCCACCTCACTCTCCTTACCCAGGCTGAGCCCCCGTTAACTTTAAAATGTAGAAGTTCTTCAAGTGTAAATATTTACATGCTTCATTGCTGGGCAAGTCTTGCTGAAGTTAGTGGGAGCTGCTGGGCTTAACTGCTCTGGAATATCCCAAAAAAGGGATATTCACCTCTGCCTGAGTGTTAGCAGTGGCTTTGATGGCAGCTGGATTTTAGAAGATCTAAATAAGAAAGAGGAGCCCAAACAGGCTGGGCCTAAATGGTGCCGGTCCCTCACCCAGCTTTCTGCTTGCCCGGCATTGCCTGGCTGCCCCCGAGGCGCTGCCCGTACCTGCTGCCCACAGTGGCAGAAGGAAAGTGTAACTTCAGACTCCGGCTCCTCCTTGGCTGCTGGTCCCTCATGCAGGTCATGTCGACAGCACCTATTGTTCTGAAGCATTTGAAGGGCATCCAAGTTTTGGCATCATTAGATTATTGCCATGGTGCTCGGCCTGCAGGTCCTGTGCAATAAAGGAGTTTTACTTTATGTTCAATCACTATGAGCTGTTATCTGCAGCCTTCATCTAGTCTCCATTAATGAAAGAACAAATCATTCCGGGGACTAAATAGATGTTTGACCATTCAAATATATGCAAAGTGATATGATTTATGAAAGGGAGGAAGTCGTTTTGCAAGCCTAGAATTCCATTTGCTGTGGAACTTCGATTTAACACTGTTGAATAAAGTTAAATCCTGGAATATTAGACCTAGGAGTCCTTTACAGCCAGAGGACAGGTTTTGTCAAACTACATTACCAAGCTGGACTACTTTTCAGCTGAAGGCTCTTAATGACTGGTATTTCTAAATCTTATTCCATTTCATTAGAGGATGATTATTTATTAATACTATTAATATTGCTGTAGAGAGGGAAATAACAAACTGTTCTCCGTGTGTTTTGCCGATCAAAAAAGAAGGATTGGGCTTGAACCGCCGCAAGGCAGACAGGTAAGACTTTGAGAAAGCAGCATGCTAAGAACAGAGAGGCCTGAAGAAACTGGGTATCACCACCACTGAAGACATGCAAGAAGAGGTTAAACAAATCTA
>NW_009647763.1:241323-263260 GCF_000708025.1 Charadrius vociferus | reverse complement strand
AGAAAGCACGAGGACAAACATAACATCCTCTTGAGATGCCTTCCAACTGTATTTTCTATTTTTATAGCCAATGAAATGACCAAGACTTGCGGTTGAAGTGTCTTGGCAAGGGAAATGTTTTCCCTTTCACGGAGTCCGCGCGTGGCATCCTTCAAAGCGAGGGATATGGAAGGCACCACGGGCACAGCTGTGCAAGCTTAACTGCAGCATCGCCGACGAATGCCAAAGCGTTGCATCATGGCCCGGCTTTCCAGCAGTTCCAGCCCTGTGGCAGACTTCCACCGCTCGGGTCTGGAGGCATCGCTTTCCTTGACGCTGCTCTCGAGACACAGAGTGGGCGGTTTCGCTGAAGGCCAGGAATGTGACTGCAGCTCCAGAATCCCCATCTCCAGGCTGGCGAGGTGTTTTGAACTGGCTTGTTTGAAGTGAATCAGGTTGGGCTCGGCAGCTCTGACCCCAGTGCTGAATTCCTGACGTACAAGCACCGCTGAGCATTTCCCCTGCTTGCAGTCTGCCTTGGCCTTTCATCCCAGGCCTATTCATTGCTCTCTGTTTACCAAAACTGCCTTATTTACAGCTACAGAGGCTTTGGTGGATCTGAGTTTGGGTTTTGTCACAGCTGGAGGGCAGCCACAGAGTGTCCTTCCAAACTCTCCACCCTGGAAACTGAGGCACGGAAAGCTTGGCAGACAAGCAGAGCAAGGCAGCGAGCATCTCCCTTATTTTTAATTCATACTCCTGTCTCTCCTCCTAAGGTGGCCATACCAAAGAATAAGGGTAAAAACAAGCCCAGGCGTCGCCTGCCTGTTTGACCTTTCTGTCCTGCCATCATTTGGCTTTCGGTGGTGCATAGGAAGCTGTCAGCGTATTACTTTTTATGACAAATCGGAGATGTGGTTAGGTCTAGTTCAAGTTGCTATGGAAAAACTGATGTTGGGGGAAAATGTAACCTGGACCAAATATATTTTCTGCAAGGGAAGAAACTTCTCTTGCTGGTGAAGTTAGACATGTGCTCATCATGTGAATGGAGAAGGGAAAAAAGAGCAGTGCGTTTTGAGAGGATCAGCGCATTTGTTGAAGTATCAGGTGACCGCGGCGAGAGGCAAGGACCTTTGCCGCTCTGCGGCTGCGATGAGCCTGGCCATGACGGGCTGGAGGCATTCAGGACAGCTCTGCCGTCACCAGCAGCTGGCTTCCTCGGAGGCTGTCAGAGAACTAAATATACCTTGGTTAATGACAGCCATTTATCTAGACAGTACGTGAAAATGAGGTAAATATTTGGAACACACAAATAATAACGATGGGCATTTTCTTTGTAGTGGAGGAGGTATAAATAGCAGGATTTTTTTAATTGCAGCAAAACTTAGGCTACACGTAAATGGAAAAATCCTAACATTGGGGTTGTGGGATTATCTCCTCGGGGGAGTAGTGGAAGCCTGTAGGTTAGGATTTGAACAACCAGAGAGAGAAGGAGCATGAGGCACTGCATCTCAGGGAACAGTCCTGCCTTTTGCATGGACTATTTGGATTTCCCCTGGCTTCTTCGAGGAAGAAAGTTAAAAGTCATACGGCTCCTTGGCCACCACTTCTCCTTGAGGATCCGAAGGAATGTTTAATGTTGACAGCTCAGCCAAACTGCAGCTTTGGGAATTCTTATCTATCCTCAAATTCTTATCTTTAGTTTCAGTTGTTTATATTTCCTGACTTCCCGTCTACAGTGCTTATCCAAGTTTATTGTTCAGTTTTACTATTCCTTGTTTAACAACTGCTCCTTTACACTCAGAAGTTGGCGGTGCTTCAGCAGTGGGTGATTTCTGTTTATCTTTACCACCTCATTCAGGTGTTAGGAATAACATGCTAACCTTGGAACAGTCTCAGAGATCCCAAGATGCAACATTTCCCCATACTTTTGCCTTTTCTTTTTTACTTTTGTAGCAACCTTTTAATTTGTAGCACAGCTCTGGACTAGGCATGATTATTGCATTTCTTTACTCGTGTAATTTTAAGCTTGGATTGCAGGTTGGTGGGTTTTTTGGTGTTTTTTTCTCTGGTTTATCCTAGGCAAAAAAGGGTTAATTAGCCTCAGTAAAACATTGACAGTCACTAGGGACTGCTGCGACTGAGATGAAAAACAAGACTGCACCTGTATGCTGGCAATTTCAGATAGATTCTGGTCAACTATTTTTCTCTAGCACTTTGTTCTGCCAGCTGCCTCAGTGCTTTGGATGCAGGTGGAAAGATGGACTTTGCTATCTATAAAAAAATTTAATGGTGAAAACCAACTTCCGCCTCTCCTCCCCAGGGATCAAAGTTAGTGCATTGCCACATAACATGGCACAGCACAAAACAGGCAACAGGCTGCGTGTGCCTAACCACCGTGTGGAGGTCTCGACTTGAAAGAAATAGCTTCAGATTTTTCCCTTCTTTCTTTCTTTCCTTTTTTTTTTTTTTCTCTTTTGAAAGACACAATGAATGCATGGAAGGAATCCCGAACTGAGCAACCGTACAGAGAAGGGACAACCCACCACTGTATAACACATACCATGCAATATCATTAGTGTAGTTAGTTCCTCGACAGAGGAGCTGTTGTAGCTCTTCCAATAATCCAGCACAAGGCACAGGATTGCTCGGGAGTGCTAACTGTATGGCTTGATGTGTGCTCACAAAAGCAGTTCCCACACAGACCCTATAGATTTATGTCATAATTTGATGGTGTACGATGAAAGTAAACAGTCCCACCTGCCCGTGAAGGTACCTTCATTGCCCGTAGCGGAGCAGCAGATAGCAGACGGACTCTTTGAAGGGGCAAGATCTATTCTCATGACAATATAATACTATTAAACAAATCTCGTAACTGCAAATTCTGCTTGGCGCAATGGGACTTTCTGGGCTTGTGTTACACTGTGTCGTACAATAAGGGTCTCCTTGACATTTTTGACTGCTGTTGTGATAGAAATAAGCAATAGTTTAATAGCAGTATTAAGACCTGAGATATTAAAGTGTGAGTGAGAGATAAGATTTGTAGGATAACAGTCTCCATGAAAGGACCTTTAACAGGGGCAAAACCCCAAAATATCCAATGGAAAAGCTGAAGAGCTATGTACTGTTTGTGTGGGCTTTGAAAATACTATCAGAAGCAAGACACCTGACTGTTTCCCACTTTTTTCAATGATATGAACAGATGTTTAATTTGGGTTGTTTTCTAAGGTTGTTGTTTTACATCACTGCTCTATAAACCCACGCCTTCAAAGTGCCATAAAAAGAGGAAAAAAATACAGAAGTTGCTAAATGAAGACTAGCGAGTTACAGCAGCTGAAAAGAACCCACATACATATTGCAATGAAATATGTGGGGGCTTTGGAGGAGGTAGCTGGGTTTTTTTTAAATTTTATTTTGAGCTGCCTATGACACTAATATGTCTTTAAGCAGTGCATGTTTATGTGCATAACATGGATAGCTGGCTACAAAATAACGTTGGGTATTAAGAAAGATTAACACAATCTCACATCAAGACATGCAGTACCCCAAAAAGAATGGCTTTTCCTCCTTTCCACAGAAAGTGCTTAGCTGGTTTGCAGATAGACCTCACCTGTCTCTACAGCATCGAGTAACACCATCTGCTGTGTAAAGTAAAGGAGGATAATAGATGAACCAAGGATCTTACCTGGTTTAGTAGACAGTGTGCTCCTACGCGTTCGGTGACATTTGGACTTTCTAACATGTGGAGTTAATGCCACATTTAACTTTGTGTAGGAGGGTCCTGCCGATACTCATTTTGCACCACTAGTTTCATATGTAGTCATGGGACATCACTCAGTCCCGTGTGTGTCATGTAATTAATAAATGCTCTTGTAGCTGTGATTGCCTAAGAGTGCAAGTGAGATTTTGTTATCTGCTACGGAGGAAATCAAAGTCTGTGATATCTTTGCATTAGTTCAACCATTGGTCTAAGAAGCTGTATCAGATAGTCTAATAAAAATATTTCTCTTCCTATAAACCTTGTCTTACTCTGTTGTAAATGAGTCACTTTTCATGATAGCTGATGAGAGCTTGCGTGTTGCATGGTGCTTGAATGGGTTTCTGAACTTTATATACATGCTCTGCAATTTTATCTTACGTTTGGCAGAATATTGACATCATTAAGATAAATGACTGACTTACTATTTCTCTGTGGTTTGGAGAGTTATAGGAAGCAGTTACAATGCTACTCGTATGCCTTGTTTTACATCCAGATGTATAAGTAATAGCTAATTGTTGTCTTAGAGACAGTTTGGATTCAATGTAACCTTTACAGTCTATACTTTTTACCATAGGTGCTATTTGTAAATAGGCAATTTTATGTTGTTGTGAGCTCGTATTTGACATAATTTCAAATTGTTCTCCAATGCGGACATGCATTTAGTGTAAGTGGTATAGTCTGTGAAAAACGGTGGAGCTGAAACCTTAAATACTCTAATTTGCCAGCCAATAGTGGTAACTGAGGAAAGTGAATGCTGGTTGCTTATACAAATGAGCAAGTTTGTACCTCAAATGGACTGAGCCTGAAAGGCAAGTGTGATTTTGTGAAGAGAACTTCCTTTATAGATGTACAAACTTGGGATGGGCCAGGTTAGTGGAGAAGGCCTGAGTTAAATGCTATGCTGTTTTACTGTTAGCTTTTCACTTGGCAAAACTTTGAGTTAAGCCTGTGTTGAATGGACTTGTATGTCAGGGCGTGCTGGGAGTGGCATCTGATCACGTGTGTTTTGCAGAGTGCGTGCAGAAATATTCTTGATAGACAGGTGGTACCGGACATGTCTGGCGATGAGGAGGATTTGGTACTCCACTTACAGAGCACGTTAATGGATTCCCGAGTTCATCCCTTAGTGCTTTACACATTTTGGTCTCTCCTATGAAATATCAAGATTTTTTCTAGACAGAAATCCCAAGGCTACTAATGTCATCTTTGCCATATTGGAAAAATGTCCATTCAGTCCGGGATCCTTGCACAAACATACGCAAGACTTTTTGTATGATGGAATAGCTAGTTAGCTCATTGCAGTAGAACTGCATTCAGTAATAACCAAATCCACGGGAGTGTATGAGTAGCACAATGCTGATTTCCAAAAGTAAAAATTACATAATGACTCCTGATATTGACTCAAGATAAAGGGACTGCCATAGTTCTTGGGAAACCTAAAACAAGATCAAATGCAGGTGTTGCATCATTTTCCCTGCAAAAGGTTGATTTTGACTGTCAGAAGACAGTACTGCACAACCATTGCATTTTTTTCTTTCAACAGTACTCACCTCTGAGACTTTCCTCGGTGTGGGAAACCTATGTGAGTCTAAGCTATATGAAGATGTATTTTCTTTCCAAAGTGTGGGGTTTTCGGCAGTACTGAACCAGTATAGAAGTGCTGAAACAGCACAGTTGTTTCTGAAGAAGTTTCACAGATCTCATCCCTATCTTTGCTCTATCTGCAGTTCTCTTGTAATGGTATTGAACTATTCCAATAGCCTTAATATGTTCATATTTTGAGTATGAAGAAAGAATGCTGATCCTCATGATGAACTAAGCACCTAAAAGATAAATAACAGTGTGGTTAGTGAAGCTTTGCCTATATTAATATGCTTGTTCTCTTTACCTGTGCTTAACTCAGAATGGCATTCTGCGTATCTGTTCATTAAAGGCATTTGCATCTTTTCAATTACTTTGCTTGAATGTAAAGCGTTGGTGTAAACTGTTGCCGATCTTTTGAATAATCAAAAAGTAAATTATCATTTAAAGTATAAATTAAAAGATCATTAAGGCATGGGAGTGCAGTACTTCAAAGTTAGGGGAGTCAGGATTGTGGTTCTCCACGCGATTAATTCACCCTCCTCTTACTCCCCACTTTTCTGTGTATGCATTGTAATACTAATCTTAATTACACACATTTATGTGCATGCACACACTCACACGCACATTTACATCTGGCTCCTAGCCAGTAGTTCCCATTGCTTCCAATTCGTCTTTGCACCCACCCTGCTGTGTATCCCTCCACGTTCATGTTGGGTAACCTTCTTCCCACATAGGTTCGGCAAGGGGCAGCAGGAGGTCCCCTTAGAGACCGCGGCAGCTGAGCCACTGCGTGACACCACACTGGTCCCCAAAGGCGAGGAGCAGTCACAGCTGGCCAGCTGCAGCTCCCCCGAGCCTCAAATGTGTGGTGGGTGCTGCCCAGGGGGGCTGCAAGGAGTGGAGCTGCCAAACTGGACTGAGCCTCTGGTACTCCTGTGCCAAATGAAATGCTCAGAGGGCACAGCTTGGTCAAATGTGAATGGTTCTTCATAGGAGTAAGAGTCACAAACAACCCCCTCCATGTAAAATTTCAAGTCCCTGATCTACAGCATGGAGGCAGAGGAGCTTCTTAATTGAAAGCGACGTAAAAATATTTTAACTGGGTACCATGGTTTAAGACCAAATAACAGTGGGGAGCCTAAATGGATTTTAATCACAGGTATATGCAATGCAAAACAAAAAGTCAGTTAAAGTTCACGGACTCATGCTAGCAGCTATGCTAACTAGGCCTACCAGGGCAAGGAAAAACTAGTTTTCCTCAACCTCATTCTCAGAAAGGGCTGAACCGTTTTTGCTACAACTTTTTTTTTTTTCTTCGATATTTCTCTTTATTTGTTTCCCAGTCTAGAGTGTGTGCTCTAGTCATTCTCCTACCTGTGGTTAGTGTTATTCAAAGAAGACACACTCTAACTGAAACTTTGAGTTCCCTGCAGCTAATCCACTACCACCTTACTTGTCTGAGAATCCTGAAAATACTTAAAATAAACATGTTTTTCAAGGTGGACAAGGCTGCCTTTCTAAAACAAATGAGAACGAGAAAAAGAAATCTTAGCTGAGAAGTCTCTTTTTTCATCAGAACTTTGCATGTGGCCAGCTACCCTGAAATGTGTTGATAATTTAAGTAAATATTTTTCTACTGAAGAACATTTGCCGGATACATTTTTGGCTGAATATCAGCAATTTTGCAGCGGAGGATGATTGTGTGAGGCACGTAGGAAGCTGAAAATGGTTCACTCCTCCCTGTGTGTAGAAGTAACATGTGGCTGAAGTGTGGTGTCTGGAGTACAAGTTCTGATTTTTTCCAAATCTTAGCAGTAACTCACGCAAGCCTAAAATAACCGGGGCTCAGACTATCAGTGTTTTGGAATATTCTTTGCAGCTAGTAAGTAATCGATGTGTGCTTTTTCACACAACCTTGATGAACAATTCTGAAAAATAAAGCCGTGTAATAAATTACATCAGTTCCATCAAAAATGCAACAATTGCTGTGCTCTGCAAGCCATGGATTCCCAGATAGCTGAACCACGATGGGAGGCCAAACATTCACAGGATGTCCTGGAGCCCACAATTTTTTCAGTCAAACTTTCTAAACCCTCCTGAAGAAGATGGCTGCGACACAAGTTGACCAAGCATGTTGTCCAATCAGCATGGACAGCTGTGGCTTTAAACAATGACAGCCATTGTTAGGTCAATTTTAAAGTAGGTCCTTAAAGTTAATGTGATTATGCAAATGTTGCCCTAACTACCATGGCTGTCTTATATCCTTCACAAATGACTGCATTGTCACTTTTCATTATGTGCATACAGTCCTGGTGGTTTGGTGGTATCATTATATCTCTCGGAAATGGACCATGTAAAGGCCATTCACTGTTGGCACTGCATTGTGCTTTTCCCCAAGCAGACCAACCTTGACCCACAAATGAGGGTGGTAGGGTTTTTCAGGCTGAAACCTGCGTGTGTTATTCACATGATTACTCCCATTGACTTGGCTGGAAACTCTTTCAGCAGGCATGGAAGAATTAGGTTAAAACACCGTTGTGAAATTAAGTCCAGTCAACTCTAAAGTGCAGTGTATCTGGACAAACCTCTGACAACCTAACTTCTAAGACAGATGTGTGAAATCACTTGCAACGTAAATTCAAAAATAATTCCACTATTCACTGGGCAAAAGAAAATGCCTTGGACAACTTCAGTGGATGTTTTTCTCCATGGTGTCTTTATTATTATTCATTTGATTTCAATCATGAAATACCCTTTTACAGAAATCTGTGATCACAAATGAGGAAGCTGAGAGATCTCAGGATCCATGTGTTCTGGAAGGTGGCAGATTTCAGACGACTCATCAGTTAGGGGACATGACTGATTTCAGACTCTTGGTTGCATTGCTTTCAATGAAAACCAGTGACTTGCAGTTTCAGTTCTCATCACAGAAGATGTTCTCACAGCAACCTCTTGTTTGGATCGTTTTCTCTTTTTCTGAGCACGGGGTCTGATGTTTGTCACAATTCTGTCTTTTACAAGTTTGGTCTGGTGGCTGAGAGTCTCCAAGACCCAGCACACGATACACAGCCTGTGATAGATTCAGACTGCTGGTTGGGATTTGGGCCTCCTCACTAAGACGTCCTTCCTTTGTTTTTAATAGCATAAATAAGCGTATAGAGAGAGAGATACATGGATATATTTGCATGCACCTACTTAAGTTAATGTAAAGGAAATTCACCACCTCCCAGGGAAGTCAATGCTTCTCCTTTGCTGACTTGCAGCAGCTCTCTAATGAAGGCAAACCTCCTCAGAAGATTCAAGGACTTGGGTGACCTTGGCCAGCCTGTGTGCACAGCCAATAGAGATCCAGGAAGCCCAAACCTACCCATGCAGCGGCTGGGCTCTCCTTCCGCAAGGCCTGGTTCTAATGGGAAGTTTGGATTAGGGTATGAAAACCTGCATTGCCATAGCAAGGCCTCAGCATCAGCTTCAAGAGAGTGCCAGGAGCATGTTTGGGACATCGAGCCTTCTGGGCAACTTCCTGTGCTCTAGATAAAAGTGGGTTTCTGTTATTGGAAATCCTTTGAAAAAAGTCCGTTGTGGGTGTTAAAGAGGAAGGAAGGAGAACTTGTACCACTCTGACAGTTAGGAAGGCAAACCAAGTTATCATCTAAAATTTCTCATTCAATCCATTGAAGCTGTCACATAAAAACCTAGTTGCTCCATTGATCAATTGCCAGAGAGGATGGTAACAGGTATTTTTTGGATGTCAGACAGACAGAATAGCAAACCTCAGAAGTGACAGCTTAACAATGGGGAAGAAAAAAAAATCCAGCGGCGTATTTTAATCACCGTGTAAGTGAGCTTGCTGCTTTGCGATGCCTGTGGCAAAATCGCGGGGCAGGTGTGTGTCAGGTTGACTCCTCTCTTGTGGCAGTGGGGCTTTTTTTGAGATCCAAACAGCAGCTATGCCAACGGGATGCAGTGAAAGGCTGTGCTAGGAAGCGATGGTTTTTAGAGCGGTGATGGAGGGGTGACTATCACATCGGTTCTGTAGCTTATCGTCATACGAACTGCGTTTCTATTTGTTATGGGTTTTCTGTTAGAGGATGTGGCCACAAATCAGAGGCTGGTGAGGAAAGGATTACTCTAACCTCTTTGATCAGAGAAAGTTAAGGGTGTGCCTGCGTCAGTGCCGGCTCAAGAGGTTCCCCCGTAAGTTGTTGCTCCTGGAGTGCCACTGTGGAACCTTCATGGGGTAGCAGAAGAACTCATCCCCATCCTAGGCAGGTGTGCAGCTGCTGAGAGGGTGCCACAGCTGAGCCTAACGTGAGCCATCCTGCCCATTCCTAATGGGCATCCCAGGCTGGGGCAAATCACCCCCAGTGAAAGGCTTTTGTGCATGAATGGGGCTTGACTGGAGGATGTTACTCGAGATACAACCAGGGCTGGCTTCTCAGTGAAGGTGATCCTGAACCTGAGGGTAACAGGAGCACTGTCGTGAGTGCATGGGGGCCTCTCCTGAGTGGGCAGGGAAATGATCCATGTCCTTAACCCTGACAAAGCATGGGCTTGGGGTCACTGATGTCATGGAGATGGGCGACTTTTTTCAAGCAATATTCAGCAGGTTTTGGGCCAGACCCCATCAGGGGTACATGCTTTGGTGAAACAGAGCTGAACTCGCCAGGAGCCGAGGGGCAGAGTGGATGGCCAGCAGGATGAGCAGAGCACAAAACAAAAGCAAAGTACCATCTCTTTTCTTTATTATTTCACTGAAACATATTTTAGGCCTTTGCAGCAAACCACGGCTGTCTCTTTATTCGATTCTTAGGTGGAGGGAGGCTTGGCTGGGCAGGTAGGAGCTGTCACCCCGCACAGATTTCCATTTCCCTGCCGACAGCACAGGCTCATAGCGCCTTTATCTGCACAGGAAGGCTGAGCCGGTGCCTCTGAGGTCTCCGCCTTGAGCTCGGAGGAACACAGATACCGAAAACCCATCGCTTAAATAGTCATGGCCTCCCTTCGCCTTCAGATAACTCCCGTGCCGATGTACGCTGATGAGAGAGTTAATGAAACATTAGCGGCAGCGGGCAGAGATAGGCGCGGGCAGGAAAGCACACCTGCAGGCACCCTTTCAAGAGTCTCTCGGGGCTGACTTTATCGGGAGGGCCACGGCGGGCTCGCAGCTGGGCCAGCAGGAACCGGGAGATGCAGAGGTGGTCTCTATGGTTAGTGTAGAAACCTGTTTGGGGAGAGCTTCCTGAAACTTTCTTCTGCGGCGTCTGCGAGGGCTTCTCTGACAGATGTGTGCGCAGAGCGCATCTTGGAGCTGCAGCCAGGAGTAGTAATTTAATCAAGTAGTAAAAGCTGTTTCCCCATGAAATGAAATCTCGTTGGGTGTAAGTCAAGCGAGGCTGTAAATGCGGAGCTGTGCGGGCTAGGAAGCAGAGACTCATTTAAAAAAAAAAAATTAAAAATCAGCAATTGCTCTGATACTTAAACGGATTGAAAAAAAGCCTTGTAGAAATGTCGTGTATCAAGAGGGATTGTGAAAAAAACAACAACCTGATCACAAATGATTTATGGAAAAATAATAGCAGATTTACAACCCTTAACAATGAGGCATATAACCACTGCTAGCTTGCAAACATGGCTGAAGGCAGAATTTGGACTTCAATGATCTATCTGAAGATAACAAATTATCTTCCCCCCATCAGTCACTGAAAGCAAAAAAGTCACAGGCAAGTTTACGCTGGTCCCAGGGTATTCAGTGAAAACTGCTGAGACACTAAAGTCAAGTTCAAAGAAAAGAGACAAACAAAGGGAACAAGTGTATTTGGTCAGGAAACATGACTTCTGTTTGAATTAAGACATTAGCCTGGTGACTGGAAGATGTGACCAGTGTCTTTCCTTGGCCACCCAGGCAAAAAGCCACCGTTGCTCCTGAGCAATATCTGGGCTATTGACTGCATCCACCCCTGCTGGGGAACAAGGAGGCAAGCAAGATGCAGACCAGTGCCTCAAAATTGTTCTTTCCTGAACTGAAATATTTTTAACATGCTCTTTTCCATTTTTTAGATTTCTCTTTTTTTTTGGACAGGTGACTTCTAAAAAAAAAACCACATTTAAAATAGATTTTTAGGAGCAAGGGCCTCTTCTGTTCTTTGCCATCACCTCTATCTCAAATCAGGGCTGAGGCAGAAGTGCAATTACATGTGGCAGGAGTAAGAGATGATAATTGTGATGCTCCAATCACAACCCTACAGAAACACCCTTTGCTTATGTGCCTGACTGTATAGGCTTGAGGGAGGGCTGGTGGCTATTGACTTAGCTGGCCTGGATGAGGATCAAGATTGCAAATACTGAAAAAAACCACCTTTTCTTCTGGCTTTTTGGAAGGATCACTCTGTGCTACTGAATGTTCCATGCTGCACTCTGTGCTTTAGCCTCAGCAGACTTGTTATTTTGGCTCCTAACTACAAAGTCTCTTTTACTCAAGCTGTAATGTTTTTTTCCCAAACCAGTCCAAGCTCTGGCACTTTTTCAGATTAGGCTTATAGCTGTCACATAGGTCAGACCTGTGGGAGTTGAACCCCTGGGACTCTCTGCGTAGAGAGCTGGAGAATTACAGGGTCTAGCTGGGAAACACCTCACACTCTGGTACTTTCCTTTATTTTTGCCCTGGCTCCTTTGCCTCTTCATTTTTAATTAGTGGCACATGCTGAAATGATAATTTAAATTCTTTTCAGAAATCAAAAGAATTCCCACTGACAACATTATTAAGTTATAATTACAGTGAAGAAAAAGGTTAATAGGAATTTGAGCCAAATATCTACTCTCCATTAAAAGAGAACTTGACTGAACCTGTTTCCCCTTCATTTTGGTAGGTTACTCGAGGCTCAAATGGGCCCGGGATGGCTGTACACCTGTGCAAAGGGCCACTGCCAGGCCACATAGCCGTTGCCAAGACCATTTCAATGGCATTGTCTTGGGACAGGTCTTGCCTGACCAATGCTCAAGATGGAATTTAGCAGACAGGTAGGACTTCCCGTGGACCTCTGAAAGACAGATGTGCATTTCAGAGATTAAGCAGAGCATGGTCACGTGGCGATACTTGTGTGTGAGAAAGACATGTGGGAGGTGGCACTTTGTTGCAAAGGAAACTTAGTGAGTATTGGTGGGGGAAAAATAATCAGGTTCCTGGGCTACAGCATTCAAACAAAGCCTCTTCCTTCGCTCATGCTGAGAGCCACATGCATGCAGAAACATATGCAAATCAGCTTTAATCTACCGAGTGTTTTGCATTTTCAATGAAATGAGAAAGGGGGGAAAAAGAAACATTTTCCTCTGTATTAGCTCTGAGCGTGCCCATCAACACCACAATTATTGCAATGGTTTTGCATGTTAAAAAGGGGTTTTAAAGCAACTGAAGGTGTAGGAGAAAAAAACAAAACAACCCAATCCTTATGCTGGGCACCTGCAGGGTGAACCTCCGTGTTTCCCGGTACTGCTCCGCACTGGGTGCTAGATAACCAGCTGTTTAAACTCAGACGCGCTTGGTGCGCTTACAGCTGGAGCCCTACAAGGCAAGAGCTTTGCCTTGAAGACCTGTTGTAAGCTTGGGGTTTCTTTTTCCCTTTTTTATTTTTTTTTCTTTTTTTTTTTTTTCTTTTAAGCTGTAACATGTTGCTTAAGCTGCGGCGTGCCTCAAAGGCGGACCTTTCCCTCTTCCCAAGTTGCACACCATCGATTCCCGCGGCCCTCCTTCCCATCTTGCACAAGCGTTTTTACGGCGTGAGCCCGCAGCCTTTTGCACAGGCAAGTGCTCCCGCAGACTTCCCCCTTATCTGCCATCCATACCCAGCGCCGGGGTCCTGCCTGGGGTAACCACTGCGAAAATACCTCAGGGCTGGCTCTCCTCTGGCCCCCCGGCATTTGGCGAGAGCCCGAACCCCCCCTGGGAGCAGATGGGATGCACAGGCAGAATTTGGAGAGGGCTGCTGCAGGTGCCAGTCCCTTCTCAGGCTACAAGCCCAAAGCACATCAGAAGGGACCTTGCAGAGGGTGGAAAAGGCTGTTTTGTTCCTCTTTTTTCTGTGCACAGCATGGTGTCAGGGCCAGTGCGTAGCTTGGGCTGGGAGGACTGGGTAGGAGAGTGGGGAAGGAGTAAAATGGACTGGAAGGCACATCTGGGGGCTCTCAGCTCATATGGGGTGGCTACACAAGCTTGGAAACGGGAATTATTTCCTTCACGGAGCTTAAGTCTGCTCTCAAGAATGCCAGTGTGACTTTGAAGTGCTTTCATCAACTTAAATTTCAGCAAAATTTATTTTCAAGCTACTAAATAAAATGCAATTTTTTTTTCCTGGCAAGTTGCATCTTTTTTCTCTTTTTTTGTTCTGTTGGCAATTGCTTTTACTCTCCCGCATTCCTGGGGTTGAATGTCCTCCGTGTTTACGCTGCACGAGGCTCTGCACGTCTGCCCAATTGTTTGCTGTGCAGAGTAACGCACCATATTTCAACGTGTATTCCCACCTCTGGTTTCTTAAGACAAGCGTGAAGAAACAATCTGTTCTACAGTCTAGGAACTCCAGAATATTTCCTCTTATTCGGTTGGTTCCTGATCTGATGGTCTTAGATGGAGAAATCAATTAGCCAGCACTTGGGTAGAAGAGCAGTTTTGCACAGAAGGTGCCGTAAGCTTCCCACCGGCTGAACCTGACCTGGACTTTGGTGTCACTAGTGATGTGCCTCGAGTCCACAACATGCTCAATACTTTCTGTTTCGTGCTGTGCTCCTTCCACTGCCTCAACAATCAACGAGAACTGAGAACGCTGAGGCTACCTATGGTGTGCAGAACTCTATTTCTTACTTATCTAAAAGTGTGCTGGAAAAAAAGTTGTTGGCTTGATTGTTGCCTATAACAACACCGCCAAAACACTAAAGACAAACAAGATTAGGAGACCATGCGAGTTTAAGTAAAAAAGAACACACTTTATTTATCTACAAGGCAGTACATTGTCGTATAAAAAATTAAGTGCAGATGAAGCTGCACCAAATGCTATTAAGGCAGCAAAGTCAGAGGCTGTTATAAAAAAACCCAAACAATAAAAAAATAAAATAAAATCAGTGTTTTGCCATATTGATAAAGATTTGGTATGGCAGTACGAAGAACCATGTATTTCTAAGAACCTGATTCGGTACACAAGACCCAAGTTAGAGAACAATTAGCTAGACATGGAACAAAACAGACAACATGAACAAGACAGTGTTCTCCCAAACATATGAAGGTGCAATGCATGCTCTTACAAACCAATGAGAAACAAAACAACACATCCAGACAAAAAAAAAAATCTCCCAGGAACAGTGTTCAAAAATATTGCTTATAAAAAAAGGGGAAAAAATATAAATGATGTAAAAAAAAATAAAATAAAAAGGTCTGAAATGCTAGTGCATAGTCAATTAGCTAATATCAACATTTGTTTTCTTTCCATATAAAGCTCTACTGCTCCTTTTACACTAGCAGCATGTCTACACGCTAAGGTCTGTAGCAGCAAAACACAGTATTCATTTGGCATTTACAAAATTAAATTACTGAATAAAAATATAATTTTTCTCATAAATCTATGTTTCATACAGTAATATTTTTTAAAGCAAGCTAATTACCCCCCCCTAAACAGAAACACACAATGTATAACGGTCTAGAACCATAACAGAATGAAAGAGTACTTCAAGAGGCATGGATGTTTGAGGATTCACAATTTGATCAGTTTTCCCCCTTTGCACAGACTAGCGTTTGTAGTAATGCTTTTCACTTCGGTATTTTACACCAATGCATTTTGTTCAGTGATTTAAAATATATCTGTTTGAGTACCTGCTCTTTTATTAAAAAAAAAAACCAAAACAAAACTGAACAAACAAAACCCCATCCCTGGCTAGCACATCACTGAAGTAACAATACTGGTGTATTAGGTTTGCTTGATCTCAAAAAGTACAAAAAAAATTACCTTTATTATAAGTCTGCACTTAAGATCATTAATTACTGATTCAAACTTAATACCTAATAATTTAGGCAAAGTATCATTTATTAAAAAAAAAAAAAATCCTCTTAAGTTGGGTGAAATCCAACAAGAATATATATGCTGAGTGACTAAATGCACTTTGTGCTGCTCCCAACTGTTGTACCACAACAAAGATAGGGTCTTCTCCCATTCATGAAAAGTTTTCATGCAGAGGAACAGGAATTTCCCAGTGGAGGTGAAGTGTTCTCAAAACCATAATGCTTCTCTGTCCGTCGACCCTTTCACATCACCAGAGTCCGGGTGGGGAAGGCGGCCATGTACTTGCGTGCCTGATCCGTCAGGGCCATCTGATCCTCGATCTTCCCGCAGGACGCTGACTCCCAGGCGTTGTTCAGATGCTAAATCAGAAGCAGGCAGAGAGATTTGGGGTCAACATCATGTGATTTATTCCTAGCCCCAGCCGAAGCTGGGCCTGCTCGCGATTAAGTTTTGGATGAACACACAGTAGACTGTTGTCCCATCTCCAGAGAAATTGAAATCACAGCACAACAGGCAAAAAAGCACCACCCCCCACTTCTCATTTAGTGGGCAGACCAGACGACCTGCAGAGGGGCACACCACAAGAGCCAGGATCCAAACCTCCCCACTTCTCTCCCTGACAGAGTCTTCTCTATGAGGCCTTATCCATCACCTCGCCTTTAATCCTTCCTTTCCGCGGAAGGTCTAAAAAGAGAATTTACTTGCAGGTGGACTTTACAGTCAACAGGGTACAGACGGGCTAATCCCACAGTTATAATTTTCAGTGCTATGACCATGCACAAAGTCCTGCAGAACCTCCGTTCTAGAAATACAGCTGCGCTACCCCCGCATTCCCTAAACAAACCTGACAATCCTGACAGCCTGACCGCAGCTAACAAAAAGTCCTGCGCTCAACGCCGCTTTCACCTGCGCGCAGCGATTAGCACGTGCCCATTAGCAGAGCTCCTCCGGTAAAGGAGAAGAGGGGGGCGGGTGGGGGGAAGGACTCTCAGCAGAAACAGCATTTTAATTATCGTGTAAGCCATTTCACTTCTTGTGGTATTTATGGAGGTTACAGACACCATTTAGTATAATGTTAAAGTGAGATAAACATATCTGCAGAGGGCTGTGTGCACTGTATTTATTTACTCGCTACACATGCGAGATGTTTCTCATTGCCTTGAGCTATAAACAGTAATGAAATTTCAAAGCTCCTGGAATTTACCACTATACACACACATTTACACACACTTTATTTTTTTTTTCTGTTGAACTCTTTCTCTTAGCCAGTGCGTCTGCATTTCCACACTGAGATACTCCCTAAGTCTTGAATCAAAACTCTGTTATTATATAGAGCTAGTTGTACTTAATACCCCGCGTTCCAAAAATGCATGCAACTGTGCTTTACAGAAAGCTGCCTGCCAGCAAGGGGATCCCGGTACTGCTAAATATTGCGAAGATCTATGCCCAAGATCCACCAACAAAGACAAGTCAGGAGAAACCCTTCTTTTTTTCCCTCTGCTTTCAACAAGGATCGTCTTTGCAGTTCAAGATCTACATTGCTCACCGAGATGGCCAAAGCCTTCCCAACTTCTACGACACTGGGTGAAGTATAATTAGCGCACTGCAAATCATCTGCTAAAAGCAGAACTGTCCCAGTGTGCCCATGGCTCTTTATGCTGCTCCTTCTAGTTGCTAACCGCGCAAGAGGATCCTTAAATTATCCTCTGGCCTAAATGTTTAGAGAATGCTCTTCTGACTGTAAACAGTGTTATCTCAGACCTATGGATAGTAAAAGGCTGGGCAACATACGAAATACAGATAATTTCTCATAACGTGCCCTAATCAGGGCACTGGTACAAACCCAGGGAACGAGCCTCTTGGAGGGCTTACAGTCTAAAAGGGACAAAACCAATGAATAAGTAAGCAGCGTGGCAAAGATGAGGGCAAGCATGTTAGTCCTCTGTTAACTTCTGCAAAACTCCTGCTGAGCTTCAGTGGGAGTTCCTGTGCGAAGGAGAACCAGGTCAGGTCTCAAATCATTACGTTTCTGCAGCTTTTTGTGGGAAAGCCGCATCTGCGAAGTGAACAAACATGCCATACACCTCTCTTCTAGAGTGGTTCAGCCTGGGCTGGCTGCATACCTTGTGCTGTGGGCACATGCCACAGCCAAAAAGCAGGTGTGACATACTTTCTGCCTGCCGCAGACATGCATGCGACACGCCACAGCTTCTTTTATGTTTTGGTTCAACAGCTTCCAGGGTAACTTTTTCAAAGGCACCTACGTCAGCTGGGAACCTACAGCCTCCTATTGATCCTCAGTGGGACTCGGGCACCTGTGAATGTTTTACCCTATTGTTTTAGAGGTATTTGCATCAGGGACCAAATTAACGCCTGGTACAATGCCATCGGTTTTACTTAGAAGCCAGATTTGGTCTGTACACCTCAAAAGCAGTTGGTACTTCCAGAATGTCCACCATTTCAAAGGACTAAAATATGTGTCCAATCGGTATTTCCCCATGATCCCCCAAAGCTTCAATGCCCTTGTCTAGAAATGAGAGATCAGCAGTCCCTTAAATAACTAAAAACATGTAAGGAAAAGTCCATCTGTCACAGTACGTCAATTTTTAAAAATTAGAAGTAACTTCGGGCAAGGAGTGTCCCAATTTCATAAATTAGGCTTAATTGTTAGTACCTACACTGAGCTCTTTGTATTAAAAGCCATGTGCTTAGAAAAGAAAAAATAATAAATCTGTATCCTGATATCTCCAACATCTCAGCAGGCTGCTACATGTCACTCATTCCACGGAAAGCCTGGTCTTCATTTAACCTGATGTCAGCGCAGCAGAAGGCACTCAGGCAGGCAGCAACCCTCTGCCCTCCCGCCGGGCTCGGCCGCCCCAGTGCCCCGGGCAAGCGGTGGCCAGCAGACGCGGCAACCGGCAGGGGGGTCAGCCAGACCCCTGACTCGAGCCTGCTTGAAACAACTTGGTCAAGTTTTGCTGTAGAGACAGCATGGGAGGATCTCCCCACAGAGTTTTCACCCTCGTATTATTTTCCCAGAAATACGTTACACTGTGTTTTTTTCCTCTTTTGACAAATTTATAAAAAGAGATTAACTTTGCAGTCTCACTGACGGTGGGGAGAGCTTTGCTCTAGTAAAGAAAGCAGAATTTGACCCAAAGTATTATATTCACTGAAGCAGTACATTTACTAAGACGGTTTCCAATTCTGTCCTGAGGAACTAAGATAACACGTAAAGCGAGGTATTTTTAATAAACATTTTCTGTCTGAAGCCTTGGCTGCCAGCAGCCGACACCAAACAAAGCACAATGCCTTTGCCTTGCCAGCCCTGCAGCGCAGCGCCGCAGGCACGTGCGAAAGTCATCCCCACGCGAGAAGTTTTCCTTCCCTCCTTGGCAGGGAGCGCTGGGTCCCACGACCCAGGCAGGGCGCCTTGCCGGCATCCGGACGCACGCAGCTCCGGCAGCCCTTAGGAAAAAGGGAAAAGCGCGACGCCTCCTTCCACGCCAGCGTCGCAGCGTGTGTTGCCAGGGCTCCCTTAGAGGAGGGCGGCAGCGCCCCGCAGAAAGCAGCGCATAGCGAACGTGTCAAAAGAGAAGAGACCCAGGCAGAAAGCTAAAGGCATGGAAGGAAACAGCCCAGAAACCCGCGTCAGACCACTCCTTGTGCTGAATGCTCAGTGCATCTCTCCTGTCGCATTTAAAGGTCCAACTCTGCAAAGCCATGGATGGAAACAGGAAAGCTTCGTAACTAGAAGCCAAAAGGTCTGACCCAAAACCCACTGAAATTGATGGGCATGTTTTTATTGATTCACTGGATTCATCCTACTTAAAAAATTCAGCAATCTAAGAGTGAGGTGTTCATTTTAGCACCCAAAACCCTAGCCAGTGGGGAAAGGGATTTCCGCAGTACAATTAATTCTTTTTTTTTTTTTTTTTAATTGCCTTAAAAAGCGGGAGACTACTCTCTTAGTTTTGCTGTCAATTAAAAGAATTTAAGCCTTTTCAGCCAGTACTTCCAGCTGTATTTTTCTCTTCCACACAGAGCAGTTCTACCTCTTTAAGTTAAACCAGGGAGTGGGGCGGAGAAGAAGGTATACTACTATGAGTTCCCATAGGATAAAATTACAGACCCATGGTACAATTCCAGCTATGTCATTCTCCCTGGCTCATTTTTTTTTTTTTTAACCTCAGTAATCCTACCAGCACATCCTTTTCCTGGCAGCAAAACTACCTCACTTATCCTGTAACGTGCCTTCAACTGCCCTCAGGCAGATGCGAACTGTAAACAAACTGTCAAAGCTGTAACTGGGATATCCAGTTAAAGCGCTTTAAATAAAAACTTGGACCATCTAGAGAAAACAGACCAGAGTAAGGAAAGAAAAGACTGTGGAAAGGTGCTTTTCTAACAGAACTAGTCCTTCTGCACTTGGAGCCTGGACCGCCTTTTCATGTGCTGTCTGCGTAGCTTAAGAAAGCTCCTGCGTTACGACACCTCCCGCGTCAGGAGTGGATGCCAAAACCAAACACTGGTGCAGCCCTACAGCACCGAGCTCCCAAACTGATGGAAGTGTAGTAAAAATCTCTGGGCAAAGAAGGACTGTGTTAGAAGACAGATTTTAAATCTCCCCTACGCTGGCAGGTATCTTCAGCAACTCCAGCAAAGTTACTGGTGTTACATACATTCCCATTAATTTAGCCAAGTTGTGCTGGCATTTAAAACCAAAAAAAAGGCAAAATGGTTCAAATATTCAGAAGGCTCAGACTATTAGAAGGTATCTTATTGTGTTTCGCTGCTGCAAAAAGCTGGATTTCTTGCCAGTTTTCCCTTAGATTACACAGTATGGATAATTTGCAGAACATGCCGCTGAAAAGAAGTCTTGCAACAGAAATGCGGTACTCCTTCTGAAACAGTAAAACAATCAACACCCTAAAAAAAAGAAATTTCCTAGCAGACTATGATGCGTATCATGCAGAATAGTATGGCTTTCTATTCTGTAAGGATGCAGAACCAAGATAAAACCTTTTACTTCCCAAGACCAGACAGTAAAGACTAATTAAAAATTCAAGTGACCATAACTGAATTCTGCCTCATTTGCTAAGGCAGAGCACTATTTCTGCTCACGCTGCTACTCCTCCTCTGGGGCACGGGACGGCCCCTCCTCCTAAACTCTGGGGCGTTCCCAGTTGCTCAGAAATACAGCATGCTAAATGTGAGACAGTAAGATGGTCCAACTTTTCAGCTTTTATTATAAGCCCAATACCAGGGTTAGAAAGACCTATTTGGTGGCACTTTTAAGAGCTTAACCCTGAAGCCCTTCCTGAGATGAAACTCCTGTTTGAGATGTATGAGCTTTCCAAGTAAGATTAATGGGCGAGATCCGGGAATGGGCTACGCACTTGCAACTCACATAAGGATATTCAGTCCCTTTCTATTTTTGTCCTTAAGTAATTTTTTTTTATTCACGGATGAGAACACATTGCTGCAAATGGCTGACAGTTAAGCTGTCCTTTTTGCTTCTTTCTGAGAAACCATCGCCTGCTTGGGGCAGCTGCAACTCCTGCTCTGTTTGCAACCTAAATTCTGCTGCTCGGGGAGGAAAACAGGCAACGACTGACCCATAACTTCCAACCTCCTTTTGCTTCCCTCACCTGTGCCAAGCATGGCTCCTGTACACGGCAGCCACTGGCCAGAAAAGGGACAACACAAGTGAGGGAAACCCACCAAGCCTACCTTGCCTTGCCGTGCCAACCTTAAACTTCCCGGGACCGGAGCACAGCGTGCTTCCCCCTCTCCCTTCACTAAACAAAGATGACTATGAGACTTTGGTATCTTCTTTCCTCAAAAGAAGCCACGGAGGAAAAGCAGAGATAGCGTGCTGCTGCAGGAGAGCACGCTGCCTCGCCTATACGTTTTGTCTGACAACCAGGCTGCAAATGAAATTCCACTTTTCGCTTTTTAAACGGAGAAAATTAAGCTTAATGATAGCTCACGCTCTTGCAAAGGTTAACAAAGTAACTGTTTTAAAATCCTTTAAACTTACTCTTTAAAGAAAATGGTTACACAAACCGCTGAAAGTCAGGAAATTCGAGCTGAAACGTGTCAGTCTGTGGTTAAAAAATGGAAAGTGACAGGAGCTAGGGGTTGAAGAACATTCTCTTTAGCTTGCAGGGCTTCTACCTTGTGTTGTTTCCTTTGTTACTGGGGGAAGAAGATATCAAAGCAGCGCTATTTTCTTAAAAGGTTCCATTTCATGGTGTCTTTTGATAGCCTGCGGGGTTAGGTGGATGGTCTATGATTTAGCCTACTTTTCTATCTGTTAAAATGTCTATGTTAGGATAGTTTGTATTATGTACTGCTACTTGTTTGATTGGCTACGGAACACAATGTGAAATAAAACATAACTTTTACACAGCAATGGCCAGAAACTTTTTACCTAACCTCTTGCGAGGCACTATTCAAGTAAATGCTCAGCACAGATCATCAGCCTGCCTCAATAAGGGCTTCAAATGTTAGCCCAAAATCTTAACCCTTGGAAGGGCTCCTAGTGAGGCCAAAATTTCCCTAC
>NW_009647763.1:222205-241300 GCF_000708025.1 Charadrius vociferus | reverse complement strand
CCCTACAGTGAAACTAAGTATCATCTGAATGACAAAAACACAGGATGCAAAAATATAGGTTGTAACTAACTCCACTAATATAAAGCAGAAGTATTTGGGACCCGTGCAATGAAGTGTAAGAGTAATTCCACCCCAAGGCGACACGAGGGGCGGTGAGACATCTCCTATTCCTGCCAGGAGGAGAATACTCTATGCACAACCGTGAGATTTGTCACGCAGGATAAAAAAGCTGGCGGAACCTTCACACCTTGCCAGAAAGATCCTACACACAGCTGCCTTTACACCCAGCGTTTCACAGAGACTTAATCGGGGGATCAAATGAGGATGAAGGCCAAACTCTTCTCGGGTCTAAGGGGACTCTTTCTCCCCCTGCTCCAGTGCAACTGTGATACCACCACTTTCCCAGTGTAGTTATGTGCAGCTACCTGACCTCACATGCCTAATGATGCAACATGCTGTTCCTCCTCAGTGACGGTGAATCATATCACGCTATCTGATATGAACATCAACTATTATTTATTAAGTTGCGTACAATCAGTCGTGTGTCCACAATGCAGCAAAAAATATCCTTAGGGATTGCTTTGAACTTTGTTACTTTTGCCTTCTTGGGAACTTAACAGCAAAACAGTAGTCAGGCACTTTGGTGAGTCTATTGCTAGTCAAATATCTTTTTCTTTATGTAAATGCAGTGCAAATTATTAAAGCAAAGAAAAATACTGCAGGCTGGTACTGAACTCTTACGTGAGTTCAAATTTAAAAGAAAATAAAATTTTAAGAACCAAGCATATTAAAAGCATATTGGAAAAAAAAAGTTTAGTGCTCTCTTTCTTTCTGTCTTCCCTCTTCCGCGTACACATCCCAAGGTGGAGAGTGCCATAGTTCTTACTTGAACTGAAGTCAGTGAGAATTTGCCTAAGTAAGAACAGTTGGGTCAGGTCCAAAATATTAACAGCAGCAATGTAAACATATGCAGACACAATTAAATTTCACCCAGATGTGTTCCCTGGTGTTTCATGTCTACCTGCATGCAATCAGTGGATTTAATCCAGTGTTTCTGTGTGCGTCCGTGCGTGTGTATGTGGGCAATATACCAAATTATAAACTAGAAAGCCTAAGAACATGCTAAAACTAGTCATGTACAAAATGCTACCAGTCAAAATCAAGCGCAAACACTAACATTTTCAATTGCTTTGCACCCTTTAGACATGCTGTGTCCTCATCACAGACGTCTGGCTCCACTGGGGTGGAGGGAAAGAAGAATTAGGGCAGAGCAACAGCAGTTTCTGGTGTGAAATAGAGCCACTCCATGTGTCCTTCCTGAGCTGTACGGGGCCATGTTCTCCTCTGATATGAAGCCAAGCAGCTTTACCAGGGGCGAAGCAGATTCTCCCTTTTAACCACAACACTAAGTCCAAATCAGGGAGCGCAGCGATCGGCAGACAGGACCACATTGTAATAAAAAGTCCGTATTTCATTCGGAAAAAGCTATCTGTGCCACCATCATGAAAACCCCTAGCCTCATCCTTCATTTAGGATTGCATTTCAGCTGAAACACTCAATCTTTCTTCATTGGCAGAGAATTATTTTACCTTTGTATGGGTTCACCAAGAAGCTGCATACGGAATATTTATTTGAGGGCTTGTTATAACTGCTTTTTTTTCAGTTCAGCATATTTTAAACACTGAGATGAGTTGGGAAGTAATTTTTAACTCAGCTCTTACTTAAGGAAAAGTCCTCTTTATCCAAACAATGAGAATATATGACTTTTAACATGCAAAATTAAAGGCTTTTCCTGACCAAGGACTGAAGAATGGGATCCAGAATGGCCCACAAATCGATTCCTGTAAACTTCCTGAACAAAGTCAGCGCAAGTGAGGAGAGAAGGTTAAACAAGCCCTTTCGTTTACAACAGCTTGTAAAGAAATTATTTTTAGATAGCAGGAAACATAACACTCTTACACCAAAGATCAAAAGATCCTATTTTACAGTCACCTCAGACGCTTCGTTTTTATTACAGGCGGAGTGCAGGCAACTACCACTGACAGCACAACGCACAACATACTCTGTTGAGCTACCTGAAAACGTTGCCCTAAACCTACGGAGGAGCCCGAAGTTTGGCTGGGGGACATGGCCAGGCGTCAGCACGCTGGCAAGGCAGCAGGACCAGCACCAGCCGGGGAGGTCCAGCGACCCCCTGCAAAGCTGGAGCCCTCGGCTCCTTTGCCGTGAGAGGGTCTGGATTCGGTCCCTAAATAACTGCCCTAACCCAGGGGCAGTGGATCTTCAGACCTTCCTCTTAGCCGTCTACCACGGTGGAGTAAGAACCACGGTTCATGAGAAAGGAGGGAATAAACAATAGGGAGTGTGAGTCTTTGTCCCCTAGGGACACCCCCGTGCCGAGGGGAGACACAGTCCCCGCTCTCCGTGCTGCTTTTCATCAAATGATTCTGCAGTGCAAAATACCAACCTACTCCGTGGAAAACTGTGCCAAACCGGGATATGTGTGAAATTTTAATATCTCACTTGATAATGCCCAGCTAGAAATGCTTAATCAAAACCACGTTTTGTTCATTCCTTCCTACTGGAAATAGCCCCTAATGTAAATTCTGGAAAGAGGGAGGAAAGAAAGGAGTAGCCATGTGGAGTATCTGTCTGAAAGTCAGGAACTATGGAGTTATAATTTCCTTTCTGACAGTGACTCACCCTGGGAAATGAGACACTTTCCCTCAATTCCCCCGTGTGGAGAAGGGATATAAAATCACATTCATCTACCTCAAAAATACGGGCTGTAGTGGAAAGATAATTGATCATTATCTATACAGCATTTCGTTCTCTGAATGACTTCTGTCCACAAGGGTTGACAAAGAGGCTGCTAATGACTTTGGTGGGCTTTGGATCAGGCCCTGTGTAACAGCTCTGTTTTAAAGTACAGCAGTGTATATGTTTGTTAACACTTGGAAAAAGCATAAATATGTAAAACCCAGCTTCACATCTGGCTTACATTAAGAAAGTCGCACATTTCATCCAGTTTAGAGATCCCAAGATGTACAACCAGCCATAAGCATTACGAGGCCCCTTCAGACTACCGTTTACAACCGCATTTCTGGTGCCACCTCAGCCTGCGCTCAGGGAAAGGCCATCCTGGAGCTTGGCTGGACAGGCAATACTGATCGCACCTGTGCCGGCCAGCCGCACAGTGCCAGGGTCTCTGATCTCACCCCGAGGCCAAGGACAAGTTCTGGCCACCACCACATCACTCAACTCCCCTGCTCTCCAAAACAGCAGAGCCGCCTACGAGAAGTCTGTAGGAAGAAGCCTCTGCCCTGCCTTAAATTTTCAATCCCACCAATTTAACACTGGAAGCAGCTGAGTTACAGTGCCCCACGCATGGGGCTTTGCCCTGTTTAGCTTCCTGGCACGGCTGTAGCCACCACGTCCTCACCCTCCACAGGTAAAATGAGATCCTCAGCCATGTTCATCTGAACGCTTCATTCTTCCATACTCCAAACTTAAAATGAGTCTGTGAGAAAGCAATACGTATATGTATTTTTATATTCAAAGGGTATTTTTATCAAAGAATAGTTACCTGCAGAGGACTAGCTAGTGGCCTGTTCCTAGGTACTGCAAACGTTTTGTGAAAACTGCCATCCTCTTCAGACACAGGCATCTTTAAAATAGAGCTGGTAAGAAGATTCTGAACAGGAAAAGAAACAAAAAAACCCCAGTTTTCAGTAACTCAAGAGAAAAACCTGAATTCAAACATATAAAAAGCAAACTTAGCCTGACTGCTGAGGGTGCACCACCAGGCATGGTCACAGATGGACCGCTCAGCCTGGGAGCAGGCTTCAGCCTAGGTGGCCCCTGGGACTTGGCTTTGCAGGACCATTGTCATGTGCAAAGGTTTTTCATCCAGTGAAACTCCCAAGTGCAAGAATGACAGCAACACTGAAGAGTCGCAGCAACCTTTGCACAAAACAAAACAGACTCTCGCTTTCTTTTGCCAGTTTTAACTCCATGACCTAGTCAGTTCTATACAGAGGTACAGGCGTCCTCCAAGCGCAGGCTCTTTACAAAGACTGTGGGCTGCACAATGACTGCAACTTCTGCTACCTCCTATAGGCATTACAGCAATCTAATTAAGTGCGGGATTTTGCTTCTTTTGCTTAATACAGGAAAACGAGACAGAAATAATGAATAATGCCTACTGGTGAGGAAGGTCAGGCAAAATATTTCTCTCCTGCATTTAAGAACTGAACAGGAATGTAGAACAGAAAATCATTTGGTGGTGTGAAAACTTGCACTTACCGGCACATCTTCCATAGTAGATGCGTGTGTAAAGAGCTGAGTGTTCAGGTTTTCTCCTTCCCAGTGATTCGAGCAAAAAAAATTTCCAGCTTTATCTGTTGGAGACTCCACCTGAAAGCAGGAAAGGCACCACGATAAAAACCAACACCTAGCTGACCACAAGGAGATTTATCTGTCAGTTGCTTAATAAATTGAATAAGTATTCTTCACAGCCGTGCACAATGCATGTTTACAGTACTGTCTTTTACGGCACCCTTACTCTTTGCAGAAGAAAAAAGTTCAAGGTTCTCAAAAAAATCCCCACCTAATAAAACTTTGAATACTTGCACTCAGCGCTCTGTCAGTATTCAGGAGTTTAATCCCCTAGAAAGGATTGAGCATATATGTATTTTTAGAACTTTAGTGGCAAAGTAATATAATGCAATGTCCTCAAATGTTCAGGTTTCTAAGTCACTCCATGGAGCTTGGTCCCCGTGGGGTTCTTCTATAGTTTTCACCAATATTAGAAAGATTCAATCCAAATTCCTGTCTAATTTTTTTTTCTTTTTAAGTTTCAAACGAAAACTGCATTAGAACGGCCCAAGCAAACCCCTGCTGAAAACAGCAGAAAGACTTCTATGGAAATCAATGGGAGATGAATTAGGCATGCCTAGTATACTATATAGAACCGACACTAAGATCTTGGGGCTCACATGAAAGAAAAACAGACACAGCTATTAAACAGAAAACGTATTGGTATAAGTTTCTCAGCAAAGAGCGCTGAATTAAATTGCCTCAGGTAAGTTTGAGATTTACCTCTTGTTTGATTTTCTTCAGCAAAGGGGGTCCGCTTTCATGTAGCCCAGCCACTATTGCAGATTCCTCCGACTCCTGCTTGATAACGTCCTGCAGATCTTCTACAAGATGAGTCGGAGTTTGAGGCTGAAAGGAAGAAACGTTATATCCAAGTCCCAGAACATCCCTCTGCACTAATATCAAAGCAACTTTTATCATTGTTTCCTTCTTACCAGCATCTTCAAAGGACCATATTTGATTTCCTGAGCTGCAAGTGCGTTTTTGAATGGAGTGGGTGTTCTTGGAGAGCTCTCTAATATCGACCTCTTGATTGCTGGAGTTCTGAAACTTTAAAAAGAGGGGAAAAAACTTTAAAGGAACATGCTTGGAAATATCACCTCTTTACAGAAATATGTGCATACAGGCAGTGGCTGCTATCAGACTCGGACAAATATCTTCCTGCAATCCTATAATCCATTTTGCTTTTCTGGCAGAACATTTATTTAACTGTGATAAGGTGGAATGGCTTTATTTAAAAAACTGGTGAGTCTATATGCATGATTGTTCCGTATTAATAACCTAGCTCCACAGTTATGAAGTGGAAGTTGTACTCCAAACTAAGGAAAATCTGAATGTGTCAGCAAACAACTCTACAGGAAGCATACAGCGACCCGGCACATTGGTTGCGTGCAAACCTGAAGAAGTGAACCCCTGTGAATCTGACAAGACAACGTGATAACAGACTTACACATGGTTTTCCTTCTGAGTTTTGAAAGTCTGGTCCCTGTGGAATGGCGTGGTAACAGCCATCTTATGGCCGCACACCGGTGTGGAAGTTAGCGCAGGGTTGTCCAGGTTCAGGTTTTCGTGACTGGATGAGGTGTTTAAGAACTGCAGGTAGGGAGAGGAAAAATCAACAGTAGGGAAAGGAAAAATCAACAGGAACATCCGGATTACAAGGATGACTTCTTAAATGGATGTTATTGAACAAAAGAAAAAGAAATTCTTTCCTTCTGATAGACATAAGTGATTCTCTTGACCCTACGATGCGGGTATGTGGGGTACCTGACTACACGGCAAAACAATACTCAACAGTTTGGCTGGAACACTCAGGAAGCCAAAATGAGCAATTCTAGAGAGGGAAGTTATAAAGAAAATGACACTCCATTCCAATGAGAAACACTCTCTACCACTTTGAGAGCCAAATCTTAAAAGCCTGATTTGGATTTTCTGCAAATAAATTTTAATTAATATTAAGAGCAGTGTGCCCAAGTAAGAACTGGGTGAAAATAAGTAAGAGATGTTTCAGGAATAAACCCACAGGAAATGGAGCCAAATTCCACAAAGATTTATATGGGGAACCTAGGTGCTTTTAAGGCAGTAAATAAAGTGTTTGTGACAGGAAAATAAATTTCCTATCATGTCTCTCAAAATAACGTGCTCCGTTTTCACAGCATAAAATGAAAACTGCCACCTGTGATGGGTGCGTGGAGTGTTTTGGAATGGAAACAGCTGACCCAAAAGGAGGCGGCAGTATTAGTTTGCAGAAAATTGCTTTTGCATGAGTTCTGCCTAGTAACCTAAAATATTGTTTCCATTTCTAGTGTCTACAAATCTGTGACCGTAGTGGTATCCTTTATTCCAACAACAATTCACCATATTACCTTCTAGACTTGACTTGTATTGGATTAAAATATACTTCATAAAAATGTGGCATGTAAGAAAATACAGCTTTCACTGGATAAACGATATATGAATAAAATACCTAATAGGTAATGGGAGATACAGTGGGAAATCATTACATGCAATCTTTTACTATCCTTCATGAAATAGTGTTTCTCTGACTTCAAGGACTAAAGCCAAACCAAGGCAAAACCAACACAAACAGACAAACAAAAAAAAACCAAAACACTTTTAAATAGTGCTACAGCTGTGAAACAAAGCAACCATCGAGAGGAATTTGGAAGTGCACCCCAGGCCACTTTAACAGGCCGTTTTCCTCCTCATTCCTATTCCGCTCCACCCCACACGGCCCGGGTTGAGGATGGCGAGCCATGATTTGAATTTGCTGGTTGTTGTCAGTTTGTCTCACAACCTGGATGCTATTTAAATGCAGTTTGGGGTTTTCTAGGTCAATGAATCATACGGTAAGTGGACACAGATGGAAAGTATTACAAATGATCAGAAATGTTAAAACTCTAGTAGTTGAAGGAGTTAACAGCAGGAGCAAAGCAAGCAATCGTATTCCCCTACAAAAAATGATCCAAATAAAAAAAACCAAACCAAAAACCCAAGCCCCACAGATGAGTTTAGAAGAAGAGAATCAACAGTTAGCTTGCTGGTGATCTAAACTGAGCAGTGAAGACTAAGAGCAGTGAGAAGATTCAAACACGGAGTGAAATCAACAAGCGCAACGGCAATTAGTCATTTGTTCCAAAGGATTAGTTTCTAAATTGTTAAGGCTGGGGTGACTTTTGAGAATTAGTAACATCTGTGCAGAAGTCTTGATCTACCTGCGAGGGAGAGAAGGGCAGGCTTTTGACAGGGGAGCGCTTAGGAGGAGTTGAGCTGCTGACGTCAGCTAGGACCAAGGTGCTACCGTGGCCACTGGCTAAGGGGCTGGAGTGCCCTCTCCTTTTGCGAAGAAGGACCCATGGAGCCGTGCTGCCCTGTGAGGCAGATAAGGACTTTGGTGAGCCAGAAGGGCCCTGACTCGACATGGTTTTGCTCAAGTTTGTGATGGGGTGTCCTTGAGGTCTACAAGCACTGGCCCCTCCTTGCTGAAGCTGCGTGACTTTGCCTGAGGGAGCTTTGCTAGCCGAAGTGTCTGTGTCTTCAAAGAATTCAAAACTGCTGAGATCACCCCATGATGAAGGATCCTGAAACAACGTGGGAGGCACGGAGCTATAAGACAGTGTATAGTGCCACCTCATGAAAATACAGTGCTAGGATATGCCCGTAACCACCACCAACAACAAAGCCTTTCCCAGTTCAGTTCAGCTTAACCCTGTTTATTTGAGCAGTAACACTGTGAACATTTATTTGTGTTTTCAATATATACCTTGATCACATCAAACTGTCTAACATCCTAGAAGTGTTGCTGGCAACTGAGTCGCTAAAGAAACATTGAGTCAAATGACGTCCTTATTATCTACTTGCCCATTGCCCAGGGTTTTCTGCTTGGTATGAAGACAGTGCCTTTCGCTACTAAAAAAATGTGTGCCTTGGGCTCTCAGCCAAGACTGGTCTCCTCCTAACCTGCACGTCTGCTCTGGACATGCTGAATGGGATGTGGCACTGCGTGAAGCAGGCACCTCTGCTGCTGAAGGAGGGGGCCACCAACAAACGTATTTCAGCGTGTCACTTGTGTTACATGTAGTATCCCAGAGACCACAACGAGAAAAGGTCCGTGTCAATGTCAGTCAGCTACTCGGTGTTTAAAATGCGTGTTTCCAGTTCTTCACATATGCCAGGGCAAGCTCCTTAAACTTTGAGAAGCAGCTATTGAAGCTACAAGGAAAAACTTCTAGAAAATGATGCAGACACATGAGCAGCCACACATAAACCTACGGCATGTGTCACTTCAAATATAAATAAGTATCACTTCACTGTTTAAAATCTTTCACGGTGTCTCTGGTTTTATTTTAAGGAGACTTAATATCAAGAGGTTGTTTCAAGCTCCTATTGTGCAGTTAGCTAAAAAACACACTCCCATACCAAGACGTAGCAGGAAAGGGAGACACCCACAAAAAGCATACACATCCATGCTCCAGGGCTTCATTTATGAGCAGCCACATTTTGTTATGTCAGAAACTAAGCTTCGGATCTTGCAGCAATCAGAAGTTACTCGGAAAAAAAACCAAACGCATTTAGGACTGTCCCAGTTCCTCTCCCCTTACTCCTTGACCACGCACGAATCCACCTGAGGTGGCAAGTCTACTTACGGAGTCTATTAACTGGAGTGTTTCTGCAAATTCTAAGAGATTCTTAACATTATCCAAGATGTTGCTCTGGTGAACAATCATGCACCGGGCAGGGGATGCACTTTCCTCAGGTAAGCAACCGTGATCCACCGGTGGAGATGGAGTACAGTGGTGATGTTCCCCCAAACAGGAAACAGGTGCATTGTCACCACTGGTCCTGGTACTGTCAGCAATCGTGGTGCTGTGCCAGCCGGGGTAGTTTGATGTGTGGTTCTGTGTCTAAAGGAAGAAGAAAAAAAAAAGAAAAGGAGGGGGAAGAAGGCAGAAGGAACTTAGCAATGAAATTGCACAAGGTGTCAGATGCCACTGGAGGAAAGATAAAAGTAGTTGCATCATCATCTAAAAGCTTATGCCTATGAAACAATTGTCAAGATGTTTCCTTTCATCAGTGCAAGATCTCGTTTTAAGTAATATCGGCATTGTATTTGTTATCCCAAAGTTACCTCATAATTTACTTCCAGGATTATGAGCATATATCATTACTAACACATAATCAATTCATACTGTGTTACTCCAAAAGCTCAAAAAGTGTCTGCAAGTCATTTTCTGTGAGAAGCAAGAAACGGCAGGGTTTCCCTACTGAGCGCTCAGCACTGTAGAAGGCTAAAGGGTTTAAGAGTTAGAGTTGCTTTTGTTTGCTTATCTCCTTTTCTTCTTCTATCCCTGTCTAATGCTACAGCTTACACCAATGCAATGAAGAGGCTGTCAAATCAACGTGGTTAGGAAAGCAGAAGAACAAATTAACAGAAGTTTCTTTCCAGTGTGATCATGCAACAGAAGAAATTGCAAAACATTAACTAAAGTTAAAAAGTGACCAAACTAACGTATCATGCATGCAGTTGTTTTACTATTAATTTATATATTACCCAAAAAAAAGAATCTGCTGGCTATCACCTATCTTCAAAAACAGTTTGGGGATTCTTGGCTTTGGTGATGGTGTTAAGTAATTACGTAAGGGTTTTCACACATTAACATTCAATGGTGTACACAACCAGGTGTGAGAATTCAGTAATAGCCAGCAATTGTTCCACACATGCAGTTATGAAGAATCTAACATTATTCAGAGAAGTAAAACAAACTGTCAAACGTGCACCAAGTCTGAAGCTTACAAAGTGTATAAAACACAGCTGAAGGAAAGAATACAACAGAGAAGAGAAATCTAATGTACAGGCACTACATTTTCATCACATGAACCATTGCACACTTTCAGAAATGCAGATCCCACTGATTTAAGACCTGTGGGATTTATCATTTTTGTACAATCATCATGTTACCAATGTTACGTCATGTAACAGAGCCCAGCCCTGCTCCCACTTTGCAAAGTAAAATACCTGCAAATCGTTTGCCTTTTATTTTTCCAATAAAAGAATTTAGAAAGCAAATACAGATGATATATGTGCTATGTTTCATCCTTTTAAAACGGAAATATAGAGCCTTGATTAGTATCGAAGGCAGAGGGGGAGTAAAAAGTTAAAAAGACAAGCACTGGGGTAATGCTGCTATCCCTCCATCCAAGCACACAGTGACAATCTTACTGGTAATGCCTGCTGCCCTTTCAGTTCATTCTCAGTCGACATTAGTAGCAACTCTAATTCCTTTATTCGTTTTTCTTTCTCAGGGTCTTCATCATTATAGTGTCTCTGAAATTAAGAGTTAAGGGAAAAGAAAAGATAAAGGTCTGATAGGATGTAGCAACTAAAATGCTTATGGCTTGCCGTCCTGTGGTTATAACAGCCAAATTAGACTCAAAGACGAAACAAATGTCAATTGTGTTTTCCACTACCAAAGTCCCTGCTGAATTTCAGTATAGACATTTGAAACGGAGAAAGTGAAAGCTATCACACCAGATCTCAACTACTGTGTTTTAAATCCACTTCAGAAGAAGCAATTATTAGCCATGTTAGAACTCCCCCACCTTCCCCATTTTCTCTCTTCACACATACTACATTAAAATGTTTCCTTAATGTGCAATGCCTGCATTTTGACTTATCAAACATTAAACAAATTGACTCTTGAAATGATGTTCAAGTTATCTACCTGAATAGCTGCAGCAGCTGGCTGAGGAACATTGACAATATTTACATGCAGTGCTACTGGATATGGGATCTGACCAGGGACCTAGGCCAAAAAGCAAAAGACACTACAAGTTATTATTTCTATCATATTGACTGCCTGTATTGTGAATTTGTGTTAAGCGTACTTTGGTTTTAGGTACTTAACATTTATCATCTATGGAGAGCAATAGCGAAAAAAACCAACAATATTTACAAGAAAAGTAAACAGTTTTTTAGGAATATGCCACTGAGAATTACAGAGGAAGAAGGAAAATTCATATATGAAATATCTACCCTTCCTGAACAAGAAAAGATGAATAATTTACAGATGCATTTATAAGTTTTTTCTAAATAGAAGTGAAAGTGCAAAAGATGCAATTTATTATCATCTAAAACTCTACAATGTAACTGTCTGAAGCAGCAGCCTGTTTCATTATTAATCATTATTAGAAAAGGAATCAGATTAAAAACAATACTTGTTTACTTGGTTCTGACAGGCAGCCCACAAACAGAATATTACTGAAGGCAACGTGGGAAATTTTGACATAGAACACAGACTTAACCAGATTCAACTCATTTTCAACAAGTGCAATATTCACTACAAGAAGAAACAGTACTGGAAACATGTTCACTGCTTACAAGACGTTAAAAATGGCGAACCTGATTCCACCACCTGAATGCAATCAATTTGAAACGTATGTATTTTCATCACTGAATGAAGTCAAAGTCAACGTGGTCCTCGCCTGACATCAAACGCATACAAGTCCCCCAAGACTGGGAGAAAACCCTTCATGCTTCCTGAAATCAGGGATGGCAAAACAAATGAAAAAAAAATAACCCCACATTTTCAGGCACTTACGTTTTGTGGCTCGGAGATGTGGTAGTAGGGGTAGTCACTGCTCAGCGGGGGTTGGCCGGCTACCGGCAGCTGTGCAGAAGGCGGGTTGTGAGAAAAGGCCATCAAGTGGTTGCTCTTCTGAAAGCCGGTGGCTGCTGAGGAGTGACAGGCTTTGGAGGACTCCTGCAGGTAGCCCTCCTGCTCGACCTTTCGGCGCATGGTGGAATTCCAGTGGTTCTTGATAGCATTATCAGTTCTGCAACACAAATACATACGTCTGAGGACTTGTAAAAAACAGAGTTTCCAATTCAGACTGAGATTAATGGGCAGGAAACTGCTGTTGGCATTTGTGTTTAAACCTCGAACCGTTCTCTGACCTTCCTCCTGCCCCACCTTTACAAATGTTACTCTCAACTTCTCAGGAAAGATGCTCAGTATAAAAGGTATGGGAAAACAAAAGGGCTATGGTTGTTTCTGTACTTTTTGAAGCAATCTTTTAGGTCCTGGAACTGTAAGAAATTAATAACTTCACCTCATTCCCATGAGGTGAGGTGACAGCAAAGGCTAACACCCCCTGGAGGCTTCCCTAAAGGACTGCCAACATCATCTTCCTGCCTCTTCATATTGCGCTGGACTTTTATTGTATCTCATCACTGGAAAGAAAAACTGTGGAGAACAGCTGTGAAAAGGCTATCTTCCAAGCAACTTTCCAACCGGCCACCCAGACAAGGACAACATCATGCTACACGCACAAATTCAGTAAACAAAGCTGTTGGGATTTTTCTTAGCTGCAGAAAATCTGAGATTCAAATTCTCACACACATGAGGCAGAAAAAGCAAACTTATGAAGTCTGTGAGATTTTAAGAGTAAGCTTAGAAACAGCTCCTCTATTTGAAACACATCACCACCACACGGTATCGTTGAAAGTGGTATCTGTGATGTGTGGAAGCTACAAAAAAACCCCACCTTTCCAAGGAGTAATTCCTTTCTTGTTTTCTTCTAGCAGGTGAAAGCAGCCTAGGGAACGCCCGCTTAAAAGGCTATCATGATCTTAGGCATTATATTTAGATCTTGAAGATGTTTCACCAAATAGCAGGAATAAAAATGGGAAGGGAAACCTCTCCCTTGCTTACATTATTTGCTTGCCTACACTTCATGTTGAGTCACTTTAAATACAGAGCAAATAAGACACTGAATCTCTGAAACTATGTGCAAGCTGTGCATAAGCTTTCAATGAGACAAGCATTTCCAGGACCAGAGTTTGAGGAAGTCAGTTTCTCCTGGTTTATACGTGGATTTTTAACAGGTCAAAATCATCTGGATGATTCAGGAGCATTTAGAAATGTTGAAGCAGCCTTCGCTTAAATCATTTTGAACAAACAGAATGGGTTTCATGTTAAAGGCATACCCTTAGCTTGATGTAAATTAAGTTCCACTTGCAGAGCCTGATCCTTCACTGTTAAATCAATTTGAATTTTGACAGCTAATGCAAGCACAAAGAAGATTGCACAGACATTTAAGAAACTTGTTACAGTCTTGCTCTAGTTACTGTGGGGGCTTTTACCTATGGCAAACATCAAATGCATGTAAAAATAGCGTAATGTTCCATGTACTGACCAAACAGCACAGCTCCCCACTGAGAAAGCGCACATCTAATGTCACTGGCTTTCCAGGTTTTGATTCCAAAATTTTTTGATTTATAGTGTGCAGCCCAAGGAAACAGAAAGAAACTGCTCAGACCTGCAGCTTTTTCCTTTTTTCCTATTTAAGAACTAAAGGTATATGTCATTACCGTCCAGGCAGCAACTTTGCAATTTCTGCCCATCTGTTTCCCAGCCTCTTGTGTGCCTGGTAAATAATTCTATCTTCCTCTTCTGTCCAGGAGGTTTTCTTCACTTCTGGATTCAAATGGTTGTGCCACCTCTCCCTGCACTGTTTTCCAATCCTTCCCTTCAAATGCTTAGCAATGACAGACCAGCGCTTTGGACCGTATTTCTGCACGAGTTCTATTACCTTCAAAGAAGGACATAAAAACTGCCTGTATTTAATGATGCATAACGAATCAATGAAATTTTTCTGTGGTGGAACAATATTTTCAATGACATTTCTCAAAATTCCCATGGTAAAACTAACACACGATTAAGGTTCCCCACTTCCCACTTATACTTGTACCCAAAAGGAAAAATACGGTAATAGTTAAGACATTTCTCAACTGCATTTCTACTTTACAATGCTGTAAAGGAATGTTAATTAATTTGTGTAGAAAACTACACAAATACTAAGCATTGAAACTATAGGATCAGTCTGCTTCTGGCCATATTAGTGTTGGGACCACCAGAGTCTCGAGGAGTTTTGCCCCAACACGTGAAATCCGCTCGTAAGGCATTTATCAGATGGAAAGGAAAACTGATTACCCTTTGATCCTCCTCTTTAGTCCACGGACCTTTGATAAGTTCTGGGTTTAGTACCTTCTGCCATCGGTGCTGGCACTGAACATCTGTCCGATTCTAGTGAAATGTAAAATATGCAAAGCAGACCATTCTTTAGACAAGATGAATGTAGAGTGATAACGCTCTTATCTAGGTAAGCTTGTTCCTGATGTATTTCAGATACAACTACTAAACAATATGAAGTGACATATATATAATAATATATGGAGTGTCTGAGAAGGAGGTGCTCAACTATCACTGCTCCCTGAACTAGATAATATTTCCATCATTCCTGCAGTGATGACTGTATCACCAAAACCACACAAACTGACTCTGCACCATCTGGCACAATAGCTGTCACGGTTTCACATGCAGTATTTCTAAAACAGCCTAAGTGTCCACAAAACAATTATCTTCTAAATCACACTTACAATTCAAAGCTATTTTTTCTCTGCGCTGGGACATTTTCTTTCAGTGTCATATTGACCATCTACTGTGCAACATCCCTCCAACCCCCATTTTTGCCGGTTTGTTTTTTTCTAACCCTTTCTGAGAAATGAAAGGAAAATTAAGGTAAGGGTTTCCACAATATTCTAACTAAATTTCTGAGGTCTCCATCTGTGGAGGTTTTATATCTCCTGAAAAAATGTAACTATAAAGCAACCACTCCCCTTTCCCGTACTTAGAAACCTCTGATAAAGAGTTGTCACTAGAACTGGAAACAGAAACCAATATCCACCTACAGGAAGGAAATTGGCAATAACTTTCCAGTCTTCCGTGCCATTCTGCTCCACAAGCTTCTTCAGTTTCTCATCCTGAATCATTAAAAAAACCAGACATAATTAATATCGCAATCTCTTATAATACAAATGAAATACATTCAAAAAAAAATTGCCTCCTTCTAGCTTTTTATGTATCTATTTCTGCATCCTGAGTGTAAGGGGAGGTGGTCTGTAGCCTTCTCATATATTTCATTGCCTTAATCAGGAGATTTTTCTACTCCTGTGGATTTTGGTAGGTTCTTTACTGTGCTGCAGGAGAAAGACTGACTTTTTCTGTGCTGTTCTTTGATTCGCATTATACATTCCCATCTTACTGCTCAAAGCAATGTAACTGTTATTCTTGTACTGGGTTTACAGGAGGGCATGGATGCTTAGATGCCAGGCATCAGAAGAACGATGAAATTCAGTCACACTCAGGCACCCAGCTCTCTGGGGAGCTCTAAAAATCACAGCCGTGAGCTTTATATGTCTTGCAAGTGATGGGTGTTCCAGCAATTTGCTTATTGCCTATCCATGTACAATGAATGCACAATAAAGCTAATGGCTCCTTTTTGCCCCTGATCACTGTGAGGGAGTTTTGCATACTCACACCAGCAAGAAATTTGGCCCAGTATTTTTAAGGACAAGGCCAGAAATATAGACTCTAAAGACAAAAGAAACCAGTGGCATGTACTGGGAAGGACTGAGATAGTGTAAGACAAGTGAGAACTGCCCCAAGAGATAAGAGGAGGGGAGCAACCTCTCAAGCGCCTCCCAGTACGCTCCCAGTTCATGTGAAAGGAAAGTGGGCATTGGACCGCATGGCCATCCCTTCCTCCCAGGCCACGTCACAAACACATCCACCTCTGTAAGAACAGACGATGACTTAAAAAAAATAAAAAATGCTTGCAAGAGGTGACCTGCCACTGTTTATATATCAATATACATTGTTAGAGAGAAGAAATTCAAAACATAGCTTAAGAACTGCATTAATGTATTTCACAATAAACTCAAACCAGTTAAATGGCCACAGGATATCCACCTGGCAAAGGAGGTTGATACCACAATTTACCCGGAAAGTCAGCACAAGGGTACCATGACTAAAATGCATTTTGACCTTCAAAACCAAAATACATCTTGAATGCTCAATTTTGGTACTGCTGGATTTCTTTCTCCCAGCTTTTAATTTCTTTCCACTCAGAATCACAATGCTGCAATTAAAGTGCAAATTTCAAATGGCACAAAAGGACTGCAGCAGTTTCTGCCACAGTTGTTTGCTGCTGTGGGACACTGAACACACGTCAGTTCTCGCATAGCAACCATTTTCAAACAAAAAAAGGCAGCGGTAACAATCAAGCATTGCTGCAGGTGACTCTTAATCTGTTTCTCCAACAGGGATTACATGGAGACTCACGTACTTGTAACGTAGACCTTGGTGGACATAAAAAAAATGTGCTTATACACTTTATTTAAAAGACAAGAATGATCCTCAAAGTTAAATAAAACACTGAGTGTAGCTAAAGGGTCGAAAACTTTGTCCTCATTCATACACATGGGACTGTCACTGAAGTTAGTTTGCAGGTAACCAACTCAGAGGAGAACATGATCCATGCTCTCTCCGTCTTTTTACACGCAGGAGATGGATGAACTTGGATTTACCTCTTCGCGGGTCCACCTGGTTTTGCCTAAGTGACGTTTGCCCGTCTTAGGAAGCAGACCATCATAGTCATGATCATACATCTCAACATCTTCTTCGTCATCATCACTACTATATATACTGCAGAAGGAAACACAGCGAGACACAGAGTGGAACATGAGGACTTGAGCTCCTGAATTACAAAGCACAAAAAAACCCACTACAATCCTTACAAAGGTTACACAGATAAAAGTTTTAAAACTTGCACAACAAGATTTTGTTCTGCATTCTGTTGTTCTAGTATTCTGAACTGGTTCTGCTGTTTTTGGTATCCACAGATACAAGCAAAGGGCTGGCAACCTTCGTATTACTGTGCATGTTTAGACCTGCTCTTACTGTTAGTTCAGTGGTGAATTACACATTTGGCAAACTTTCAACCAATGAAGGTTTCAAATTAAAATACAATGTTTGGGACAATAAAAAGAACTAGAGGCTGGGTCCATTACACAAGTGCGTGTTCCAAATCTTTAACTCGTGCCGTACATTCTGAAAAATATTAGTGTTTTTGTATGTTTAATAGAGCGGATAGTTATATTGTTACCAAGTAAAACAGACTGTGTGTAAATAGAAAAAGTTAACCAATAATGACCTTGTTTAAGAATATGGTCATGGACCCTATATGTGAAGGCAAAGTTTCTATAATTACGTAAAACCAGTAAGTGGCAGCATTAGCATGCAATAAGCTCTAATATAAAATGTGCCTCTGCCATTTATGGGTCTGGACAGACAAGAGCTGAGGACAAGTATACTTAACATTCTGCAACCGACAAATGATTGAACGCTTTTATACTCTCCCTTTCTCTAACTTAAGACTTTATTACCTCTACTCCATTTCTAAATACCTCATACTGTTTTTGAAATACTCTGCTACTCACCTAATTCATGACTAAGGGATTTCCCCAGAGGCTATCTATGGGTAAAAAGGACTCTATTACTCTTTTCACAAACAACACTTGCTCTACTCGGTTAACTAAAACTAAAAGAGAGTGTTTTGCAACAGGAGCTGTCTTTCTGGTGGGCAGTATTTGATTTTCAACTTTTAAAATATGGGCAGCAGTTTTGACGCTTCAGCTAAGAGACGATAACCGCAAGCACTAGAAAGGAGACAATATCATGCTATGAGACTAAAAACTGTGATATATCTGATGGTATGGTATGCTGCGGTATGTTAACGTATGACTAAGACATTAAAATAAAGTTATTTTGGAATAAAATGATCAGGCATTGTTTATCCCATTAACCTGTTTTCAGGAGATCACTTTTTAAATGAAGCGGCAGTGCGGCACGGAGACTGTTAGTCAAGATCCAAACACCTCCAAAATGCAAGCTGTTAAATGTATATTCTTTTAAAGTACACTGGGTTAATCACTCCTTACATCTTCAACCCTGTTTCCTGGCCTGTGACATGTGCCATGAAAACTATGCTACACGGAGGAAGTTTTCCACAGCCTACAGTGATATGTGCGGCCCTCCCCCAGCCTCTCTCCTCCTGGTGGCCCCTGACTCACCCACCTGGGGTGGCCCCTGACTCACCCACCTGGCCCATCGCTGCCACCCTCCACTCGCCCCCACGGTGCCGCAGTCCTCCAGCTCGCCTGGCCCCACAGTTCCCTCCCTATTCCCCGGCCCACGCAACCGTTTGGGGGAAGCCCTGAGTGAAGCTCCCATTCTGCACCCCAAGGCGAGCACGCACCCCTGGCTGGCAGCTGGAACCTCAGCAAAGCTCGCACGCTCCAGCTGCCACGAGCGGGGCTCCTTCCCCTGCCGCCACCCAAAGTAGATTCACTTTTCTAAGTGACACACAGACACAGCTGTGCCACTGCCCATATGCCAAAGGAAGTTTTGTGGCTCAGTGTCCAAGTATCGTTTTGAAAATGACTTTCGCAGCCAGTAAAAGCCCCAGGTATGGATGCATCCATCAACGATGCTTCCTGCGGGGCGAACGTGTTTCAGGCACAGCAGCCAGGCGCCGCGCCGCAACGGCTGCAGAACATCAGCGGCGAAGAGGTTAAACCGATTTAAGTGCGGTGCCAGCAATGTAACCGGTTTATTTAAATAACCGGGGCCTTGCTGGCACCGCAGACCTGAGCAAACCCCGCTGTATTACCTGCGTCCTCCAGCAGGAGAAAAGGGCCCTGGGATTTCGGGACTCCCGGTGACTGCTTTAGCCACCCGGGCCCTCAGCGTCGGTCCAAAACTTTTTACTATTTTTTTGCCCCTCGGGCCGCAGTCCCGCAGACTCCCCCCTCCCCCC
>NW_009647763.1:172507-218939 GCF_000708025.1 Charadrius vociferus | reverse complement strand
TTCCTGCTTTGCCCTACCCACGCCCCAAGAGAAGCTGCTGTCCCTCCTGGCCTCTGTTTACCTGCCTGTAAAATGGGTCTGCTCCCTGGAGGGACCAGCGTTCGTGCAGGGTGGCGGTGCTTTGTACAGTGACATCTTCGCATCTTTGCAAAGCATTTCTCTGCTAGGATGGGGGAGGAGGGCTTTAATGTTAACGGCAACGGGAGAACTGGAAAAGCAAAGGCCGATTCAGCTCTGTTCTACACCAGGTCAACTTTAAAGTGCACACTGGCATCAGAAGAGAACAAGGCTACTGAGATCCATTGGAGTTTTGAGGGTTTTTTTTTTTCTGGTAAAGATGTATTTGGGGAATGAAGGAAATCAGGAGACCAGAGAAAATACGGAAAGACATCTCCATGTCCAGGCTGTAGCTAGACACTGTTGCCAGGTGCTGGGAATGTTACTGTTGCAGAATCAAAGCTGATAATAATCTACAAGACCATAATTATTTTTTTTGTGTGTGTAAAATGTTGCTTTCATTACTGATAATGGGAATGATACTTATACAGTCCTGTCAGAATCTAAACCTAAATCCTTTTCAGAAAGTTGTTTAAAAGTAAGAGAGACTGCCGAGTACTGCTCTGCCGGTGAGTATTGCTTATGTACTTAGGAGGCCTGAAGCTGGGCCTGTAGTCAGCCCAGCTGTAAGGCTATGACAGGATTCACTGGGTCTGCTGGGAAGGGTAGGTACTACTTTGTGATTGAAAATGTACGTTTCACTGAAATGGTATGGTCGTGTTGCCCGTAGTTTCCCACGGAGGCACAAACAAAACTGTGCAAGGTTATCTCTTCCTGCTTCTGCAGGAAACATTTTCCCTTGTTGATTTTTTCAAATATTTCAGTGTTAAGTGAGACAAATCCAAGATCTTCCCAATTTGGATGTAAATTTGCTGAATAAATGCAAAGAATGCTATTATTGCTCTCAAGAGAACTGTTAATATGCACAATTTTCCTCTGAAGGTTTTCTGTAAGACTGCACTTCTTCTCCAGTGACTCTGAATAAATGCCTTTTTTTCTTCCCAGATTGAAACACCCCCCCCATTTGGTTTATAAGAATACTTAAAATTGCAAATAAAACATATTTTAAACATATAAAACTGTGTTCAAAATAAAGAGGGAAATGACACCTCTGCTTCAGGTTTAAAGATCAGTCTTCCCCAACTCTGCATATATAAACCCCACTAAAATCAGTAAGGTGTGTGCATACACTCCACTGGTGTTGCTTCATTCTTAGTGTTTAACATTTAGCTAAAAATGAGCCACGACTCTACTATTTTATTTTCTTTCCCAAGCATCTGTAGCCCGAGGCAATTTGAGGTTGAGGGTTCTTTATAATACACCCTTGCCAAAGCCCTAAAGAAAGAGAAATCACCCTTCTGTGCCTGAACTTAGAGATCATATGCTCTAGATGTGCACTAGCAGACTTCTTCTTATATTACCCTTCCAACTTCATTAATTAGTGATGTCTCTGAGCCTATTTATAGTAATTGCATCAACTGACAGAGTAATTGTAAACAGTGTAAGTGCATGTTCTGGTGATCTTTTACTTACACAAATTATATAAGTGATTTAATAAAAGTAATTATATAAATGGTAAATACACACTGAATTACTTGATTTCCTGCACCTCCACTACAAACACAAACCTCAAAATGGAGTTAAAAGCGTGTGAAGAAAGTTTCAAGAATCCTAGTTAAACATCAAACCCAAGTCATGTTGTCTTCATCCTTAATGTTTTCCTGTTGCGATGTGCTCTTTAGCTGGCATGACTTGGGCTGAGTATTGCCAAGGTTAGCTAACTAGGCATAACCAAATAGAAAAGGAATTGCACAGGAAATTTAACTGTGAGAAGAAGAGTAAGCCCGAACACAGGGATTTTCCAAATGGATAGGAGGTAGTTGCATAAATTCTTTTCAGACTTTGGAAAATCCCAGCAACAATCTCTACCTGGGTGTTGCTCCTACTTTTTCTGAATTTGTTACAGGATCTGTAAGGAATACTGTGAAATCAGTGTCTAACTACTTACGTGATCACACACGTGGGGTTTTTTTCGATCAATCACAAGTGTTTAAATAGCCACCTTTCTTTCCCTCCAGTCCAAAGGCATCTTAGAATGCGAGAAGCATTTTTATAAATGCATGTTAATATGTGCTTTTTTGTTTACCTTCTGCATTTCTCTCAGCTTGTGCAGTGAAAAACAACAAGCAACTTTCACTTTTTTAGTTTCACTTTTAGACTGGTTACTGTAAAGTTTCAAATGCAGTTGTGGTATTTTTATCATTGAAAATCATATGTTTTTTGATATTTTGGCCAGAAATCTTTTCAATAAATATTGTTAACACATTTGAAGCAAAATAAGAACGTATGTTTTGTTTTGATGCGGACTTCCTAACATCAGTTCCTCATAAAAGAAGATAAGGAGACTGGTTAGAAACTCTGGGGAGGGAGGCAGGAGACTGGGGTTTAATGCCGCTTGTATCGCACACCAAGTCACTTAGAGCCACATGTTTAGCCAGATTCCCCTACCTGTGGGTACAAATTACATCCAACAATGTGCATTAACATTTCTGTTCTGGTAAAAGGTGTGGTGTGTGAGGGCCAGGCCGGAGGCCGCGCTGCTGGTGCAATCCCTGAGGGGTACCTGCCTCAAAGGTAGCTGGATGTGTTGCCGCTCAGATTTGCATGTGTGCCGGGACTCCGAGAACGGCAAACAAGTAGGTGTGAGTGGCAACCACACGCCCTACTGAGAATGGACATTGTGTGGACCTGGTTAGGGCCAAGAGGTGGCAAACTGTGGGGCAGCAGGAGTTGTGGCTACCTCCACACCATCGTATCCATGTTTTCTTGCAGCCGGGCTGAAAAGCCAGAGCAAGGGTAATGAGCTGAGAGGAAACTGTCTCAGCAGCTGGAAACAAGATCCCCCCCCAGGCTAGGCACCCCCCCTGGGCTCTGCAGAGCCCCTCCTGGCTGAACCATGTGGGCAGCAATGGGGTGGGCTGTGATCTCTCCTGCACTGGCGGCAGGACTGGACTGCCGTTCCCCGTCAGACTTTGCAGCGCATCCATGTGTTTAGAGAAAGGAGGAGGTGCTCTGCTGGCTCCTACTCCAGCTGTGCAGATGGCAGAGCCTAGATCTTCAGGTTTGCACATCTGGTTTCAGCACATGCAGTTCTAGAGCCCGCTAGACCACTGTTATCCTGCGATTATGCTGGAGTGCCTACAGTGGAAATTGCCAGCGTGTTCTGGTACAGAACTGGAATGAGACAGCAATGATTCAGCCTTACCAGCTGACTGCATAATTTCTTTTTTCTTATTTATTTTTAAAGTATAGTTGGCCTTAGCCCAGGTTTCATAGCAATAAGAATCCAGTGATAAGTTTAGACTGAATCAAACGAAGTTTTATATGAAAGAGATTATCAACAGAATAAGAGCTCTATTTCCTTTCTAATGAAACATCTAGATTTTCCTGATGGCAAAGTCTTGGATGATCCAATCGGTTTAAAAGGTAAGGGAAAATCAAGAGGGACCTGTGCTGCTGCCGGGCGAAAGCTGTAGGTTATAGCTATAGGAAGAAACGAAGGGACATAACTTGATGCAAGTAGGATCTTCAGCTAGGGAGCAAAGGTAAACCTTACGCTCTTCACCAGAGGCTCTTTTTTGTGGTAAACCCTCTTTGTTTGTGTATGGCTTGGAAGGAGAGCAATGCCTGAGGCCTTCCAACTGCAAAAATAGAGTACTATAGGAACTGAACATATGTTGTACAAAAGCTATTATTTCATTTGTTCTGAAACGGCACGGTATCGTAGGTGCAAAATGCGGCTTGGGGCAAGTGGCACCAGTTCCCTAGATGCCAGCAGAACCTGGTGTTGAGTGGGCTGCCCAAGCGCGGTGGGCTCAGTGGTGCTCTGAGTGCAGTGCCCCCTGTAAAAACTAGCCACTTTGCAGGTAAAAACATACATCAACACACAGAATGATCTGTTTATTTATTTATTTTTTTTCTTTTTAAAGCACAGTACTATCAATAAGAAGCATTTGTTACATACGCAGCTCCATCCTTTTAACCTGCGGCAGGGCACTGGCTCTGTAAGCAACAGAAAATTAACAATACGGTGGGGTATTGACGTGGAGCGTGGTCAGCATACCTGGAGCAATACGTCCTTGCCACCTACTCTGGTCACACGGGAGACTGTGTGATTTCTTGCCTTTATTTTATTGCTAGCATCTAGGATTTCAAAGGCAATTGTGGTGTTTATTTATTTATTTAAAGCACAGCGTGATAAAAATATTAGACAAATTTGATTAATAACAGAGGTGAGGACAAATAAATGTAAACACAGGCAAATAAGTTTATTTTCTTAAGTGATTCATTTAAGCATGCTAATATGTCAAGAAATAGCAATATGCCTTTCAAAATGATAAAGTAAACCCTATTCACAAAAGAAGTGATTTGCTCTATGTACAGGGTTTACCTAGAAGGGTGTGGTTACTATAATGTATGCCTGGCTGGCAAGCAGAGAGGCTTTTGTTCTGTAGCTGCTCTTAAAAGTGTCCTCTGACGGAGGTGCACCTTTGCACTGGTTTAACAGCGAATTCAGCCTGCTGCTTCTCTCCCGTTTTTGCTCTTGTAAAATACAAAGCGACTCCAGCGGTGTTTCTTGGGCTACTCTAGATATAGGCGGCTGTATCTGAAAGCAGAGTTTAATCTATAAACCATAGTAGTATAGTTGAGGGTGGACATGCGTAAACGAGTTTAGCCACTTGTGCGATTCAGAACACAGCCATGTCCCGTAGACACCAACTGCTTACATTTACTCTTCTTTCACTGCCACACCGCTGGGGACGCCTGGTGTCTTTCTCCCCTCTTGTTTTACTGACTTTCACGCATTGGAAGGAAATACATTTGATTTACAGTGGTTTAAATAAAGGAGGGGGGGACGGACAGCCCTTTGTATTGTCATGCCCATTGTGTATAGAATTCATTAATTTCTCCTTGCACTGGAAGACACATCAAAGAGATGTGTCTCACTGGTTGCAGTCTTCTCTTACAGGTTTCCTTTTATAGGTCAACCCATTATTAACCTCATTTTGTAGACTTGTCACGGACACTTACAATTTGCACACAGACGCCTATTTCCCACTTAGTCCATGATCATCTTATGAAACCCCAAAATTTTATAGGCTTGTAACCTTCCCCTTTGCAAACTTTCTCCCAATGTTGGACGAACTGAATGTTGTGAAGTGGAATCAATCCCTCCCTTATTTTTTCATTTTCCCTCACACGTACCCTGTCACTGAGGTAGCCTAATGTAGGCTAGATGGTAAAGCTTTTCATTTCTCACTATATTTGTTTTACATCCTCAGGCCCTATGTCACTCCTTTCTGTATTAGTCAGTAGGAGGTGCCAAAAGATTGGTGAGAAAAGTAATTTTTTCAGGCCAAGACAGAATTAATCACCTCCATTTTATACTTTGCAACCTGTGTTAGCCACGGCTGTTCAAGAGCTAGTCAAATTATGTTTGCAGTCAAGTTGTTTATACAAATAACGCTGTGTTCCTTCCGCTCTTACTTGTGCCCATAAGTGCTGCCATTTAATTCAGTTAAGCTACTCCTACATCACACCATTAGTTTTGAAAGAAATTTGCTGGTTCCTGACTGGAACCAAGACTAAGTGGTTAAATAAGTGATGGCTATCGCTTAGACAATTCTGAAGCAATCACTATGTCATTACTGAATATTTGTGTCCAACAAACTTTGTGCATCCTGTTTGAAAACGCATCCACCAAATGCTTTTCAGCAATAAGTCTATACATTGCATGTCACATTGCATCTACATCCAGGTTTTCGAGGGTCATGTCACATTGCATCTACATCCAGGTTTTCGAGGGTTGGAAATGCTTTAGGGACCTGCAAAAATATTTCCTGAGGTACCTTGTAAATGTCAATTGACAACATTCGGAAACTTGTGGTTTGAGAGCTCAACCAGATAGGAAAAGGGTAGTCAAAAGTACTGAAAAGGCTTATGCTCGGTTTCCTGAGCAGAGGGCACCTCAACAGTGGCTGGGTGCTGAGTTTTCTTTCGGGATTTGAGCCTGTATTGGGTTCACATGGCAAGGTTAGCCTGAAAATCAGCCTTGGTGGCTAATCATAAAAAGCTGGCACAGTGGACCGGTGACAGGAGTGAGTAGAAAACCAGGTCTGTGGCCAGAGTGACTTGCTGACAGTGCTCGGCTTTGGGAGCTCTGCTGTGCAGGAACTACAAAGATAAATTGTGAAAATGAAAACAGCTTTTAAAGACAGGTGTCAAAGTGGAATTTTCTGTGCTTTCCTTTACTTCTCCCTTTAGTGAAGGCTGGTGAGTTATATAGAAAATGATACTTGGAAGACTCTTTCGTACATTTCTTATTTATATACCCTGGTCTTTTGCTGTGCACTCTCTCACGCCTGTAAAAGAAGCCATTAACTTTTGCACTCACACTTCCAGTGCTTTCATTACGTTCATTACTGATGATTGCACTTTCTGGACACGCTGGTGTTTGTATCCCTATTCTTTAATGTTTTATTGCTTCTGTTTTGTGCTTCCCATATGTTTCCGGGGAGAATTCCCTTCTTTCTTTTACTAGTCTTGTTTCTGCTTGCTCTTTCTGTGTATGCCAATTAATAATGAAGGCTATGTCTGTGCTTCCCCTCCCTATGGCACAATGTGGTTTTCTCTAGCTCTCACTTTTTGTGAAAAGTAGGCCATCTACTGTTGCTTTCTAGTATGGATTACAGAACACCCAACAAATGGCCATATTATGCATATAGCTTCAAAGGTGGACTTCACAAGTGCCTATTCTCCTGTTTATGGGCACTTCTTATTTTGCAGGCGTATTGTGATGCAAAAGTCTCCACAGCAAACTGAAATCTTATTTCTTTTGAATAGTAACCGATATATTTGGGTCATGTGTTCAGCTGCCATAAACTTACAGTTTTTCATTTTATGAAACAGATAGTGCTCAGTGTTCAGGTTTGTTAATCTAAGAGTTTTCCCCAAATGGACGTTTTTCCTAGTTATACATCAAGCACCTTCCCCTTTCACATCCTCGCTGAAGTTGGAGGGCAGGAGATGACCAGCTAATGATTTAGACAACTACTAGTGACAGTTAATGTCAGTTTAGCACATTTTTGTTGTATGGTGGTTGTTGGTTTGTTTTTTGGGTTGGTTTTTTTTTCTTTGCAATGTGGTTATGAACAGAAAAGTGACTTTAAAAATTGAATCTTGGTAGTACACATATCTATTCTCCATATGTCTTCTGAGTCATATCTGGATAGTATACTGACGAAAACAAGCTCTGGTGTTGTCAGCGCTGTAAAAGACAAAGAGCCGTGAAAAGGGAGCTCGCTCATCATCTGCCTGTTGTACCACCAGCTCAGCAGTTGGGTTCTGATTCCTCAGTTATTTTTGGAGCTGCTACAGAAACTGAGCATCGAGAATGCTTAACTTCTTGTCAGAGGTGAATCTGCTGTAGGGGCAATTGTTTGGACTTCAGTTTGATGGGGATATTATTGCTAGATTGGAATCAGGTGCAGCCAAAGTCAGCTTTTCTGGACTGTACTTTTAGGTCAAAGTTGGATATTTCTTCCTTTCCTTCCTGTGTAATCAGGCGGAGGGACTTGTCATGCAACGTTATTATTAGAAAAAAAATTTCCTTTAATTAGTCACCTATTAGTCTTAAGTCTGTAATAAAATATTTACTACTTGGTTCATTAAGAATAAAGCATGAGTATAATAATTTTATTATACTCAGTTCATTTTTTGTTCACTTGCAATCACATGATTTCTTAGTGCCTTGCCTCTCTTTATGTTTTCACATGGAACTTTCATTAACATTTTTTATTCCAGTTTTAGGTAAATAGCTATTTTCAGGGATATTCCCTTTTCTCAATAAGAAATACGGGTATTTCATAGTTCCTCTGGGGAGTGTTTTTTTTAAATACACCTACTTTACATAAGCAAAACTACAGAACAATTCCATCTTCTTGAGTATCTGACTCTTCGCATTGGTTACCAACAGAGAGGCCGTCTTGCACTGGATGTGATTGCTGTGCAAAAGAAAAGGAAAAATAAAGTAGGCAAAAGTACTTTTAGTAGCTCTGAGAATGACAAAATGAGATGGATCCTTAGTGCTTTGTGGGTAGAAATATAAGACAAGTAGAGGCAACTCACTTTTTTAAAATAAGACAATTACGGAACCAGCTAAATTGCTGGGGGGTGCATATGAATAAGTAAAGCATCCATCCTTACTGATCTATCACTTGTCAGATGTTGTTTTAATTTGATGAGGAGGCCAATGTCTGCTTATAACCCCACTCTCTGCCCAAATGTAACTGGAGAGCAGGACTCAACTCTTAGGGTGGCGTACTAGAAGTCAACAGCAGCAACGCACCAGCTAAGTGCCATTATGGAGCCGTGACAGATGACTTCTCGACAGACACATAGGAGCTATCTGATTACACAGGAAGGGGCATTGAAATTAACCTCAGATGCCCTAAATCTCAATCGAGTAAACTCACACACACACACACACACACAAATTCTCTCCTCTGAGGTGCCAGTGCCTTCTAGAGGTCAAGAATGAAGCTGGAGGCATTTACTCTGGGTTAGAAGAAATGTAGTTCTCGAGGAGTTTGGGCAGAACTGAGAAACATTTTTAACATTTCTAATATAAATGATGAAGTAGTCAATGACAATGTCTAAAAGGTCCATCTCTAGTTTTCAGACTTAGCCAAATGAATGTCATGAGCTGATCACAGGAGCTGCTTCTTCAGGCTGCTTTAAACATGGGCGTAAATCCCATACCAGTTCATACTGCAAAAGTTCCTTCGACTATGCAGCTGCAGGGAATAAAAACATTTGACTGAAGTAAAGATATATTAAACCTATTTTCAGACTACCAGAGGTTGCTTCTGTGGCAAATCATGTGATTTTTTAACCTTAGATACCTGGCGGCTTTGCAAGCAATAGAGGCAATGTTGCTGTTTCTGTTTAAAGGTGCAGTTTTAGGTACTCCTGATAGTACCTGAGCATCTATTGTAGAAGAGTACTCACATGATTCGCTGAGGCAAATTTTCTTGTGATTTTGCAGACAGTGTTCACCTTTGCTCCTCACCTAAATTCCCATCTAAATGTAAATCTTTCAGAGACAGCTGGACATTGTCATAATATAATCTGTACAACCTCCATCTTCTGTAAACAGATAGATAGATAGATGACAGACGGATAGACAGAGCTTCTTAGAGCATCAGTCACTGAGACGGCAAGTGCTTCTTTGCAAAGTCTGTTTTATTTAGCTGACATAACAGGAGCTGATCTGTACGTAACTGTGCCAAGGAAGGATCATCTTGTCTGCACATTTCTTCTAGTCTCTGCCTTTGCTTGAGGATATTGAGAGCTGGTGATAATGCAGTAGAAATTATATCTTGCCAAAAAAACTTTGAAACCTTGGTCCATTTTTTTTTTTTTTTTTCACAATAGTTCCTCTGGAATTCCCCAGTAAGAAAACATACTCTTAACCTTCCCAGTGACATTTTAGTTGTACTTGGCAAGCACAGAGTTCATAAGTATTTTGGCTAATATTCTAGCCCAGCTGGCTATTCCTCTCCCTCTAGTGCACAAAGATTGATATCCACTCTTCTGGTCTTCCTCAGACAAAGCTGGTATTATCAGAAAAATTACCCTTTTTTTTTGTTTGTTTTTTTTTTACTGCCTTACTAAAGTGTCAGAATTCAAAGATTCTCTGGCTTTTTTACATGCTGTAGGCTACTCTAGAAATAGCGAGTTTTTTCAGCAGTTTCTAAAAGCCTCGGGGCCATCCTGTCTTCTATTTTCAGTTTCCTCTCCAGGTTTTAGGGATTACCCTAAACCCACAATAGAATATGCTTTTTTTGCTTGTAACTAGCAATTCACTAATGTTTGAAAAGGCAGGGGGCATTTTGTGACTATTTACTCTACTCTGTAAGGTTCTGGTCATGAAAATGTGGTTTTGTTGGTTGTGACTTTCCCAGCGAGCAATGGCCTGTAGATTTCCCTGACCCCGTGGTGTCTGTGCTTTCTTCCACAGGATAAATATATTGAGATTTTTGTTTCTGTAATTGGGTGACAGGTTGGGATATCCATTGTTACCAAAACTTTCCATAGGACAAAGTCATGCCTGGATTTGGAGTAATTTACCCCAGTAGTCTATTAGCAGAAATCTCATGTAAGGAACAAGTCATAAAAGCTTCACATGGTTTCATATAAGAGAAGAAAGAAAGAGGACTGTTTTATGTGGAAAGTGGCAATACCAAGAATATTCTTTGTTTTACAAGAAATATTTTCAGGCAATTTGGTATACTACACAATTTTTTTTTTATCGGTGTTGGAAAGGCCCCATCATTCTGTATTCCTTTTCTTTCTGATACAGATGAGCTGACTGCGGAGAATGACCTCAGGGTCACTGTAGTCAACAGTGAAACTCACAAAAGATTCATTCCTAGAATAAGTGTCTTCCACTGGTCTCATTTCACAGGAGAGCAGCAAGAAACATACCAGCTACTTCCCTTTGCATGAGGAAGATGCTCTCCACTTGCGTTATCTCCTGCGCTCTCTGAATTAGTAATGGTGATGTAGGCCCTGATTCAGGGAAACACTTGTGCACTTATGAACCTTAAGGAAACACTCAAACCTTCTTGACCTCCTTTTGATTAAGCACGTGTACTAAGTACAGAAGTACAAAAGGCTCAGGTCTTCCTCAATTAACCTCTTGTCTTAGAAAGGGGGAAACATTGCCAGTACCAAAAGATTAATTTCAAAAATAAAAGCATTGGTCAAAAGAAGAAATCTGAAAAGAACTCTTTGCAAGAAGGAAGCTCTGCGCAAGTCCGCGTGAAATACCATCTCTTGGAGAAATGTATCTGCCTGTCTGATGGTTTTGGGAGAGGGGTTACCTGAATACATTGCTGTACTCTCAGAATTTTTTCGGTTTGGTTTTTGTCTAGATGTATGCTGTGTTTCATCCTGCAGGTTCTGTTACTGTGGCACTTGGATCTCTCAGCTAGATCTTCCAGACCTTGTTGAGAAATGAGATTTGATGCTCTGCATCACTACTACAAGGGAAAAAAGCTGCTTCTTGCCTCACATTTCAAGGGACACACATTCTTCAGACGCTTCCTTTGACCTGTTGTATCAGCTGCATTGGTATGACACTACAGCATAATAGGCTGATAACCTGTACCCTTCTTATACACTGGGTCTCAACAAATAGCCGCTGTGTGTTGTCTCCTCTGTAAACCACCCTTTCAAGTCCAGTGCTCCCAATGAGCTACCAAGGGCAACACTGGTTTACTTTAGTTTGGACTGGTAATGAAGATTGTTGTATACTAGCTCTGACAACAGAAGCACCAGGCCTGTTTTAAAGCTTGCATGCCTACCATGAAGTTGGAAATCCACTTTCCAGGGTTCATGAAGCTTACCAACACAAATAAGAGAGCCTGAGAAGAACGGCTCTGCATACTCCTCCTGGATGCCTTTTGTTCAGCACAGGACTGAAAAATGAGCCTTCCTCTGGCGTTTCCAACATTTTGCATTTCTAGCACGTCTGTGATCAAGATCAGTCTTTAAGTACTGCCTACTGCTTTGGTCACGTATGCTTGCTATGCTTTTCTGTGTCCTTTCATTAGTTGGAAATACTTTCATAATGTCCATCTCAAATATGTTGTTAAATGGCTGTCTTCTTACTTGTTAGGGTCATCTCAGTAGTGTTCTTTAGAGTGCCAGGAGTATATGACTAGAAAGCCATCCATCAATCCTTTTCAGAGATAACGATTACCAGGTTGTCTCAAATTTAATTATTCTCGTAGAGTTACATCTTGGCGAGCACTTTGCAGTCTCCCTTTGGCTGTATTGCCGTCTCATAAAGCTTTATTCGGACATAAAGTTGTAGTTAAGTTTCCTGAGGCTTTCAAGGCTTTCACCTTTTTTTCTTTTTTTCTCTCCTCCTTGCTTAGGAAAGCTGTGATTGGCAAACCAATGTTCTCCCCTTTCTACTCTATTGCAAACTGAGGGATCTCTCCCCTACCTTTAATTGTCCTTGTGCTAAAACTTGGTAGCTACCTGTGAGAATTCCTTCTATTCTAGCTGTTCTGTAACTTTGTCAGCATTTTAGTGCTTCGGAGTACTAAGGCCAGACTTAGGTTTTCATCTTTACCAAAGTTAAAGTTGTTTACCTTGAAATCACAGTGGAAAATAGGTTAGTGAAAACAGTGCAAAACATGGTATAAATGATATTTTTTTGTTCAGCCTGGCCTGTATTAATTTAGCTTTAACTATCCATTTGGGATAAAATTTATATGAATCACACACTTGAATTAATTTTATTGCATCAGTTTAACTGAAAATGCAATTTTAAAACAATGTAATTTTTAATACAGACAAATCTCACTGGTGATGTCTAAATGATATTACTTACATTCATTTAAACTCCCTAATTACATCCACTTCTCAATGTACTGAGTTAGTAAAACTTACAAAGCAAAGTACTTGGAGAAGTTATTAGATACTTCTTAGAGATAAGAAGTGGCTGACTTAAGAGTTTATTGATTAGTTCCTTCGTTCCTGCATTGAGGTTTGGGCATACAAACTGCAATTTTAAAAGCTCTCATAAACCTTAGAGTGGCAGAGGTGGTGGGTGAGGGTATATAGCAAGTCAGGGAAAGGAGGTAAAAGAGTAAAGTGGTGTAAGAAACAGGTTGTTAGATACCGATAGGAAAAGATGTGTACCTATGTGTATATGTAAGTATGTCAGTTTAGACAGAATTCAGACTCAGATGCAACCCTGAATTTAGTTGTTAGCTCTTGAACGGGCTCCTTGCATGATGTTGTATGCCTGCTTCTGTTTATAGCAGTCAAAAGGATTTTTCTAATCATCTAAATGAGAGTAGGACAAAGCCCCGAACATAGCACATGAAGCTCAGTCCCAGATGCAATGACTTCAAGAATAAGGGCCAGCAGCAAATCACACATGTACCACTTCCACAAGTGCTCAAGTGGCATCTCGGAGTTGCTGAGCTCACTTGTCAGGCTAAGAGCTCGAGGAGAAGAGGACTGCATGCTGCCATAGACCTGTTGCATGACCCAAAGCATATCATCTAGCTTCAACAGGTCCAGCTTATGGACTGTTACAAAGGGTAATAACGTTTCCTTTCCTTAGAGGAGGTTGCAAAAGTTAATCCATAAAGTTCATGAGAGTCACTGAAATGATCGTGATATAAATCAAATGGAAAGTTACTGAAGCAAAAACCTGTCTGAGAGATATCTTTCTTTAGAACAGTTTCTCCTGCTCCACTTCCTTCTTTCCAGACAGCGGAGGTAAATAAGGGCAGAGACAGGCCTATTAATTTTTCTGATCTCTACAGATTTTTATTACATAGTATTTAGGCATTTTTCTAAAAGGGAAGCAGTATTTATGCCTTTCTTTAAGCCTTCAACATGTCCGGCCTGAGAAAGTTCAGCTTGGGTTTTTATATCAGATATGTAGGTCTGTTTCTTCCTGGAACACAATGCAACACGAAGGATAATGGTATCAGTGTCACCCATACAAGTGAGACACGATTAAATAAGGTGGGACTTCTTTCATCTGAATTATTCCGAGGTCTTTTCTTTAACACTTAATCACCGCAAACGCCTAAACTATTTGTGAGAAAAACTTCCTTGTTGATTTTTAATATTCTTATCTTTCTGCTGAGGCTTGAGAGATCTCAAAACACATGGAGGACCTCTAACAAGGGAACACCTGACATATGAAAGCAGTAAAGAAAACAAAGTAAGCAAAGATTTGCATGGAATTAATGTTCTTTTAAAACAGCAGAGAGAAACATCCCATCCCATATTTTGTCTAATTCTTACAAAACATACTGTACAGCAATGCTGAGAGCCTCCGTTACAAGTGATAGTGGCAATAATATTAATGTGGGTCCTTATCTAAGACCTGCCGAAGTCAGTTAAAGGCCTTCCATTGATTGCAGGGATATTAGATCAGGCCCTTTCAGAACATATTTTGGTCAACTCGTGTCCAACCGTTATTTTATATAGGAGAAATGGGTTTTATCTCCCTTCTGCACTCCAGGCTTCTATCAGCAGAGTGACATCCAAGTGAGTGATCCAAACACGAGAAAAGCCCAGGCTGTCCCAATGGTGAAGGACAGAGGGTGTGGCAGTTTTTAAAGAGCCTCAACAGAATGGCACATGGAAGAGAAAGACAGAGTGAGAGAAAATAAATCATAGAGCAAGACTGGAAGGTAAAGACATAGAGATGTAAAAGCAGTTCTTCAGTTTTTCTGAACCAAAAATAGTCCAGTCATGTTAAGACGTGAGCAGGTGGGAAAGTACAGCTTTGCAGCTTTAAAATTGCGTATTGTTTTTCAGCTGTAACACAAAAGAGAGTTTGAAAAAAGCGAACAACGTTCCAGCAGGTTTTGGAGCAGGAAGGAGGCTGTGCCAAATTATTGCTGATGTTCACTCTTTACAGGTGTGCTTTCTCCTTCACCTTGATGGGAAATCCCCTCATTCAATCTCATAAAATGTACCAGAATGATTGTAAGCAACTTCCTACCTGGTGTCCTTTTCTTCTGCTTTTCAAGCCACAGCGGGGCAACGGGAATGAAGACCCTGCAGGTTACGGCACATGGATGAAACCGTATCAGCTTGCACAGCATCACTGGCCGTGGGGTTCTGGAGGGGTGCTGGCAGCCCTGTGTAAGGAAACGTTTAGCAGAGCAGGGTCCAGATTAAGCTGTTTGCTGTGGCTTGGTCTTCCTCTGAATACTTTCTCCCACACCTTACAAGAAAGCTTGCTTTACTCTTAAACTAAGAACCATGCTACATGGTGTTGCATTTCAGTAGGAAAGTGCTAACTGTAAGTGGGATGGGCATTTGTTTTATACTATTTTAGAATAAAGATGGTTCACAGGGAAAAAATCTTTAAAACCATATCCTATCGTATCCTGTCTCCATTATACACAAAGAACTAGATACTAATATCTCCAGTTGCACATTTTATTTTCCAATAACCAAAAAGTCAAAAAAAAAAAAAAGGAAAGGACAAGCACAACTTAAATGTATCATTTCCTTATGATCTTCATTATCAGATTCCTTTAAAAGATTGGAAAATTATCAGAAAATGCTACTCTGCTGTCAAAATGCAAATATTTTACCATATTTTATTTCATTTTGAAATAGTTTGAATTTTACTGGCAATATCAACTTCTATATGCTATTTCAGTTTTCTTGTGTTATTTAATTTTTATGTGATTAATATTTTTATTTTTTTAAAACCTTTACATTAGTGCTAATATGATGTCTGTATTCTGCTTAACAATATAAAGAATAATAACACTTGGTATTGCTAAATTGACATCACATTGCAGAACCGTTCCAATATTTAGCGTTTTGATACAATTGTTTTGATGTTTCCCCAGAAACCTTTTGGAATTCGTTTTATAAAGCAAATCTCAATATTTTGACTCTTTAGCCCAAATTTGGAAATGCAGTTTCTTCTTACCTGGCACCAGGCCGATAATCAGTACCATTCTCTTCTAAGTTTTCATGGGCTGCGTGTGAGATGAGTCATTCTTCTTGATGCTTGTTTTCATTCCTCTTATCCTGCTCATTCCCACCCTAATAGTAGAGCCATAAAACCAATACTAGTCCTCTTCCCTGTGCCCTCACCCAACTGCCTGGGACTGGAGCTGAGACATTTTTCCCCTCCTGTAGGAGCCCAGACTCCGGGAGCTTAATAAAAAACCCTAGACAGTTGGAAAAAAATAGAGCCACATCTCATTCCATATAATTTTTGTCTTTTTTTTTTTTTCATGATTTATTAGTATAAAGGAAAGAATGGGAGATTAATAATGCAATTAGATCTTCTATTATTTTTGCAAACATACCACAAGAAAATGCATGCATCAGAATATTTGGTAGCAATTCACATATACATTGCTACTTCTGCATGTGCAATGAAAATATACAGCATATTGCTCTGGCACTGTCATTAGAAAATGTGAATTGTTGAAGAGCTTATTATAAATACAGAGAGAGATATTCCATTAATTTTAATTAATTTTTAATTATTACTGTTTTTACTGGTTTTTGCACCCAATAAATAAAGTATTACAAATGAAATATTCAACCACGGTAAACTAAAAAACAAGTTCGAACAAGCCTTGAGAAAAAAAAATCTATTATTTTTTATTAATTTCAATTTCTTTAGGCTTTTACTGTGATGCTGACTACAGATTTTTCATTAAAGGCCTGATACATAGCTTGTGAAAGGTAAGAGTTTCATTAAAACTGATTGGCAAGGCTCATCCATCAGGAGGAGCAAGATTTTGAGCATTGTAACTTGCCTGAGTTTTCAAAATTTAAGCTTTATATTTTGAGATTAAAATTCCTGTTCATGCCAGCAGAGCCTGTAAAAAGTAGCAAACAGAAAGTTGGGTGGAAGTCCTGAAGTGCTCGTTCAATTAAATAAAAAAAAGTTCATGTGAATGTGCCAATTTTTGTAATACTTTTGCAGGAAATTACCCAACTTATTTATCAGTTCAATTTTCATATTCTATATATTGATGTACTAAATATGCAGGGCATTCTATAGTTACTGTTGTAGCTTTTTCTATAGTAGCATTAGCCAAAACCTCAAGGCCCAAAATAAATGTTGTGACTTAAAACAAATACTCACTGCAAATTTCAATTTGAAAAAAAAAAAATATTAAAAATTTACTGCTGATTTGGGATGAAACGAAATGTTGGCATCTCAGAGTCTCACAGGGAGTGGTGGCCCACTTTCCTTAGTTACGTGTGTGGCTTGTCAGCCAGTTGTCTTGCTTAAGTTGGTGAAAATTTTGCCGTTGAGTGAAAATAAGTTGCCATTAAGTGAAATAAGATGATAGCTAGGAACTTTATTTTCTTTTGAATAAATATGAATCTTTCTTAGCTTTTCCTTTTGCCTCATCACTTCCTTTTGTCTCTCATTTCATACTGCCACGACCATTTCATACTTGATAGACCACTGTGGGCTCTGTGCAGCTTGTTACATGCCATGTGGACTTTTCTCATTGAAGTGTCTTCCTTTCAGGAAGAGCTGACTTACTGCAGTGCCTCTCAAGGCTCTATCTCTCTGTGATCAAAATATGCTCCTGTGAATTTAAGCTGATTTTGACAAGCCAGGAGGAAGAAGAAAAGAGGAAGGACGCTGGTGCGGTTATGGTGTTAGCCAGAGCCTCTGGGGATGAAGGTGCATTTCCCTGTTCTGCCACAAATGGCTGTGGTGGCTTCAGGCAAATTACTTAAAGTGCTATACAGGTCCCTAAAATGTTACATAGGCAGTAAAATAATCATAGAATCATAGAATGGTTAGAGTTGGAAGGGACCTTGAAGATCATTGAATTCCAACCCCCCTGCCATGGGCAGGGACACCTCCCACTAGACCAGGTTATTCAAAGCCCCATCCAACCTGGCCTTGAACACCTCCAGGGATGGGGCATCCACAACTTCTCTGGGCAATCTGTTCCAGTGCCTTACCACCCTCCGAGTGAAAAATTTCTTCCTGATATCTAATCTAAATCTACACTCTTCCAGTTTAAAACCATTCCCCCTCGTCCTATCACTACATGCCCTTGCAAAAAGTCCCTCCCCCGCCTTCTTGTAGGCCCCCTTCAGATACTGGAAGGCTGCTATAAAGTCTCCCCGGAACCTTCTCTTCTCCAGGCTGAACCACCCCAACTTCTCAGCTTGTCCTTATAGGAGAGGTGCTCCAGTCCTCTGATCATCTTTGTGGCCTTCCTCTGGACCCGCTCCAACAGGTCCATGTCTTTTAATACTTTAAAAAACCCAGTCCTGAAAGCACTGCTGGTCGTGGCCTGAAATTCATCAGGCCCTGAGCTTTTGTTTCTCTCTGCCTGCGTAAGAAAGAAAAGCTTCAGTGTGGACATGACCCAACAGCTTGGTGCCCGGCTCATGCCTGAGCTTGCCTGGCCGAGAAGCCTTGGTACTTCTCCATCCACCTCCTACCGGGGACAGGGCCTGGCTGGCAGGGTCACCTGCTGCTAGCCCACCCGGTTGGGTCCCAAGCGAGGGGACAGTCAGCCTCTTCACTGTAGATTACGGTCACACCTTTGAAGTGAATCACCCCCATCATCCTGCCCCACTTTCTCCGCTCCAGCCTGGGCGGCCAAGTGGTTGGGAAGTGCACAGGCTGGATGTTCTCTCAGGTGGAAGTAAGCTGGGAGTCCGTGGCAGGAGCACACCTTGTGCACTCTTGTGCTAATCGGCAATTAAACCCCCCAGAAACACTCAGTGGGTGGACATGGGTCCCCAACATCAACCACTTCATGCAGCGAATCCATTCCTCTTGAGCTTCTCTACTTGCTAATGTAGACACAGAGTGGGAATCAAGTGCAGAGATGCTCAGCTGTGTCCCTTTTGCACCTAACCTCCAACTGCTCTGTAGCTCAGGTCCCCACCCAGGAATGAGGACATCAGTGCTCTTCTCACCATCCTATATAGTTACTGGATTTCACCCTGTGGTTGTAAGTCAGGTAGTATCTTGCTTGAGCAAAGATTTAATGAAAAGAAAAAAAAAATCTTTCTTACAAAGATAAATGTTAGGCCAAATTCTGTTCTTAGTTAAATACACGTAACAACCAAGATCTTGGAATTTTCTTCCTCTACTTAAACCTTTGTAAAAAGAGTCAGAAAACCTGTCAATCTGCCCTGATTTCCTTTACCAAAAGGCAGGCAAATATGGTGCTGTTTTTTCCAGCAAGATGGCTGGGGAAGGATGGGAGCTCAACAATCTGTTTTCAGTGACATAGGGACTTTTACATTTTCCTGGTTTTTCTTAAGTGAACTCTTCTTGACACCTACTTTCTTACAGATGTATTTAACTGATGTACATTTGACCTCTTTTCTCACCTCTGTTTGCACTCTGCCACTGTCAGGTGGTTAGTCTAACTTCTCTAAAACTGTCTTTTTGTCTATATTGTTAAAATCTTTTATTTTCATATTCTGACTCTCCTGGTGGTAACTTTAAAATATATTAAATACAGCCTTTGTTTTATTAAGAAAAGGGATGCATTTCAAGCCATGTTAATTAATCTTTGATAAAATCTTGAGGAAGACAAGACAGCTGGCATTTTTAAGCCCTGTTAGCCAATGAGGGGGAGCTAAGGATTTTAAGAGTCGTAAATATAAAAAATGGTTAAGGCGTTTTGAGTTTTTAAATCTTATGCAACAAGCCTATGAGGGAGATGAAAACTGAGATAAAAGCCTGGCATCAGAATACTTGAATGGCTGGTATCCAAGTGACACCGATTTTCCAGATTTTTTTTTAGCTCCAGGAAGTCCAAGAAAACTCAAAAAAGCTAGGTACACTTTCTAAATACCAGTCAAAATGATTATAGTAGGTTCCTCAGGCACTCCTTGACTAGCTGAGAAAGATTAAAGATTGTTTTTCCCTTGGTTTCAGGATTGTAGCATAGATCATGAATGAACTGGATTAAAACCAGCCTTTACTTACTTTTTTTTTTCCTTCTCCCTTTTAGAGAAGACAAGGTCTGTATGCCAAGTATCTAGCCAGGTGCATAGAAAAGCAATATATAGTTTCAATATGAAAATTACCATCTCTCTGCCTCAGAACCCTGTGACATGTGCATTATACTACACAATCTGGCATATATTGTTATTGCCACTTCCAGAGACATGAGAGTCATACAAGCCAACCGTGTCCTTCAGTCAGTTTTGGATTGGGCCCTTGGTTGCCTTTTCTGAATTGAGCACTGGCTCGCTCAAAATCCATGAACAAGTCACTTGGGGAAATCTTTTCTAAAAAGTCCCCCACATTTTGGGTTCTTCTTTTTTTAGATAGCCTAATTTAGACACCTGCTGGTAAGTGTTTAAAGCCAGACAACCGTAAACAGAGGCATGCAAAGTCAGTGAATACTTTTGAGCTCTTTCAGCCTTACCTTTGTATGGCTGATTAATTTCTGGTGTGATTTAGGAGCCCAGATGAGTTACATGAGGGCTAAACTGTGAAATTTAAGTTTGTACGTATAAAATTTATTGAGGTTTTTTTGCTGTTTTCAGAAAAGCTGATCAAGGTCTTCAAACTGTAAGGACTAAAGGTAAGTCGTCAATCTACTCATCTATCTGTCTATGAAATGCGGCCTGCTTTGATGAGGTTTTGTGTCTCTTGACCAAAGATGAAAAAGATGCGTATTTGTTAATTTCCATAACTTTAGGCACTCAAGTTTAAGACTGACCTGAACCGTTCACTTCAGACTGTTACTAGCCACAAGAAGTCCTGAATTGCAACTTAGTTCAAAAATACTAAGGACGATAGGATGATAGGAGAAAGCACATTTGGTGGTCACCTTTATACTGCTAAGCCTATCTCTGTCACAGGGAATTAAAAGTAAAATCAAGAAACAAAGCATTGAAAACAGAAATCCACAAGAAAAAAAGAATCTGACTCATGAAAGGGATGCCCTTACTTTCCCTATTGGTAAAAATGAATCACTTCTGTGTGTGAGAGCTAAGTGAAAAAAAGATCAACTGTAAATATTGCTTTCTTTTTCCCCCCTTTTATCCTGTTCTTGCACCTAAAGGCTGTGGTTGCTATGAAAAATAAATGACATTTTCTGAAGTGATATCCACAGAGGCAGAGTCCCCACAACACTCAGCCAGCTAACCTGGAAGTTAATCTAGGTTCCCTTATTTCATTCAGTTGTCCAGGCTTTGGGCCAAATAGCATGAGACTCATTTTTAAGATTCAGCCGATCTGCCTTTGTACTTAAAGCCACTATCCTGCTGTTTGGGTAATTCTGGTGCTCAGCTGAGATGTAGGGGTGGTGTTTTGCCTGAGCAGGCTTTGAGTCTTTGATACAGAAACTCTGTGCTTGCCACTTTAGTTCACTGTGTTTGATCAAACTTTCTGGTGCCTTGGTGCCTGTGAATAAGCCTAGCCTTTTCTCTGTGCAATCTGTGATAGCAAAATAGAGAGATGGAGAACGAAAGATGATTTGAGCCTGAAGTTAACAAGAAGTATAGGTATGATTCAGTGACAAATGGAAATCCTCCCCCTAAGCTTGACTTCGCTGGTTGTTGGCCTATGATATAATGGCCTAAGTATGTGATACGTACCAATGTTTGATAAAAACAAAAGCAAACCCAACTCTATTGACTAATAGATTATTATCTTTTTCAATAAAAAATGCCATATAAACCAGAAATGTATATATTTTTTTTTTTTTTAAGAGACCGCTATAAAACTCAAAAATAGTCCGGAATAAAATAACACCATTTCATTCACATAATACAGACTGGCATATTAATATTTGAAGAGTTGGGGCCTGATCCATGACCTCTTACAAATCAGGCAAACTTACTTTTTCCAAGCTGAGCTACAGCTGGTTTTCCCTCATTGAGCATCTGGACTACTGTTTTTAAATTATCTGAGTGTAAGTTAATGATGAAAGCGTGGACCCATCCCCAAAAGACTATCGCCACTGAAATAAAAACAAGTGTAACTGTTAGATTATTGCCCAACCTGTTCTTCAAATACTTCAGTCACTCTGCTAGGGAAGTGAGTAAAGTCTTCCAGAATCTATCCAAAAGACTTTATCACCCATCTGCATACCAATATCACTTGCACTGACTGAAGTGGTCTTTGAGGCACATCCGTAGATCCATTTATCAGCTTCACAATACCATATGCCTCTTCAAAACTCCCTAGCACAAGCAATACCTTTCAACCTCTTATTTAACAGGAGAACCAGGATGGCTCCCAGGGTTTGCAAGATGGTTGGGAATCAGAATACGTCTCGTATGCAGTATGGATGTGACTAGTATACTTTTTGGGGCCCATAGTATCAGCACAGACGGGGAGGGCACCATCAGAAATCTCCCCAGCACAGAATAAACCAATATTTGCTTTTTTTTCCTAACCATGTGATATAATTGTCTCTCATCCAGCTTGTGAGGCACTCCAGTTGTTGGCCTGCTGCACTGCGCAGATCGTTCCTCCTTTTGTGTTTGCAGTGTTCTGCTCTTGTGCAGCATTGCGCGTTTCTTCTTTGATTTTCAGCACGCTAATTTTTGCCCATTTTTCCGTTTGAAAAAGATGAGCGTGAAATGTGATCCTTCTTGCCAAAGTATTTGTGGCTGCCCACAAGTTTTTAAAATATGATTTCTATTGTACTGTGTAAGTCATTATGGAAACATTAAATATAACTAGATTCAGAAGACCCATGATAGAATTGCATTCACTTGAGATACGTTCTTTGTTTGGTGGGGAATCACTGCTATGTAGACTTGAAACCAGTTTTTTCAGCCAACCTTATCTACCTGATGGTGACTATAGCAAGTTTCTGCTTCACTCTGAGAACACTGTGTGGACAATGACAAAGCTTTACTGCAGTTGAGATACAGCCTATCTTCTGCTTCTTTCTTCTGTGCTATGTCTATTACCTATCAAAGAAATAAATTAGTTTGAAGTGAGCTGTTCTCGGCACACCTTTGTTGCCTGTTTTTATCACTATATTATCTTTAAGACACTTTACATGGATTGATCAGTAATTCATTCCAGGATGTTTATAGACTGATTAGTTTATGATGCTCGGCATCTTCACATCTTCCTTTCTCCCTCTTTAAAAGGCTTCTGCATTTTTTTTTGTTTCCTGGAGCCTCCTTTATCCTCCCCTGGTTCCTGCGGGCAATCACTAATATTTGGGAAAGTATCCTGCTTAGTTCCAAAATCAGCTAGTTTGGCTACTTCCAAGTTTTGCTAGTTTTGTCTAGAGTAATTTTCATCTAGCTCTGTGAGCTAGAACATATCTCGTTTATCTAAATATGTTCTTTAACCTGCTTTTTCTGTGCTCTGTCTGGTACTCTTCTGTCCTTGTTAAAATATATTTTCTTCCAAGTGGCTGATTGCAATTTATCTATTGGTTTTGTGTGTGTATGAAGCCATGCTTGCTTTCTTCCTACATTATGCAGTGGATCTATACATTGTTTTCCTCTTCTTTCTCATACATTCATAGCCACTTTTTTTCTTGCTTTTTGTGCCTCATGATAATTTAAATCTGTTCTCCATCTGAGGTTTTCTGATTTTTCCCCACTTGATCTTGCTTGGAAATAATGCTTAGAAAATAATATGCCTTTCAAGAGTGCTTGCTGTAGCAGTGGAAATCCTAACCCAAAGGCCAGGAAATACAAGTTTAAGTACTGCTTAACTTGCAAAATAAAGTTTCAAAAGCTATGAGAATTAAAGCGTATGGGAAACAGACTGCAACCAGTGTTCAAAAAGAAAGTGACCTCTTCATCTCACTCAAAGCTGAAAACAAGTAGCTGTGTGTTATATGGCATTATGAACTAACAAAAAGATACTGGATAAAATACTTGCATTTTTAGCCTTTGCCTTTTAATATAAGGAAATGACAGAAAAAATAGTAACTGATGTTATTAGAAAAAAAAGTGTTAAAATTACAATATAAAAAAAATATACTATTTTTTTCTATAGAAGATTACATTGTAGGTTTGACAAAGGAATACCATAGCTGTATCATGAGAGGGGTTGTGCTGATCCTGTAACTGACCTAAAATATTTGAAAAGTATCATATGTACTTCGTAAATAGCTTCTGTGAGTACTTATTGTCCCTTGTATGATCATGCACCTTCCTCTCTTCTGTTTGGAAGCCTAGGCTTTTCTAAAGAGGCTGTGTTTTCTTTTAAAAGCTGTGGTGATATGCCTTTGAGCATGTTTCATTTGCTGTTTTGACTGGCTTGACTTCTCACTTCAACAATACAGCTGAATTACACGTCTTGCATTAATTTTAATTCATTCTTTTGATAGCATTAATAATAAAGAAGTCAGTCTTATCAGGGGTGAGGATCAAGGAGGATTAAGAAGCTGAAGCATGTGGAATAGAATAGAGCATGAATCAGGTCTGCCAGATGGAAAATGAAAAGATGAAGAGAGAGGAGTCAGGGGAGGCTCACGAAATAGAGGAGGAGGATGAAACTGGGGAGCAGAGTGTTACCGTGAAACTTCAGGCTTTGTGGGAATTCACAAGCCCTCAGATTTGCCTTCAAACATCCCAGCCTTTTCTTAGAGGCACTATGAGTATAGGCACTGCAGCTATGGTATTGATTACAATAGAGAAAGGTGGATGATGTTGTTACTGCACTGCATGACATTGGGAGCAGGTCACATGTGGCTGCTATGGTGAGATCATGTGATATGAGTCTGTGCTGGGGTTTGAATTGCTATAAGTACTCCAGGATGCTTAGAGTAAAAAGGAGAGGAGGTTCAGATGCGGGCTTCCTCATGTCCGAGCTCCTAGCCCTTTCCCACCCATTCCACGGGGCAGTGGTGGGACAGCTGAAGGAAAAGATGCTTCACCTCCCACCTGTCACCACATCCTCCCCCAGGACCCTTCTGCCTCTTCTCTGGAGACACATACTGAGCTTCTTGCCCTTGGCCACATGCAGATTATTTTAAGTGGCCTGAAGGAGCAGAAGAATTGGCTGCAATAGATGGGTATCATACAAGCCAGGTCAAAGACTGGCTGTGAATTTCTGGATGCTGTTGTGGCCACATTAGCTTGAAATAGAGACTAAGTTAGTAGGATGTTACCATTCATAAGGGAACTTTCAAAACACAGAGGGGTCATTAGTGCCTAGTCCCCAGTGAATGCCACTGAGCGCTAGACATCTGACTCTCAGCTGCGCCTCCCTTCTGAATCACTTACAAGGTTGACAGAAAATTAAATTAGAGAAGAGGTAGACTAGGGAGTGTTGCAAGGGTGAGTAGGAATAAAAAGGGGAGGACAGGAACAGCAAAACTTACCCACATCTTGGGCTTAAAGGAGTAGTACCTTGAGAGGGATTGGCAATCAGCAATGGGAAGCACAGGAGGCAGGAAAACACTTCTGCGTGCATCTGTGGATAGAAGTAACTTTTTTAAACAAAAGACTATTTAATGTAATTCCAGGTTTCATGTGTTAAAATCAGTTGTTGCTTCATTAGAGTGTTTGCAGTATGGTTGGTCAATTTGTAGATATATATAGATACCCTTTGGAATCCAAACAGCTTTTCTCCGACTTCTAGTGTTCTGTTTAGAATAGCACCATGGCTGTTATTATAATACAGCTTTATCATGTGCACTATTTAAGTCTGCCAAAATAAATGGGGATGTAAAGGAAAGAGAGGGACGGTGGCTGACTGAGTAATGTTCAAACTGTCAAATTCCTTATGAACAAATTAGCTGATCCTAATCTAGTTGACATTGGGAAACAATCCAGGATTTTTTTTTTTATATATGACTTTTTATTGGAACCGAAACAACTGCTTCCTTGGCTCTGATTACATCCTTCCTCACCACGGAGTGCTTGGTATGGCTACCAGAGAGAAGTTTTATTCCTTGTCTTACGCATCCTGCATCTGCATCAATACAAAGGGTTTGGAGAAATGAATAAGGAAGACCTCTTTGCTGAAGGCAGCCCGGAGAGGAAAGCCTACAGTAGGCTGATGTAGATGTGAGAATGCTAAAGTGTTACTAGAAGGCTAAGCTAGACCTGGGCTGTTCCACCATACAACACCAGGCAGGCTTTTGTCATGATCTTTCTGAAATGGGGCCTTTCCTTTCCCATCTACTTGGAATAATTCTGTGCTCATGGAATAACCTCCCTGAACCTGTTGGAATCAAACCCCTGACAACAAATGCATAAAAGTTAACTTCTGATGTGAAAGACTTCTGTTGTTGAGTTATGTGGCTAAGCTGTGCCAGTTTTCAGTTGTCATGGGAAATCTCTCGGTGTGCATATGATGTGCTTAAATGTGGTGCTTGGGTGAGCTCTTCAGAAGTCTGTTCTTCAAGTTTTGTTCCAGTTCCAGCAGGCTGGTCCACCAGCTCAGCTTTCTGGTTGAAGAATGAACAATTTGTTACTTCAAATACCTTTGGGTTATAGATTAAAAGTGAGGTTTGGCTAAGTATCAGTGGATGGTTGCTGGATGCTGAGGAACTAAAAGGCCACAACCAGAGGGAAGAGAAGGAATCTCACGTCTTCTCTTCAGAAACAAAGACAGAGAAAAAAGAAAACCCTTGAAAGGGGAAAATTAAGAGTTACAGCAACCACATATTAGAGCTAATTGCCCGGACACTTTACGAAATTTGATTTCAGTGTGGGGGAACTTAATTTGCTCTTGGCAACAGGGTAGAATGCTTGATTCAACTTAACAAAAATACGTTTTTTGAAAGAGGAAACAAGACTGACAGAATTTTGGCATGTCAACAAAAGGCAAGAATACAAAAAGAAAAGGATTAGTCAAAATGAAGATCAAGAAAGGATCAAAAATATATTGGCTAGAGTCCAGGAAACATTTGTTACATTTTATAAGCAACGCTATTCTTCCCAAGTGTGTAGAACAGAGGAACTAGCTGATCTTTACCTAAAGCGATATTGGCCACCCTGCGTGCTAATGAACAGATGTCCCCATAGGAATCAGAAAAGCGTTGATCTCCATACTGTAACTGAAATGGCATAAACTGCCAGGTCCCCATGCATTAAAAACAAATGGAAAATTCAGTAAGGACTTGCACAATTATATTGATTTATAAGTAAACAATAGTGCCTAATACATTAAATACGACACAATAAACTGCTTTTACATTTAGTAAAAGCTTTTCTTGTCTTCTGTTTCTTACAGCATAAGGACTTCATCTACTCCACAAAATGACTAGATGGCAGGCTTAAGAGAAGGAGAATATTTTCTCCACGTGACACCCAAGTCTACTGTGGCAAAACCAGTGCCATAGGATAGCAAGAAGACAAAAATATAGATTAATTAAAAGACATCAGTCAAATCAGCATAGAATGGGTCCATCAGGAGGTTTCAGGCTGAGGGAACTGCTGATCATTGACTGCTGATACATACCAGCATCACTTGGTACTTGGCCTTGTTCTTTATGCCCTCTCTTTAGTACTTTTGCTAGTGGCCAATGCAGATGTTGAATACTGAGTCTTAGGTCTGACCCAGTATGAATATTTTTACAGTCTGCTCTTGCATTCCTATGACCTGACTGTATCTCTGCCATATTTTTCTAACAAACAACTTAGGAAAAATTTACTCTTGGCCGAGATTCCCAGCTGAGACTTGGTAACTAAATATACAAGCATTCCTTTATGAAGTCAAACATATTAGCTCAAACCAGGCTCACAGTGGTTTAGTTAGTAGTTAGCCTAGGAGTGTTTACATAGTCAGCAATGATACAAGCAACAAATATCCCAAGACCAGCTTTTTTTTTTTTTTTTCCCCATGTGGTTGCAATCACTGATGTATGCCTTGGAGTAGAACAAAAATTCAGAGCAGAATTACTGGAAGAATTATCTGACTATCGGCATTTCCCATCCAAAATTTTCATATTACCTATGTGTAATAAGATGCAGAATGAACAGACTGAAGAAATTCTTCCTGCAGTCTAAGCTAGGAAGTATATAATTTATTTTATTCAAATAATTTATCTGCAAAGCAGATTAAACTTGAATGACTTTTCAAAACTATCCTAAGCTATTCCAAAACTGTATCATGTCAATTTTCAAAAGTGTCACCTGCAAAATTTGTCTGGATACCTTCAGACTGCTGGGACAATTTTTTGCCATGCCTAAATTCAGATCAAGTGAGGAGAGAAAAGCTTTAGGATAGAAGACTGTGGGAACTGTCAAGAGGACTAGTAATTACAGAGCCGAGTCTTTCACTGCTGAGCTCCATCGACATGGGCACTGCTGAATGTGTCAACTTTGATTTAGCTAGACTCAAACAACCCACAACTGTCTCTTTCTGATATGGAAAAACTTTTTTTTTTTCAGTTTATATTATGTCATTTGGAAAGGGATTCATGCTTGACTGGGAGGAACGTTCTCATACCTGACAGAACGTCCACAGAGCTATTTTTATCTGAGCAATGATACTGGTGTAAGTAAGTGACTGAACATTCCTGAATACACAAGGCACTACTCAAAGGCCATGTTAGTAACCGAGAGGTGTAATCTGGTGACATTCCAGTGGTCTACTAGCATAAGCTTTGTTCTTTTGGTCCAATTCCTGGGAGATCACTATGACCACCAGAATGACAAGTGATTTACAGTCCGAGATGGAGCAGTCAAGATCTAGAAATGGCATTCCAAGATACCAGGAGCAAGGAATGTAAGCAATCTTAGCCTACTACAGCCCACTAATATGGCTGTTTAGAGGCTTCAAAAGAAGAAAACTAAATTGCAGGCTTTTGATATGAAAAGCTGCCCAAGCGATTTTTTTGAAGAAAAAAAAAAAGTTTTTTGGAAACAACTAGAGATTGTTATCAGAGTTTTAAAAAATGGCAGTGAATCATCAGAAGTCACTTGCAGTGACTCATACTGTGGTCAGAGTTTTCATATGTCAAGCAGGTATTTTTCTCAAAGAATGCCTTCTGGTGTTTCTTTTTTATTTTCAGTTATTCAGGATACTAGTTTGTATTTAGTCTTCTGCAGCAGTCCATACTATGAGCACATACAGTTCGGACTGTCAGACCAGCTAATTGTGTAACACAATGTTCCATACCCCTTTCAGTTCAGCTATCACAAGCTTTGAATAGCCAAAACAAAGAGTTGAACTCACCTTTGGATTACAGTGTTTTGAGAGAGAAATCTAGTTGTAGGTCCCCAAAAGGCACTCTCTTGCTGATTGCTACAGAATGGGTTGAGTGGGCTTCTTCCCTTCCCAGACACCGCATGCAGCTTCCCTGCCTCATGCAACCTGGACCTAACCCCATACCCACTGGAACCCACTCACGTTTGACTTCATTGAGCTTTGGATCTGGATTCTCATGCAGAGTGTAGCAGCGATATTGTTTGTTGACATTACCGCCTATAACATTGCCGGGGTGATTTTGGCTGTCTGCTGGAGCAATACTAAAACTCTGTTAAGTACAGGGATGCGGTTGTGTTCCAGACTTATTAACCTTCTTAGCTGCTGCCTTATTAACCACCTGTGCAATGGCAGTTCTTAGAGGTTCAACAGCAGCTAGGTGGGTAGGATTTCATTTTCCTGTAATGCATGATTTAGTGTGGTACCATGCTACTTCCTTCAGGATATAAGCCTAAAACCACTCCACCCCATTTTCAATAACACCTGTTAATTATTCAGTAGAATTTTTTTTTGTTTTGACTGTACTCAGTCTCTGGGGAAGAGTCTTGCTGCTGATTTTAAAGATGATTTTCCATTTGGTTTGTTTTTTAATTGTCTTTAATATTTTCTATATTGTACATGACGTGCTTATCTTTGGATTTTTTCATTATTTTACCTATTAGTGCAGAATTTTATCTAATAAATGTGGTCTATCAATGTTATTCCTTATACCTGCAGTCACATCTGGAAGATGTGAACATATATAATAAAAGGGCCAGAGAGTTTCTTTGAACATTTGTTTAGAAATTAAAACATATAAAAAAGCATTTTTTAAAGTTGCTGTAGATATTTTTAACCAACTTCATTATTGCTTAATTTTAAGGTGATGACTTCATTTTAGACTAATTCATTGCCGGTTTGTTGATCTGGGGAGAAATATTCTTCACCAGTACAATACAGTCTTTTACACGGAGGGCCTTATCCTTTATGTGGGTTCAATTTAAAATCAATAAGATTAAAGCCATAATGCAGTTTTGCCAGTAGCAGTCCCCACACTTCTCCCTCCTGGCATTCTTGGAGTGAAATCCAAGGGTTTGTGGTAGGTAGAATAAGCAGGTCTTGGGCAACAGCTCCTGGGGCACCACAGCGTCTCTGCTGGGTAGAGCGGTTGGGAGCACGGGCTAATCTGCAGCAGTGACCAAGCTGACTCCCCACTGCCCTTGTTGATCCTAATCCCATTTACAGAGAGTTTTGCCCTTTTGTCTGACTCACCAAGGTTTGCACAGGGTGGCACGTGGCTGGATTTGAGGAAGCGGTCATTTTGGTTCTCCTCTTCTGGCATATTAGAATAAAGCTGGGGAGGCATGTATGAAACAGTGTGGTCTACGGATGTGTTATCTCTTTTCTGTTGTTTGACAGACTTTTGATCCCCTGCTGACTCATAAAAAAAAAGAGTTGGCAGAGAAGCCACGATGGACCATGTGCCCCACTGGTGATAGCAATGAAAAAACAATGTCTTGGACTGAAAGTTTGTTTCAGCCTTTGTTTCAGAAGATACCTTTCATTATCAGTCTCTGCTTTGCAACATATATTCTTACAATTAATTATGTTCAGTTTTGGTCTTGTACTAATTTTGAAAGTCTTACTTTGTTAAATACACATATATAGGATATATTAAAATAATTCTGGGACAGCTATTCTTATTTAATAGGACTTGAGATTTTTGTCAGTGGTCTAGAGAAAATTGATAATGCTAATCAAACTGAAATGATAATCAAATTTTCTGGGTGCCTGTATTACAAGTGCTGTAATTGTACATTGTATTTGTATATGCAAGTAAGAATTTGAATATTTAGAACTGATGCATAAACATATCAACATATTCCTTAGCTATTTTGTACACGTATTTAATTGCATTTAAAGATGCATTTGGGGTACTTCTTCATGCATATGCTTATTGAATAGCCTACTGCATGCTGAATATTTCTGATTGCAGAGAGGTTTTGTATGTGTAATTAATAGGTGTTTCCATAAGCAAAGGAATTGCTGGCTTTCTAGAGATTCCTACAGATCTGAATCCTTTGTCCCTTAACTATTGCCACCACAATAGCCCCTGCTCAACAATAATTCCTTCAACACCTCCAGTGCAAAGGAGATGTTGATACTGTGGCTGATCTGGAGATATTGATGTGCTTGGTGGCCAGCCACTATGTGCAGGTTCATTGACTAATGAGGCAAATATTTTTTATAACTGCTGAGTTCTCCTTCCTTTTGCTCTATTGCAGTATTAATGTGGGATGGTATCCACCTAGGAGATGAATTCCAAGAAACACTTAGGATCATAATTATCATTGAGATACTTGCCACACTTTGAAGTTTCTAGAAGCTGGCTAGTGAAATCAGAAGGTATGGGGCAGGAGACATATGAAGGAAGAGATAGACAGACCTCTGGACAGATAGCACAATCAAATCCTCACTGCAAGCTTGATTCAAGGAAATTCAAGGAAATCAAGCTAAAAAATAAAGAGAAAAAATATGACATTTGACTTCCAGTATCTACTCTAACTTTTCAACACTGGAAACTGACTGAATTTGCACCAGACCCTATGGCTGCCCTATGTCCTGAAACAAAATTTTCACTGAAAAAGCAACAGCTAAACCAACAAAGTGTTGCATAGCTTTACTGTTGCAAGCAAAACGTTCCAAATAAAGAGCAGTAAATAATTTTTTTCTACTTACTCCTAGAGAAAGTGTGATGTAATAGCATAGGGAAATCTTACAACCACATAAAGATATGGGCTATAAATATATTGTTCTCACACGGTGTTTCCTCTGGTCTAGCCAGAATGACCTATAATTCTCTTGGTCTCTTCACCTTGAAAATAATTTTCAAAACTTTTGGTGCTTTTGTATGTCCTTGGCCTAACTTTAGTCTTTCTTTTCTTTCTTTTTTTTTTTTTCTTGCTTCTAGTATTCAAGGCCTCTTAGCACCTGTTGACTGTCTCATTTCCCACACTTTGTGTCATCATGTGATAACACCAGCTGAAGGGCTTCTTCTAAAACAACAACCACAAAGGCAGACTGTGGTTTTGAGAAAGGCACATCTTGCAGAGGGTGACATCCAACGCTATCGTGATGCCACCTGCATCTACGTTTGAAGTAGTCTCAAAAGTAATGTGAATCATGTCTGACTTTGTAGGAGTGTCAGAGGTCCAGTATAGGACCTTGAAAAGAAAATTATCTGGCTTTAAAGAAGTTAGTTACTAGCTAGCAAAAAGGAACACATTTTAAGCACTGAAGTCAATTACCTCCATTAAGGAAATCTGGGGCCTTAGACATATCCTCATATGCTCAGGCCTACTTCTTAGGTCCTTCCCAAAAACTACGTCCCCAAACTCTGTACCACATTCCCATCCTACCTTAGGATCCCAGTAGCAGCTGTATGCACAGAAAGTCTTTTTGCTTGGATCTGCCCCTCATTCAAGTACTGTGAAGGTCTTCTTTTGTAAGACCTTATTCCCTGCCTTCAGACATATTGAGCGCAGAAGGAATTGAAATCTCCTGCCTACCTGAGAAGAAAACTCACCACCATCATGACAGAATTATGATTGAGCAGCAACAGTCAAGAACTCCCTCCTTCTTCCTCAAGCAGCCAGATAAAACTTGGATGGTATCAGTAGATGTCTCTCAATGTTCAAGTACCTCAGCTTGAAGGGTTGGGTCTTCTCACATCATTACATTTTACTAGAGGATATAAGGCTTTTTGAAAGAAAGGTACTGCCAAAAAGACCCTCAAACCATGAGAAATACTGACAAAACCCAAAAGATTCTTGGATGACTAAATAAATATTTCGAATACTTTCTATTCCCCCCCCCCAGCCCCGTCCCGTCCCGCATGAATGGGAACAATGGGTGGTCCCCTCTGCCCACCTGAACCTATGGAGAAAATTCAATGCCATAAAAATTAACACTACTCAAATTCATACTGAAAGGTCATCTAAACAGTAAATGTTGATTTCCTCCCCTCACAGTCCAAATATAAGGTTGATTTTAAGACAGCTTCAGAAGACAACTTTATAGAGTTGGGACCAGTCTCCTTCAGAGTTATTCACCTTCCAATAAATGCTCAGGATTTTCGATTCTCAAAATGCTACTTTTTCATGTTGTTACATTTACCATGATCTCACAATCCTATGCACCAAAGCTGTGACTGTTCCCTCACGCATTGTTTTCACTTGGAGTAAAACCGACCTACCATCAGTCAGGATGGACAACAACCTGCCCATTTCCTCAGCACGTACAGGCAGCTCAGCTACCCGTTAGCCCGCTTTTAAGGCTTGCTACCACATGACATATTTACTTGGGGGAACAAACAAGAAACAAAATACGCAAGAACTGGGATGCAGGTTGAAATTGTGAGCACTCATCCCGGACATCCTGAGGCCCCCCAGACTGCAGTAGGGAGTACTAGATAAGTTTATTAGACACACAGAAGTCAAGACAAATAGAAGGGAGGAGTGAAGGGAGTATGTACACAGGGAGTGTTGCATAAATGACAGAGAAGTGAATTGCTGATGGAGAAACCTAAGAGAATGACTGCAAGCTTAGATAAAGGTCACTGAGCTTTTCTTACACTTGCAAATATAACAGGGTCAGAGCTCATACTTATGTACCCTTCTGCAGTTGCTGATACTTTTACATTTTTAGCACACTTCCAAGCATAACTTTGGCCCTCGCCAACTAGCACAACTACCCTGGAAAACGCGTGGGTGTTGCTAAGTGGACAGCATGTTACACAAACCTCATCATCAGGAGGTTTGGATAAAATTAATCTGTTTGGGATGGGGTGTTGGGGGTTTTTTGACCTGGATTCATGCCATACCATGTCTTTTGCCTTCTGGGCCAAAGCACAGTCTGTTTTACTTAGTAGCATACACATAGCCCAAAACACCTGTCATAGAAAGGGAGGCAGAACAGAGTGGTCAGGGGTTTTTGGATGCAGGCCTCAACTGTTTTTTTCTGGCTTTGAAGTATTTACTCATGAGATCAGGATAAAACAATACATCTAAAAGCCATGTACCAATTCAAATAAGAACTGATTTGGATAGTTTATATAGGAGGTCAGATTATGTGATAACATTAGTCTTTTCTTGATTTATAATCTGTAAAGTGACCAGTATTCCTGAACAAGATGGAAAAGAACGTTTGTCAGAAAGGAATAATAAACTTGCAGAGAAACCATGCACAGGTAAGTTTAATTTGCGTGAAGATGATAGCTGCCTCAAGGTTGAAGGTTGTTCCATTATTAGTGTGGGAGCTAAGTAGAAAATCAGCAGGATCGTGTGTGTGGGTCATAAATAAACATAAAGCATTGTCTTCCAGGTCTCACTGTTGTTACCAGGAAAAGCCTCACAGTCTTCACTTGCTGTTGAAGCATAAAGAAGTGAAATATTTCTAGGTAAACAAATCACATATATTATTCTTGATGGATTACTTTTTGTCTTTTGCCCACAGACTAGAGGTTTCATTCATCTTTTCATAAATGTTTTCTTGCTTTTATGGAGATCACTGCTTCATTTTGTGATTTTTGAGGGGAGATGTTTTGATTTTTTAGAATCAGGTGGGTTGTGAGAGCAGAGATGGAAATACTGAAATCATCTCATTTTTGTTTCTTAGTGGGAGGCCCACAGGGAAGAGTAAAAACAAGTTTCCTCAGCCCAGACAAGTTCAGCAAGATAGTGTGAGGTGAGGGCTGAAACCTGTTCTGTGATCATCTGCAGGCCACGTACCTGATGATCATAGAGCACTTATTGTTAGTGCTGTACAAATCCCCCAGGAATCATCACACTGAAATGGCATAACAAACCACTTGGTGTTCAGTAGAACAAATTTACACTGGTGAATGGGGAAACTCTTTGAGAAATATTATTATGGGAATTCTCACATCCGTGAAGCAACAATGAAAAAAAAAAAAAAGTTTCTTGTATATAGCTCTTTTTTTTTTTTTTTTGATTGATGGTGGCTTAGCTATAATCCTTTATCAGAAGGGACTGACATAAGCCATGACTGCACCGTTAAGACAATGGTCTTACACAGCTGCCTGAAGATCACCCACGTCTGCTCCCTCCCACCCCCCGCCTCACAGACAGACATACACCTGCAGGCCAGGGTCTGACCCTTGCTTCTTCCCTGGATCCCATCTGATTCTCCTGCCAGTGAGTCTCGGCAGCATTTTCGTCCTGCCTCCAGCCACCCCTCCACTTGAAAGTGGAGCCCTCACCGTGGTGCTGCCTTCACTTCCTGGTGTTCCGGGCTAAGTTTAGCTCACGAGAGGCTGCTGTATTACAAACAGGTAAGATGGAGCTGGGGCTCACCGTAGTCGTTAAGGGTGAAGCCAAGGTCACTGACAAACAGCAGGAAATCACCAGCTGAAGGCACAAGCTCTGTTAATATAAGAGCTCTGCAACATTTGGGAATGTACTGGTTATACTCACAGAGGATGGATGGATGGATGGATAGATGGATGGACGGACATGTTCCCCAGAATAAGCACAGCAGTCCAGCTTCCCTTGCCACTCATGCCTTCACAGCCTCTGCAGAGGACCCCTAACTCCTACCATCAGAAAGCCTACTAAAAAGTAATTACAAGCTAATATTTGCACACTCTGACAACTGAGGTTTACATTTTGAAGTACACACTTATTTTTCTCCACTCATCCGCTGAGCTGTGGTTATACAAGTCTCTCTCTACTTTGTTTTTCATTAGACATTTATCCCTCAAGTTAAGAAGGCAGACAGAGTAAATAGTAAACACTTATCCCTCAAGTTAAGAAGGCAAACAAAGTAAATAATAAACAATTATGTATGTACTGCACAGAACTGGTAGAAATTATTGGGTTTTAAGTAATGATTTAATCGGTTGGCTTTTAAGAGACAATTACTTAAAGATTTGGAATCTTTATTATTACAAATGTCCCTTTTCCTTGAAGATTCAGTCACGGGGAAAATGAGTATAGAAGAATCCATTATTCCCTCCTTCCCTGGGGCTGCAATTATAAAGTTAGTCCAGATAGTACCTATTACCTGCCTGCTTCCTGTTATTTTTGGAATGATCTTAAACAGGGTGAAAGTGCTTATTCAGAGTGTGGGAATAGGAAGGTTTTATTTCACCTCTCCGAATATAAACTCTGTATTGAGCCGGTATTTTACATGACAAGCTAAGGACCGAAGTCCATTGAATTTTATGTGAATCTTACAAAAATGTCAAACAAATTTGGAAGAGACCCTGAAATAACAAGAATATACATCCTGTGGGGACCTGGAGGAGATATTACATTATCATTCTTAGCAAATGCTGTACACCATGTGGTAGTGCTTGCAAACACCACTTTTTTTCATTTTCTTACCCTCACAAAGTATTTACTGTTCACACACCGTTAAGTGTGTTAGGTCTGTATTAGGCTCAGACTATAAATAATCACATTGCTTATACCTTGAAAGATTGATTGTTTGAGATTTCTTATGGAATAAAACTTGTTACATCGAAGCAACACGTTCATCCATTCACCAGCCAAAATTGTGTAACTTTCTCCTCAACCTTGCTGATGCAAAGAGATCACACTTACACTATATTGAAAGTCTGTCTGTGTTTTCCTTTTTCCTACTGATATAAAGCACTGTAAGAGACAACTTTAGCTTCCAATCAGAGAGACAGGGTAGCATAAAGACTAGCAATCTGGGTAAAATTGAATGTAGACCTAGTTTTACAGATTTTGCTCTTACTCAATAAAATATATGCAACCATTTTGACTTCCCTCTATTATTATTTTCCTTTCTTCATGTATACATCTCTCTCATGGCTACATATTTGCCCTTCATTCTCATTTGTTTGATTTTCCCCTGGTTATTTTCAATAGAAAAACATCTCCGAAAGATGTCAAGAGCTCATTTTGTGCCTTGGAAGCTCAAAATCAGTGTGACTAATTAAGGCTTCCTCAACTTACAGTAGTAGGTAATACAGTTGTCTACTATTTCACACATAGCTTGGGATTCTTCTCAGAATGAGTGCGTGATGTAAAAGACAGGAAAATCAGCTCATCTAGGCCTATACCTGAACAGAATTTTCTTTGAAAAGATATGGTAGTTGCATCCAGGTTATGAAGTGGAAGTTTTAAACCCTGAAAATTTAATGTGCAGCCACATTAAAGGTGTCTGCAGAGTCTGGAAATTCTCATTTGAATGACGTTAATTTATTTCATGAGCCTACAGAAGTCATATGACTCGTACAAATGCAAAACCACTGTAAGATTAAAACTGGACTTTCAATACATTTACAATCTTTTTGTTGGTCATAAATACATATGTGTTTATATCCATCATTGAGACACCACTGTTTTACTGCTATTCCTATTGTGTGCCAGTGTTGGAGAAGAATCATGCTGTACTCAGTAGGGTAAAAATACAGAAAAAACAGAGATTATCCTTTTTCCAAAGAGCTTATAACCTGAGACGAGCATTTTTTTCTAGTTGAAGAATAGCTACTTTTCAACATACAAGAAGGTTTTTTTTTTTAAAAAAAATCAAATCAATGGATCACACTCTCTTTTTCCTCTTCTTTTTGAGAGGTGATCATTTTTCTTGATATGCACTCAAAGATAATGTGTCAAGTCTGCTTTAAAATACTGGAAAGCGTCATGTCTTTACTTCGAGGTGAAGGAAGTCTTGTACAAGCACACAGGATTTGCTAAACCCCTGTATTTTTGTAAACTGGCAGGCTCCCTCACCAGCCAGGGAAAAAAAAAATCCGGTACCACACCCAAGCCTCTTTAAGGCCCTTCCCTCAGGCACAGTGTATTATCTGAAATGCAAACTTTACTAAGCAGCACAACACGAGGTTATTTCCCCTGACTAAAGCTACCCCCAAGGGCCTCTATAACCAAGAGTCAACGGATGCAGCTGAGTTTCGTGGTCCTTAGCAGGACTCACTCGATGCCTTCCCTTTTGGTCAAATGACGGCTCAGGACCGGCTGGTTCTGGTTCCAGTGCTCCTCTCCCACCTCCTCAGGCTCAAAAGGGCAGCCTCAGTTATTTGCCTCCTCTTTGCAGTGTTTCACTTTTTTTTTTTTAACTCAATCTTGTGTTTCCATAGATAACATCCATTGACATTTTCTCACTGCCTGACAATATAGATAAGAAATTTTCTATACCTATTATTATCTTTTGCTGCTCAGCTCATGGTTCCTTTAGCAGTAACAGGGTGTCTCTCTATAACAATTTACTCTGCTGGAACTCAGTGTACAATTTTGCAGCTTTGTTCTATCAAAATCTTCTCCTTTATATGTGTTGTTGGTCTGGTTAGTATCAAACTGATTCATGAAAGCCAATGCAATTATTTCTATTGCCTTTCCTGAGGATTGGACCAGGTCCCAAATGAATTCCTATAAAAAGATTACCAGAATCTCTTAGTCGGAGAGTATTAGTAGAATTCTGCTGGAGCATTTATTGAGCATGAAATGTGGATTTCCACATGAGCACAGCTGAATTAAAATGCAGTAGGAATATTTTTTGTTTCTATTGCTAATAATGCTCCTACTGATCCTGCTTGTAACATTTCCAATCATTCTAAACTTTCTTTCAACAAAGTTAAGTGACCAATACAGAGTGCTGGCATTGCACCATAGCTGTAAATTAAAACCTCAAAGTTATGAAATCCAGCAAAGGGTTCATGCATCTATCTAATGTTCTGCCAGAATAAGGTTTCTGAATGGCAAGTAGGTATTAAAATTTATTGCTATGGGGTTAAATTCATTCCTGATTAAATTTCATTGAAGTCACTTTTACCTGGCTTGCCAAATAAATTATACTGATTTAATTCATCCACTCTTAATACTGCTGAGTATCAATTATTAAACACTGAATAGAAGTAATTTTGTTATCTCCTGAATATCCTACTATCAACTTAAGTAATGTGGATAGGCTGTGACTGTATTAAACCCTTCAGACTCCAGGAATAGCTTCTGTGAAAAAAAAAAAAAAAAAAAAGCTGTTCTACAAGCAGTGAAAAGATGAAACCCGGATTCTTCTGCACTCTATTAGTTGTCCCCTGACCACCTTTCACATCAGTAACCAGAGCTGTCTCTATATCTCTGTGACACCATCACTGGGCCCATATTGTGGCTAATGTGAAACTCTGCACACACGCAGAACATCTAACAGTTCAATTTTAGATGTTTTTCCATTTTAGGGAGCACTAATTTGAGTACCTCTCTTGTATCTCACCATTGAATTTTACAAAGATTGAAGGAATATATGAAAACTATTTTTCCATAAGCCTTGCTTCTATAGAAGCTCACGAAAAAACCCTCCCAGATTACTGATGTAGAGGGAAAATGAACTTAATTCTTATTTTCCATGAGTGCAGAGCAAAGAGAGACTTTGTTGCTGCAGGGACCCCCTCCGCTCAAAGTTGATGTAGTTGTTACTGTAACTGACGTGTTAGCCTCTTCTAAGGTTGTCTGCAGGTATGATTGATGCCAGGCACACGTGATTCAATATGAAGTCTTGTGCGAAATTATTTCTATCCATAGCAGAGGGACAGACAGAACCATTTCTTTCCATGGTGTCCATGCATGATTTGGGAAAAATTAGTTCAGTGCTAACTGAATTTGGCTTACACTGCAACATTGTTGTGTCTGTCAGGGAATTCATTGCATGCAAACATAAAAAAAAAATTGTGGACTTCAATGCAAAGATAAAAGTTCACCACATCTCCAATCAGCAACAAAATCACATAAAGCAAATTATAATTTTAAGCATACTAAGAAAAAAAAAAAAGTAGTTAACCTGTCCTTAGAGATCTCTTAGAACGTGAGATGAGAACCTTTTCAGAAGGGATACTTTGGAGGTAGAATAATGTTTAAGTAGAACACCTACACCAGTTAAGCTTTTGACACCAGTATTAAAATATTGATTCATAAGGCCTAAGCCATGTTTGTTTTCACAAACAGTGCAGATATGAAAACTGAGGAGATGAGTAAGTTATCTCCAGTTAAACTGAAATCCTGCCATCACTCACAAGGTAGCTGCTGCAGCACCATAAGACCAAAAGCTTGCATGTTCCTTTTTGTAATACACGGTATACAGACCAGGGAACTTTGGACTGGTACTGGTTTTTTTTAATTGGTGTTTCTCCTTTACACTTTGTGGCTAATATTTTCCTATTATCAAGGTCTTGCATATTTTCAGCACCCACCCAACTCTGTGGTATTATATGTATTTTTTAAAGGTCTGAGTGACAAGTACATTGATATAAGTGAATCATCATTTTGCAGGCATAAAATTTTATCAGATTGGTTTTCAAGTAGATTTATGCACTTAAGACAGTGCATCTGCCATACAAGATTAGCTCATGGAAGATAGGACATTTGTTCTAATAGCAAGTGATAGAATTTTATACTTTAAACATGTGAAGCAAACTAGATAGTAAATGAGCATCTTGTTAAGTAGTTCCTGCTCATCAGATAAAGTAAACAAAACTGAACTAAAAGGATATAATTGTGCAAGATTAGGCCAAGTTTCCATTCACTGCTAGTGTCCAGGACAACATTTGGCTCGAGGATACACAAAATATAACCAGATGACAAAGCAAGGCAAACAAAATAAAAGAACATCTGAAGTGCGTTATTTCCTGTGATTACAGGATGAATTAGCAATATCAGCGATGGGATTCTTCAGTCTGCAGTACATGAGAATTAACTAAGAGATAAAGAAGGACTTGAGAATTTCATGTAGAATTACCCCTTTAAGGTGATTTTCTGGGGGGGAAGAAAACAAAGAGTTTAGTCAAAGACCAAAGTATAGCATCGGTCTGAATGAAGCCACATTTCTTATTCGTGTAATGGTACTCCCTGTCACACTTAATAATACCGTAAATCTTTTTCCAGCCTGACATATCCCAGCTTTACAGATTCAGTTCTGAGTCTCACGTGCAAAGGAATATGACTCAGGAAGACCCTGCAGGTAGCAGGTTTCCAAGAGAGGTGAGTTTAAAGTGTTTCCCCCACTCAGTGGCCATGCCATCCCCGCCATCAGGATGCCTGTAGTTCGCCCCTTTTGCATCACACAGAAGTAACCGAATCTCGGGCTGCCTGCAGACCGCAGAGGGCTGCACAGCCTTGCCATGTGGATGCACGGCAATGTTCCATGCGCCGTGGTATGGAGGGGCAGCAGACTGTGCTCACCACCAGTAAAGCTGTAGCCAAAATGAGCCTAACAAACACCACGTAGCTGAGATTTCCCTTTCAGGATACCCCAATGACTTGCGCAGACCCCATGTGTGAGTCTGCACTTCAAATAAAATGGATACATATTCACTGAGTTTGCCACGGCCCCAATTAATATAGGAATATCAAACGGTAATTCTTCTGGATGTCTTCTGGAACTTGGAATTTATTCTTCTGCTGGAAGTGTCTGTTGTGTTTTCCATGTGTTAGGCAATTTCCCATCCCCATTCCCTCAGGACAGTTGTTGGTTGTTGGTTTTTTTTAGGTCAGTAACCAGAAAGGGCAAAAAATAAGCCTCTGAGAGACTAGCGTATGGAGTTTTCTTGACAACATATTCAGTCTGTTCTGCCCGGCATATATAGTTGGGTTTCCCAAAGCCAGGTCCCAAAAATTTCAAAGTGCAGAACACAAAACAAAATCAGAGTAATTGTAAAATAATGCTTAGAGTTTAACAAGCTGCCTTCCCAACAAACCAACTACAATTATGCCTCCTACAATCATACATGTGTCAGCATCTGTTTTTAATTTAAGATCCACATGAAGAGCTCAGTAGTGGAATGTCCCGGTCGGATTTGTATTACGAATGACTTTATCCAGAAAAGTGAGGGACTTTTCAAACTGTACTCGCCTTGCTTTGATTCGCACTTGTGGATGCTTGTGTAATGTTTCTTAAAAATATTTTTGAGAATCTAAGTGTTTTTTTTTCCTACTGAGGCAATAGAAAATGATCCGGCTGGTGTTACTGGAAGCTTGACTGCATCCCTATGTTCAGTAAATATACCTCACCACAAATGTATTGGTGAAGACACAGTTTATGGTAGTAGCCAGGATCCATGACAAGCTTTTTAAAGTGCTTGCTAAATTGATGTGTACAATCATATACAACAGAATGCTGTCACTACATATATATGTGACTCACTATAATATGCTTTAGCACAGGCACGTGCATCATATTCAATCGAGTCATAATGACAGCCTTCTGTTTTGCCTCTTCCTTGTGTCTGTAACTCCCGTTAATTTATCCTGTCAGTCACCTGTAACAATTAAAGGTAGATTGAGTCACTAACACGAAGATTCCCATACCTTGTAGAACTTTTATATAGATTTAAAATATTTACTGTGATCATGTTTAAGTATTCTTGTCATCTACACAAGTCTCTAAACTGTTTGAATCCTGCTAAGTTTTTGGCCTGGATCATTTTTTTCACAGTGAATTTTACAGTCTAATTCTGTGCTGAACGAAAATTATTTACTTTTATCAGTTTAAAATTTGCCTCCTTTCGATTTCAAGGAATTTCCTCTTTTACTATGAGGGAAAGAACAATGGCTATTTATGAGCCATTCCCTAGTATACACTTCAGTCATGTCTCATTTTATGCATCTCCTCTAGAAGACAAATTCTTAATGCTTTAATCTTTCTTCATGTAAGAAATTTCCCATGCCCCTGATTCTCATTACTCACCTCACCCTATATCAACAACATACTTCATAGACCTACAAGAAGTGAATGCCCATCTCTGCTGTGATCATATCTCATTTTTTTTTATTTGCATTCAGTGGAAAAAACAACTGATCGGGGATTTTCAGTGAGCGCTTAACAGTGGCTACAGCTACCATGCTCTTGGCAACCATGCTTGAATTTGAACTCCTGCTCTTGCAGACCCTGTGGTTCAAGGTGGTTCCCCTCCTTGCAGAGACTGTTTGGTCACCGCAGACGAGAAGCAGCCTGAGAGCCAGTAGGGAGGCCATAGGATGACAGGGGAATTTGCGATTACACCCAAAATATTTTGGGAAGTATAGACATAGCTAAAGTAACTGAAATATTTTATTCTTTATTGTAACAGTAAATTACATACTTGTGAGGAACGCAAACGGCTTATGTAAAACTGTCCAAATAGGCAACTTTTCCAGATCGAATTCCCATTACATTACCTATTCATCTAACTTTGCTAGATCCTGTTGAAATTGTGTAAGGTCTTGACTAACATAAATCACTAACTCACATGCAAATCTCGTTGTTCTGCAGACTGATCCATTCTCAAAGAAATAATAAATATATTTAACACACTCATTCATACTGTGGAAAATTGGAGACACGTGCTATTTACCATATGTACAAAATGATCATTTATTAATACTCTTCACTTTCTGACTCCTAAATTGGCTTCTGATCTAGATGGTGTCATTTTAAACAAAAACAGACATGTATTTATTGGCTGCAATTCTTTTGATCTAGTCAGTTCATTTATCAGCTGGAAAAGTGCTTAGTGACATTGATAATATCTATATTTTAAGACATAACACCCACACTGCATAGTGTGGTATAACATCTGGAATTATGCTGTTTTTTTCCTAGACGGTGTCTTGCTTAACTTTCATTTAAAAAGAAACGATATTGAAATAGACTGAATGTTTTTTAACTAAAAGAACTTTAAAACTAATAAAAAGCTGGGTAACTTTGCTTCAAGAAGAAATAACATCATTTGAAAGACTTTCTGCTTAGCTAAAAGAAAATTTTGAATATTTTATTGTTTCCTACTGCTACAAAACACCCCAGTAGTGCTGGGGCTGGGACTGCTGAAAAAAACAGGATTACCAGTGATGCTGCCGGCTGGATTAAGACTGGTTGTCTTAGTTCAATTCTTAATGAACATGCCTTAAAGTAATATATAATCTCATTGGGCAGGAAGGAAATGAACGCTCATAGTATTTACCAGAAGTGACCTGGTTAGTCATTCCTCAGTTCGAGCTGCTGGAGCCAGACTGATGAGGTTCTCTGATGGTGCCTTAATTGCTGCTGAATGGATAACGTTTAGTTCTAGGCTGCTTTGCTACCAAACGAATACCTTTCATGAACCTTGCATTCACTTACAAATAGCACTGAGGTATAGCTAGGGCTTGAGGATAAAGCTTGAACACCTTTTCCTAAAACATTTACATAGGTCTCAGAGTTAAGGAAAGGCAAGGAATGATCACAGTGTATTTATGACTCTCTCAATATACTGCTGTAATACGGAATAATTGCACTTCTGTATGGAATTGTTGTTCTTGGGGTTTTTTTTCCTCAGGTCTTCATATGATATAACCCACACTTTAAATGAAAAAGAATAGCAGCCTTCCACGTTCACTGTTAATGCCATGGAAAGACTACATAGTGTATCATCTCCTACACTGGGCTTAAATCATCTTTGTATTTTTACAATTATAATTTATTTTCTTTTTTTAAATACTAATTTTGAAATCTTGAAAACAATGTTACATTTGAATATCAAGCAAATGAAATGTAGGCTATATCTGCGGAGGCCACAGTCACTGAAAATCGCAAAGGATAACAATAAATATGAATGTAAAACTCAACATGAAAAAATGATTATTTAATAAGCAGCTGGTGATCTGTGTAAAAAGCATGAATAGGAAGGATAAAAGAAACATCTTTGCAATAGGACAGTCAGGTGTGAAATAAGAAATTCCACTACTTGAAAGAAAAAAGGTGCTAAATTCACATTATAACATTTACAGGAGATTTTAACATTTTCAAAAAGGGATCTAAGTAATTTTGGAGGCTCGAAAGAGTGCCGTTTCCAAGGTAAAGCTGTTGGAGGCAGACTGACAGGACACTGAGAGAGTTGTAGTGCTACAGTGTCTTAAGTTACTTCACTAAAGCACTAAAGCACACTTCAGCACATGCTGGAATCAGGTTTTGAATTTAGAAATGTGTCACCCTGGCTGTGTAATATTAAATCATAATGTATGATAGCAATTCTTCACTTTTGTATCTTTGACCCATATCAAGAGACTGGGACAGATAAGGATCAACATAACTTCTGTCAAACTTCTGCTGTAGAGAACATTTGGGTCACTAAAGGTCAACAGGACACCAGCATCAATTAGAAATTTTTGTTTCCAATTCTATTTTAATCTTAGCACCATATGAAAGACATTATACAGATCCTGAGTTTGTACAGCTGCATGTGCTGTTCTGTACAAATTATTTAGAAATATGCAAATAACATAAGGAAACAATTTGCACATTTGCATACAATTTGTATACGAACACAAACTTTGGTTTATGTTTAACACACCCTGCCTCTGGCGGTGACCAGGAAGGATGTGGAGTGGCAGATAGTGACAGTTTTGGCGTGTGGGCCAGGATGAGACAATAGTTAGGTGGCAGTTACAAAACCAGGGTATGTGTGTTTGTAGGGATGTGCGGCTACGCGGTAGGATATCAGAGGACACCTGGGGCATGCAGGTGGCTGGAAGAGGCTGGATTTCTGGTGTTGTCAAGACTGGGTAAAAAGATGCTAAATAATTAAAGGTCTTGAAGATGGAGACATCCCACTTGAGAAGTATTAATGGGCCTGTCTGCCTAGCAGCTCCCGAGCATGCAGGTGAATGCAGGTATCCGGGGAATTGCTGGGCTGGAGGATGTAGAAGCAACTAAGTCTGTCAGAGCTGGAGCTCAGCAGGGAGCACTGATAGGGCCTGTGAACACGGGTCTCTCTCCCATCCCCCTCTGCCACCAAAGCTAAGTCTTCTCTGCTTGCCCTTCTCTCTCTGACCCAGCAAGGGGAGTAGCTGTAGGGATGTTCCTTGACTACCTGATCCCTTGGCACTGCAACAGCACTTGCAGGCTGACACTTGGTTTTAGATGGTGCCTACAGCAATGTGCCAATGAAGCCAAATCGAGACCTCCATGGAGCCTAATGCTTTGACATTTTGCTGCTTAACACTGCCACTGGCAATGATGATTAATATAGTTTGCATTTACCTGCAGCCAGCTCATTTGATCCCAGCCACTAGTTGGTCACTGGATTATAATGGCTACTGGTCACCGACAAACCAGGTCAATTGGAGCTCTTTCAGATTGAGAAAAAACTTGTCTTTCATATCAAAGCCTTCCAAACTCTGTGCCTGTGGTGGTACTCAAATATGGAAATGGCATCTTAAGAGTGTGTTTAAATCAGCATACCCTTCAGTGAACTTAGGCCAACCCAGAACACTACATTGTCATTGATGTAACCGTTTTGAGTAATCTTAAATATGCTTACTTATATACGTGCACATATGGCTGCAGAAGTTTAGCATATTTTAAGCTTGGAGTGTGCATAATGATGTAGAAATGAGGGTTACACTTCAAATGCCAAAACTGCACCCGACTGTAGGATCGGACACACGGCAGGGTCGGTAGCAGGAGGTTGGATGCGGACACTCCTAGCATCGGCCACAGCACAGCGAGGACAGGCATGTCTCCCTGCCGGGGGGCAGGTGAGGCGTAAAGGCGTTCCCCCGGGCCGGCCCTGCTCTCCGCGGGGCCGAGCACGACGCTACCGGAGATCTCCCAAAGGGCAGCGCCGCAGCGGCTGTTCCCTCACCGCCT
>NW_009647763.1:108240-171807 GCF_000708025.1 Charadrius vociferus | reverse complement strand
GGGAGCTCCCCGACGCGGGGGAGGACCGCGGCCCCGGCACGCAGGCCGAGCCCCGGCAGGGTTTACGAGCCTTGCCTTAAGCTGGCGGAGTTGACCGCTTTTCTGGCGGGTGGGAGTGGCTGGAAAACCAGCCTGGGTACGACTGAACCCGCCCTTCTCCACTCTGGTGAAACTTAAAAAGTTTGTGTTCCCGGTCTCACGCTAGCGAATTGTTGCTGATGTTCAGCCGTGGCAATAGATAAGGGGCAACAGCCGTTCCTGGTAGAAGAAACGTGGTTCTGAAGGATGGGGTTGAGCATCTAAGCCTGTTTTTCAGACACCTTTCTGCTGTATTTTACTTAAGGTTGCATGGAATGAACGAGCTCTTGTGTAGGAACTCGGCTGGTGCCTGCAGTGCTGCAGCTTTCCTGGTGCCCTGTCCTATTAACTTAGACAAACTGTAAATCACAACCTTTTTTTTTTTTTTCTCAGTGTTATTTTTGTGTCAGCTTGGCCTGTGGAAAAATGGACACACTTGCAGTTGATACTGGTATTTTAAAGAACCCTTTGGTATGGGAGCAGCTATTTTGTTGCCTCCCTTTGTCAGATTATATAAAAAATACACAAAAATTGCAAGAAATCTGCCTCTGGTCTCTTGCTGTTGAGCTGCCAGATGCAATGTGTATATGTATTATAGTAGCACAAATTGGGTTTGCATTGTGGTCTTGGAATTTTTGGGGAAGTCATGTAAATCTATGTGAGCCATGACATCTGTGTGGCCTACCTTGCAGGTTTTACTAGTGCAAATTTACCTAATATAGGCAAAATCTTAGGCTGGATTAGGGATTTTACTGCTTGATTCTTTCATCCTCTAGAGATTTTTCTTCATCACAGATTGGTTGAAATGTTGATTTCAGCTGAATCTCTGTCATCTCTGAAGCTGGTTCCTAATTTGTAGAATTCCTTTCACTGTTTGTACACTCATTAGAATCTCTTTTAATGAGGTTGCTGAGATACACAGTAATTTACTGAAGCCGTATGAGGCTTAAGTTGTTGTTTGAAACTTCACTGTTGCATTACACATCAATTTTAATTAGAAGTGTGTATACGTGTGGTCTTTATACTTACACTGTGTTCTACTATTGTAGTTGCATACAATAATTTCTGTCCCAAATGAAGTACATTTCTGTGTCGTCTTTTTTTTTCTGTACTATAATGCCACGTGTTCTTCGTATGCCACTTATGATTCTGTAATGCTTTGTCTGTCCCCATTATTGGTCTCCTTTCTAAAGTAAATATTTGCAGGTTTTTTTGGTCTCCTTTCCTAGGAAGGCTTCTGAGGCCTTAGATCTTGTGGCCTTTATTTGACCATATTCTCTTTATCCTCTCTCCTTTTTGAGGTATTGTGGTCAGAATTGAATGTGATATTCTAGCTGAGAGTATGTTGGTGATACAGTTGTTGATACTGTGGAATGCTTCTGTGGCTTCTACTCTGTTCTCTGTAATTTCTGTCATTTTTAAATAATTATTTTTATGGTCAATGCAAGCTAAGCCATTTTCACTGAGGTGTCTTTACTTAGTCTAGAAATTAAACCAGTATGGGATATACAAGTGATTCAAGTAATGCACACTGACAAGACTTACCTTGATTTCACTTACTACTAAACTTGAATGTTAACCATTTACAGAAGTCATCTTGGAGTTCTCCTTGACACTCTCCAAGTATTGGCCAAACTACCAAAAGTGTTCTTACCTTGAAAAAAATGTATACCTCTTCTCTAGACCTTTTATAGGTTAATTGCTTGTATTGTGGAACCAGGAGACAGTGTATTCTTTTTAACATGGTCAAAAAGTAGATAACAATACGCCCTTTTTTTTTTTTTAAAGACAAGCGAGCAAAACAAGCCTGTAATACAATTTCTTTGTCCCATGATACTTAATTTCCAAAATAGCTTCCTGGGTCTTTCACTAAACTTTTAATACACTTGTGCCAGCCCTATAAGCTACTGCTTTTGGTTATAACTTTTTTTTTTTTTAATTACAGTGGATTGTAGAGTTAAGCTTACTTTGATTTTTCTGTTTCCATGTTGAGAGATAAATGAACCTTTCATGCCCCAAATTCTGAGCCTTTTGTAGATGGATACAATGTTTGTAATATCCCGGATCTGTGGTCTGTAAGTTGCTATCAGACTGCGGGTTTTTTTTAGCTGTTAGCTACTTTTTTCTGCTCTTTTAAAACAACAAACAATACATGTTATTTGTGAAACTGCCGAGTGTATGCAATAGCATCTTTTAAAATATTTCATTACTTTTTTCATGCATTTAATTATTACTTAGTGAAAATTACAAATTTATTTTCAGGATTTTAAGATTTGTTAGGATTTTTTTGAGGGGGCGATAATTTACTTTCTCCTTGAGTTTCCTGATAACCAATTCCTGATAACTTTTTTTAAAGGGGAAAATATATGTCTGTGTTAAACTTGCTTTTTAGCTGAAATGATTTTATGTATTCAAAGGGAATTGTAAATTGTTTTTGCCTTGCTGAACTCGAGTTGAGAGCTAGATGGCCATGATGGTTGACCAGAGAAGAAAGCTGAGAAGTAGATAAGTATGAAGTAGAAATGCTGATCCTGAGTTGTTGGAGTAGAGATTGTAATTGAACTGTCTGTGGTTAAGACTATTGAGAGGTCAAGCAGAAATGTGAAGAAAAGTGCCATCAGTAAAGGTTTGTGGAACTGAAGAAGGTTGGGTTTGGACTGTGAGGGCAGCCTTCCAAAGGAGATGCTGAAGGAAAAGGTGTGACACGTGGCAGTTCCTAAGCATTTTCAGCTTTCCTAATGAATAGAGTATTACATGTTAAAATTCTATTATTGTAACTTAGAATTTCTTGCCTATGTAAATAAGCAGTACTTAACTTTTGGAGTACTAGAGATGCATAATTTCTTAAAACCTGGTGTAAAAACTACCCTTTTAATTATAAGATTATAAGTATTAGAAAATAAGATTATAAGTATTTAGAAATTATGCAGACTAATTTTACTGTTTCTGCTTCATAGATTTTGAAGATGATGATGTCTATGGCCAATCAGTAGAAGATGATTATTGCATTTCTCCTTCAACAGGTTAGTTCAAATAAACGTTGTCCATTGATTCCTATTCTGATATTTATTTCTAGAATAAAACAGTCTTTGAAAGCTGGTGAAACTTTTGAAAAGTGCCTAATACATGTTATTTGTGAAACTGCCGAGTGTATGCAATAGCATCTTTAAAAATATTTCATTACTTTTTTCATGCATTTAATTATTACTTAGTGAAAATTACAAATTTATTTTCAGGATTTTAAGATTTCTTAGGATTTTTTTGAGGGGGCGATAATTTACTTTCTCCTTGAGTTTCTTGATAACCAATTCCTGATAACTTTTCTTAAAGGGGAAAATATATGTCTGTGTTAAACTTGCTTTTTGGCTGAAATGATTTTATGTATTCAAAGGGAATTGTAAATTGTTTTTGCCTTGCTGAACTCGAGTTGAGAGCTAGATGGCCATGATGGTTGACCAGAGAAGAAAGCTGAGAAGTAGATAAGTATGAAGTAGAAATGCTGATCCTGAGTTGTTGGAGTAGAGATTGTAATTGAACTGTCTGTGGTTAAGGCTATTGATAGGTCAAGCAGAAATGTGAAGAGAAGTGCCATCAGTAAAGATTTGTGGAACTGAAGAAGGTTGGGTTTGGACTGTGAGGGCAGCCTTCCAAAGGAGATGCTGAAGGAAAAGGTGTGACACGTGGCAGTTCCTGAGCATTTTCAGCTTTCCTAATGAATAGAGTATTACATGTTAAAATTCTATTATTGTAACTTAGAATTTCTTACCTATGTAAATAAGCAGTACTTAACTTTTGGAGTACTAGAGATGCATAATTTCTTAAAACCTGGTGTAAAAACTACCCTTTTAATTATAAGATTATAAGTATTAGAAAATAAGATTATAAGTATTTAGAAATTATGCAGACTAATTTTACTGTTTCTGCTTCATAGATTTTGAAGATGATGATGTCTATGGCCAATCAGTAGAAGATGATTATTGCATTTCTCCTTCAACAGGTTAGTTCAAATAAACGTTGTCCATTGATTCCTATTCTGATATTTATTTCTAGAATAAAACAGTCTTTGAAAGCTGGTGAAACTTTTGAAAAGTGCCTAGCAGCCGTAATCCTGTTAAAGTCAGTTAGGTAGTGTTAGGCATTGTTGTACTTTTGGAAGTCACATTAGACAACTGGGCACGTCTTCAGTCGTACAAGTGTATTATCTTGGATGGTCAGAACATACTTAATAATGCAAAAATCTGCCTTATGGGAACGTGTTGATAGTCTTGAAAAATTTGGTATCTTTGAAAATTGTTAGTAGGATCTAGCTGGGCTTAACAGTTGTGATTCTGCACCTGGTGGTTGATGTCTCTCCCACAACTTTGAGAAAATGTGAGGTAAGTAAGGAGTCTTATCGTGGGATGCAGCGCTTGTCCTTGCTGGCTTCTGTTCTCATGCAAGATCAAGCTTATAAGCCTTCTGGCATTTATAGTATTGCAAAGTAGGTATAAAAATAGTGATGCTGTGTGCTTAGGTAAGATGTAATTGGAGTGGCTCAGCCCAGCTGAATTCAACCTGACTGTAGAACCATTAGGTTGTGTTCTCCAGTCAAATCTCTGGCAAGATTGTCAGTTCAGAGTTTCCCCAGATTTGGTGGCAGTGTTTCTAGAGCTGAGCAGGCCCTGAAAATAGTATGGCTGATGTTGATGTGAAGTGTTGCTACTGCAGGTAACTAGGCTGGATCTAAAACCACTCTGACTTTGATGTGGTCTGTGACCTCTGGCCACAGGTACTTGAGTTAATTAGGTCTTTAAAAATCTGTTCCTTTGTCATGCTGTTTATTTTAGATAAGCGGATCTAGATGTGTATTTTTATTAGTTGTAGTAAAATTTCCTGATTGAAATTCAGATTGTCGCATTCAATTTCTAAGTTTAATAGCTAGAATTTTTCAGACTTTTTCTAAGAATTAAGGTAGCCTTGTATTTTGTGCTGAAAATGTGCAGTGTGTTTACTTTTTAATTAAGTATAAACTGCTAAATTGCAAGACTAATTCTTGTTTGTGCACAGTAAGTTTCATAAGAATTATTTTTATTTAAGTTTCATTTATAAAGTAATCTGATCTACATTGTATAGCATTCTTCTAATAGTTGCTTCAGTTATGGTGAGTGAATACAAAATGGTATGCATTTGGGAAAAATGGTGAAAAGTGATAGGACGAGACGAAATGGATTCAAGTTATGTCAGGGGAGGTTTAGATTGAATATTAGGAAACTTGTTTGGACTGAAAGGGTTATTAAACATTGGAATAGGCTGCCCAGGGAGGTGGTGGATTTGCCATCCCTGGAGGTGTTTAAAAAAAGGGTAGATGTGGTACTCAGGGACATTGTTTAGAGATGGTTTTGTCAGGGGTTTTGGATGGTTGGACTTGAGGATCTTAAAGGTCCCTTCCAACCTCAGCAATTCTATGATTCTATATTCTTTTGTTTGAATACTGAACTTTGCAGAATTATTGCATTACATGGATACAAGGATATTATCCAGCCTGTGGTTTCACTGTGATGATGACTTACTTATATTCTAGCATAAACTGGTGTAGGCTCTGTACAGTCTTCAGCTAGCAGTCATTACACAGTAGTGTCCGTCCCCCCCCAAAAAAAACCCCAACCCACTGCAACAAGTCAGCGTCCTAACTTTTTTTTCCTTTTAGATATGTTTTGTTTTTAAAGGAGGAAAAAAGCTTTCACTTTTTTAATACTTTGTTTTTTACCTAATGCAGCAGCTCAGTTTATCTACTCCAGACGAGACAAACCAGCGACATTTGCTGAGCCACTAGAAGAAGAATATGGCTACGAAGGTACAGATGATACTGCCGATTATTTTACATCCAATCATCAGTTGACTGAAGTTGATAGAGGTAATTATAGAAAATAATTATTTCTCAGAACAGTCTCTTTTATGAATTAAGGACTTACTAAAATAGGCTGAAATTAATGTTTGTTACTTGACTGACACTGCTCACAATTTTGTAATCTTGTACAACACCACCCTTCATGAGCGTAGCTTCAGTGTGATCCTGCAAGTTTGTAACTACCTTTTGTATACTATTTGTAACTTGGTTGCATGCATTGAAATATGTTCTTAGTTTCTTATTAGAAATAATGAAATTTGATACGAAATTCAGACATAAGAACAGCTGTACTGGCTCAGGCCAAGCATCCACCTAGCTCAAGGTCTTCACTCTGCAAATGGCTGCTTGGGGAAGAGTATTAGAAACAGTATTTGTAGAATGATCTTTTGCTTGTATTGCATTCTAAAATTACGGCAATTAGCAGTATTTGAGAGGTTTTCGAAGTTGAGCATTTCTTTGAAACAGCAGGCAACGTCTTTAGATACTTGTATCTTCTACAGTCTTTTCTTACTCTGCCTTGAATTCATTAGACTTTGATTTCCATTCAATCCTGCAGCCCTGAATTCCATGTTACAAGCTGAGTTCTGAGCTGAGTGGTTGGGGAAAAAATACTTGCTTTTGTTTTTTAAACCTGATAGCTTAATTACATGCTTTGTGAAAGAGATTCACTAGTCTCTTTCCTAAGTATTAATAGTTAACTTAGTTTTTAATGTTTTGGAAATAATCAGCGTTATTTTAAAAATGTTGATAAGCCCAGAGTAAAGTGTGTTGGTGAATGAATAGACAGTAAAATGCATGAATGAAATTTGGTATTTAAAACAAGTTGCAGAAAGTTCAGAAACAATAGATAGAATAGAGGCAACTTAGATTCCATGTCACGTGAATTGGTAGAAGCTATGCTAATGCATAAACATGTGGGTAAATATGATAAATGGGGTATAATATGCATGTTTTTACAGCAGGAAATAGTGCTGTAGAAGGTAATTTGAAAGAACCACCTTCTATGTGCATACAGGTGATCTAGACAATATCTTCTGGCTTTTCAGAATGCTTTTGACAGACTCAATCAGTTCAGAATTGATATTGGAACAAGAAGGAAAGTAATATTCTGGACTAAAAAAAGATGGAAAAGAAACCTAGAAATAACCATTTCTACTGAGTAGTGGTCCCACAAGACCTGTTATGTTTGGTATAGTGTACGGTGTTGGCTATTAATACAAAATTATTGATTGCAGTCAGTCTGGCTGCAAAAAGTTTGGCAAGATTGTCCTTGCTGAGCGTTGAATAATAAAATGTCAACCAGCACATTGTGCAGGGCTCTGCCAGTACTTGTTTTGCAGAACAAATATCTGGGGAACATTGACTTCCTATTTGGATTACAGGTCGAGGGTGCTGATTTAAGTAACCTTGAGGAAGTTGGAATTCTGTGGCGTTGAATTCCCTTAGTAAAGTTCTTTAAACATCACCTTCTTTTAGGAGGTGTTCAAATAAATAATCTGTAGTTGTCTTCCTGTTGTTCAGTTCCTGTTTTCTAAAATCTGAACTGTCAGAAACTGTGATATTCAGGAAGATTTTCTTCTGTCCTCTTGTGTTTGTATGCCTGATCAGCACACTACTTCCAGCAAGTGGCAGCTTGGTGAATTTTCAGTCTCTTGTTGTGCGGCAAGTCAAGACTGCAAAGACTTGTCTTAGTCAAGGCTTACACTAGTTGCAGAAATATGCTCCAAAGAAAATTGTTTTTATCAGCCAAAAAATGTATTACAGCTTTAGGAAAGGTAAAGATTGCAGGTAGTTTCAAACCTGGTGTGTTGATCCAGACGTTTCAGTTATTAAGGCCCGAGGCCCTCGAAAATGGTGTTTGACTTTGGGTGTTAATTATAGCATCTGTAAACACTTAAAATGTGCTGTTCAATGGGATTTCACATTGACTTACTAAATTACTTTGGATAATTTTAAGGTGATTATTTGTATTTCTTCTCTGGAGTGAAGATAGTTAATTTTACAACACTTTGAGACTTTATACACTAATAAATAGTATTCAGTGATATGTTCCTTATAGCAGTATCTGAAATTAGTCAAATATTCTGCAGGGTTTGAGGGCAAGGTTTATCATGGCAATAAATGAGATCAAAATTAATTTCTAAAGGTTTTATCTCTTACTGTGATATTTTTCTCCTGTTTTTCTTAATCAGATGTGTGGTGCTAGTGATTAGGCCATTTAAGACTGTTTTTTTGTGTAGCTTATAACAGTAATATATCTCTTTTAGCCCGTCTTAATTCATGCCTTGATCAAATGAGAGAAGTTTTGGCAGAGTCTGTACCAGAGCAAACAATGGTGCAAGCAGTACTGGATAGTAAATTTGATGTACAGAAGGCTTTGGATCTTGTGCTTTCACAAGGCAGTAAGCAAAATGTGAAGACCAAGAATGAGGACGCTGTGATTGTAGGAAAGACGACAAAAGGTACACTTCTATTTAATTGCTTACACTCAATTTAATTGTTTACATTCAAGATGATTCATTTCTATGTACAGTTTAATTTTGGCTTTACAAGCTATGAAGATGCTTGTTATTGCATTAGTCATTTATTAGAAAATTAAAAAAGACCAACTTACTCTTCTATTTCTGTGTTCTGAAAACATTTAAAGGAAACAGTAGCTTTTCTTGAGCCAGAAGTCAAAATAAAACCTTAGTGTCAGCTTAAATTCAAACTGTAACCATCTGCAGTTCACAATAAATTTCTGATTTCTAACAAACACATGACTTAACTGAATGAATACATGTCCTAAAAGTTGGACAACATCTTTAAGTTTTATTCACTTCCATTATTTGTTTGGTGAACTGACATCTCCCATGCCCAATACCTCCCTTTTGTAGGTAGCGTCTATACAGTAACTTCCTTATTTTGATTTATGCTGAAGTCTTTGTAATCTTTACTGGCATTCGTTGCTGATCCTTAAAGTTTCTTAGGTATTTCAGTAGATACCCATAATTTAATTGTAGAACATTGCATATCTTTGGACAACACTTAGTAATTAAATGCCTTTTCATGTTTCTTCTTGATTTTTTTTTGTTGCTGCTGTCAACTTTAAAAAAATTGGATATTTCGTTGTGACTGCACTTCCATCTGAAAATTATTGGCTATTGTAAGGTAAGGAGACTTACATTGTTGTCCAGAAATGTGTATTGACACAGACAGTTTCTCTTGTGCTGTAGAAAATGTTGCTGACAACACCAGCAAACCTCGGTTTGGAAACTTGACAGCCAAAAGTGGTTCAGCTTGTTACTCTTCAATTACAAATGACAAAATGCTCCTTAGTGCTGAAAAATCCAGTACACCTTCATCTGAAACGAAAGGATTGAAATCCTCTTCACTTGTTCCGTCATCTTCTTTGTGTGATGATTTGTGTAAAGGATCGTTTTATGAACCTGTGAATAAACAGGCAGAGAATCAACTAACAGAAAGTGCTAATGCAGTAAGTTTGATTCCTGAAAATGAAGACGTTTACTTTAGCATAGGAAGTAACCCATCTGGAAATTCTTCCTTTAAGAAGTTGGAATGCAAGGAAACACAGGACTTGAAATCCTTGCTAATGCAGAATGTGGTTTGTGATTCTCTGAGTCCTGAAGACAGCATTCCTCTTGTGTCCTCAAATACTTCTGATTGTAATAGTAATGCAAATTTTTACAATCCTCCGTGTTTAACAAGTGTTTTAGGAAAATTGGCTCTTGATAACGAAGTCAGTCGTACTGTAAATAGAGAGAATGAACTTCTTGAAAATTTTTCTCCACTCGTGCAAAGTAGAAAACAAGCAAGCCCCTCTTCAGACTTGGCTACTTTGCCAGTGTTAAGGTCTGGAGGTACGTCATTGGCTGACTTACTTCAGGAGCACCAGGAAAGCAGTGCTAGCCCCTGTTATTCTTTGGCTGATCTTTACACACAGTCAACAGCAAGTCTCACTGATACGAACCTGGGAACCTCATCGTTATCACAACTAGTAAGTCAACCCCAAAGTTCAGGTGGGATGCCAGAGCTAACAGGATCTTTGTCTTCTCTTGCGCTCTCTAAAGTTTCTCCACTAAAGGAGGTTGAGAATTTATCTCTCTCGGATTTAATAGCAGAGACCATTGAAATAGATAAAACTCAACAAAGGACGGACTTCCCCATGCTCAATATAACTGAATCGAGGCCCTCTAAAAGAACCAACATTGATTTAAGTGTCCTTGTAAAAAATGCAGATGTATCTGCAGAACAAAATGTGGTAGGACAGTCAAATATCTTAAGTCCTGAAACTAAACTTTCAAAAGAAAAACCAGGAAAATGTTCTGGTTTTGCTAAAACAAATAAAAAACCCAAAAGAGGGCTTACTCCTAAGAGGCAGGATTTATCCCGTTCATGGATGAAGGCACTGCGTGCAAGACCTTCAGCTTTTGCTTTAACCTTGTGTCTCCGTTATCCTCCAAAAGGTTATAAGCGGCACACAGTTGGTATACATAAAGCTTTCCTGTACAGTAGACAAGTACAAGATGTAAAACCCAAGGAAACTGGTCCTGTAATAGCCATAACACCATTTGACTTCAAATCAGCATCTCCTGATGATATTGTGAAAGCTAACCAAAAAAGAGCTTTTACAAGAGAGTAGTGGGAAAAAAATCAGTGTTTATATCTTGGTATATTAAAACCAATTTTAATTATATAGGACCTATTTATAATCCAGAATTGAATTTTTCTATTTTTTTATTGACATATTACAGTTCTCACTGTTTGGTACCAAATTTGTATGGGAACTTTTAAGCTGTTGCACTGAATATCTTTATTTTTGCCTAATTTTCACCGACAATTTAACATTTTTAACTTTTGCAAAATCTTGAGCTCTAGTACCTAGGTATTGCATGTACAAAATTCTATAAACACCACTAGAGTTGTTGAAACATCTCTCTGGGTGTTGAAGCTACAGTTCATTGGGAAGAGCATAATTATTATTTTGTAAAGTAATTTAGTTTTGCTATATGGTGTATAGTTTGGGGAGCAGGAGCTTCAGTTTACATTACGACTGTTTTATTAAATGTTCTTAAAATTAGATTTTCTGATAAGGTATGTTACTAGTCTGCCAGTCTTGTAATTGATGTTTCCAGTCAATGTCATTGTTCTTTTCTATCTTTATACCGATTGCAATAGAAATACATTTAGTATTTGCAACAGAAATACATTTAATTTTCAAAAGCCATACAAACCTCAGGTTTTGACAGTTTTACTTGTGGTAGGATGTGTCTAGTTTTTGATAGGACCAAATTTGTAGGGGAGCAAGCAATTAAAAATGTGTGCCCCCCCTCCAATTAGTTGTCAAAATGTGAATTTTAAAACAGATATTTTGTAGGTATATACATGTTGCATGTATTTCCTGAGAAGTTTTGATAGGATTCTGTGGTTTATTCTCAAGTCTTTCAGAAAAGTATTGGAATAACAATTCTTTAAAATTTAGCATGAAAGTCTTTGCTCAATGGAAAAAAAAAAAATTCAGGCAAAGCATAAGTGATGTTTGTGTTTGCCTCTTGACTGTTTTGAAGAAAGCTTCCTTTAGTAATGGAAACATACTCTCTTCTTCTGTTTGCACCCATTGCTGTTATTTTGAATCTTTAGATGGAAGATCAGAATCAGGACATTCTGGACTTATTTTTTTAGCACCAGATTCTTGTGCTCCTGTTAGTCAAATTAGTAACTGCGTGTATGTTTCAACTTTCCTTTTAGTACACATTACTACTTTTAATATATTTCCAGTGTCAGTGTCAGTATTTTAGATCCTGAACAGCAATAAGTGCAATAAAGATACTGCTGCAACTAGAAAAATATGTTTGTTCATATACTGCCATACACTTGCTCATGCTAATCTCGGCAGCTAGTATGGAACAGTAGATTTTCATCTAGTTTTAATCTAATTTTTGTTGAGCATGTTACATCGAAAAGGAGACAAAAACTTTAGATTTATTCCTGACTTCAGGTCGCACTACAGTTTTGTTTCTAAATAAAAATAAAACATGTTCCAGTGCTCTCAGGTACAAATTTCATGTTCTGTATATTTTGCTTGTTTATCTATTGATGCTGTTGTCATTTAGGACTATGAACAGTGTGACCTCTAATCTTTTAAACAAAATTAATGTTTCTTACCCTTACTAATAAAAGTTTTATATAATGACAGCGCCGCAGTCTTTATGTTCTATTTGACATGTTAATCTAACCTTCTGTGTCCTTACCTATTTTGAGTGCCTTGAAGTACTGAAGTGTAAATAGTACAATCCAGTGTACATAGTATGATCAGATAAGTTCTTGGGCATAATTGATTAATTTCCTCAGAAGACTTCCTGTAGAAGTCTGGCTGATTGTGATTGTATACTGATTGTGTTATTAATTAGTCTTAATAGCAAATTCTTCTTTTTGAACAATATGAAATGTTTTTTAGTGATCATTTTCTCTGTAGTTAGTCCTAATATTAACTTCTCACTGCTTAAAAGTCCAAGTCCCACTGCGGCAAAATGTCGTATTTGGAGAGTTTATAATTAAAGTTCACTTTTTCCAAAATTGTGTATATCCTTCTCGTAGAGAAATTCTTAGTGCGAAGTTTGGCATCGTCATTCTTGCTATATTGTTAGGTGGTTTTGCTTTCTTAGCTTCCAAATACTCTTGAGGCCCTAATTAATGTAGGTAGAGTTTTCTAATACATGCGTGTTTCTTAAAGTTGCGTTTAATACCTTCATTTATCCCTCTAAATCCTTTCTCTTATTCTTGTTGAACTTCTCGTTGGTTTTGGTCTGTTTCCTTGTTCCCATGGCTGCTGCTCTTTGCCTAAAACTTAGCATTTTTAATAATTTTAGAGCCTGAACTGGACATACACCTAAATGTATGTCTTATGGATTCCATTGGAAAGTACGTACAAGTAGTAGGTGGCAACATGGAAGTACTTGGAGCTCGGTTTTGCCATAGATTTCATGCAGATAAAGGCCAAACAAGTGACTGAAGGCAAAGGACATCATCATTATGTGTTTATTGTGGATCTCACTGTGGGATTGGTACCTTAGTAAACAACTTTGGATCTTGTTGGGTAGCTAGATTTTCATACATAATTACTTTTTCATTAGCATTTGTCTCAGTGTGATCTGGAAGAAGCAATACATGCTGTTCAGCGTACAGGGAGCAGGGGAGGGTTTTTTTCCTTCATTTTGCAATCCTGAATCCTGAAGTGAGCCTTGAATTAGTACAAGCTTGCAGGCTGAACACGGCAGAGCTGCCTAAGTGGTGGATAGACCTGAATTCCAATTAATTTTCAGCAGAGATAATTTATTTCCATGCTTGGAAAATTTTAGAGGTTTGTTTTTATAAACAAAAGATAATGTGTTGCTATATTTGCTTTTTAAATGAAACAGGCATTTTAATAGTTTCCTTAACTATTCCTTAATTTCCTTACTGACAACTGGGTTTGTGCCATTAGTGACAGGTTTAATTGTCTTGAAATGCTGCATGATATTCGGTATATGGTATTTTTGTACAAGAAGTCTGTGTTTGGCCTTTGCCATTAAGTATTTCTGCCTAATGAATGTTAGAATTCTTGTTGACTAAATCTGTCTATTTTATGCTTAACACAGTGAGCTTACTTTATTGATGTATGTATAAAACTTCTCTCCCCAACCAGGTTTTGCAGCTAGTGTGTATCTTTGTCTAATACGGGTAATTGTTTTATTTGTTTTGGAATTCGTATATTAACATTGCAAAGTACTTGTGTCTGTGTTTGCATATGGACATAAAAAGACAATATTAAACCACATAGACGTACCACTGGTATTCAGACTGTATACTCCTAAAGGTATTTTGTACATTAAGTTTATTTTGTACATACTTTTTAAGTGGCTGCTGAATAATTTCGATATAAAATTGCCTTGTGGACATTGCTTTACGTACCTAAATAAAATGCATATTCTTAAAGGACTGACTTAATTACAATTTCTTGTTAACTTACTTGATAGAAATAGAGTTGTGATTGAATGTTCTATAATGATTCTGTCTATTGTGGAAACAGGCTCCAGTTCTTGTCTAGGTTTGTATGGGCATACTGCTTTCCATGAAAGATTCCTTTGGAGAAAGTAAGGCAAGAACTGGCGTCTAATAGTGTGTCTTCACATACCATATTGAGGCTCCAGTTTGCTTTTGGTTAGAAATGGGTTTGTAAAGTTTTGGGGTTTTTTTTAGATCATTTTTGTAGCATTTTTAAACCTTGTTTGGATCTTGAAAAGGAAAAGATAATCAGTGAGATAAGAAAAAAAGCAACTGTCTAAAGTTAGTTTTCAGTCTCTTCCTTACAGTAGAAATGAGAGCTACAGTAGTTGATTTCTTAAAATCAACATTCTTAACGTGGCTCTAAATACCTGTTCCATCTTTCTTTTTTAGGCTTCCTTTTTCTAGCTCTTTTCTATCTGAACTTGTTTTGGGAAACCAGGGCAAATTGAAAGTCAAAGTATGAGAAGGGTAGGAAAATGACAACACCCATTGGGATATCAAAAAGGATTGATGCTTTGTACCCTTTGGGATGTGATTTAACATAATAATATTTAGCTGTATTTTAATTACAACAAAAAACACTTTTGAGAAAAGTGTAGAATGTTAGGAAGATAAGCTTCAGATTTAAAGAAAACCCATGTGGTTAAAACTTCACATACCTGGTTTTTACTTTTTATTCAGAAATAACTATATGAGTAATTTCTCATTGAATTGTTAAGGTATTTCTCAGGATCTTAAGGTTCAGAGGCAGCAAGCTACTTGCATTTCTGGAACTGTTGCACAATAATATTTCAAAATCTTATTTCTAAGAGACTAGGTGGTGCAGTGAGGTAATCTTTACAATTTTGTGTTTTGCCTTATTTCCTCTAATCATGTTCAAATACATTTTTCAGTAATCAACAATTTCTGAAAATCTATACTTATGCAAAAAGTTAAAGAGCAACTACCATTGCAAAAATGAATAGCTATACAAAGTATTTGTATGAAGATATGATATAGGTTGTCTTTATGAAATGTACGTAATTTATTGCAGTACCTTTGTACAAGGGAAGTAGTATAGGGTTATAAACATAATTATTTACATCTCTTTCAAATCTAAAGTGCTCAGCTTTTTGAAGTTTTTAAAGCATTTTTGTATTAAATGTTGATTATGAATTGTGGTTGGGTGGAAAAAAAAAACAAAGCAAAAATTTCATCACATTGTAATTCATGCAGTAAAAATAAACTTCCTAAAGTTCTGAAAAGGGATGCTTCTCTGAATTTTTGGCTCTTTGGAAATGGAGTTGAATTTTTATGGATAACTTAAATCCTTTTTTGGTTTGTGTGAAGTGTAGACAGCTGATAAACTCTTCAGTAGTTCTTATGTTCAATTCACTATGTCTAAACTGCTATTTAGATGATGAGGAAGTGTCATTAGTCCAAGTTATCTGTACTTCTGTGTGTGCTAATGGTTTTGACCCTAGAGGATTTTCTGTGGGGAAATAAGCGAAACTTCTTTTGTTAAACTGGTGTGTTTAATCTACACTAGAAAACAATGTGATGAAACAAAAATCAAAGCCAATGGTGCTTTATTTATTTATTTATTTCTTGAAGCAAGCTCTTTTGGTCTTCCCAAATTGCTGTCTTAATGCAACTCAGTGGGAATTGGTCTCTATTTTAGTATTGCTGTACTGTACAGCCAGTTGCTCTGTTACACAAGCTGTTGAAGTATACTTTTTACCAGAAGTACAAGCTAATTGCAGTTTGTGATTTTGGATGATTGTTGAGATGAATGATTCTTATGAAATGGTTCATGGGTTTCTGGTGTCTATGTTGTCATGGAAGTGTTCTTTATCTGGTTGATGGACACGTTACATTGCATACTTAAAAATGGCCCATTAAAAACAATTGTCAGTGACTTCTGAGGTATGTCAGTGGTTTGTTGGTCAAGTAATTGATTTTTATGCTTAGTGTTGGTAGGATTCCTTTAGAAAATAACCCATTGCCCTTCTCTACAACTTTCTGGAAATAGAATGACCAGAAGATGACTAGACCCCCAAAAATGGTTGTAGAATGCAGAGATTAAAATAATACATTTCAAAAGAACTCATGAACAATTTGTGAAGAATTACAGACTTATGAAGACATGGTGAAAATTATCTTACTCTTTTATGATGAGAACATGGAGATTTTAGAGAAGAGTTGCTTGTGGAGTATTTACTCATCATCATGTCAATGTATGGAGGTAATAGCTGAGGAAGATGGACATTATTTTAGTGTTTTTATTGGCTATTTTTAGTCTTTTTGTCCGTAAAATCAAAGAATGAAATCTTGATATAAATTTCTCTTTGACTGGTGACGTACGTTCTTGACATATGTAGCATTTCTCGGGCATCCTTCACTTGATCTCAGCAGTGGGTATTAATGATGTTCGGAGATCACAATTTGAAATGCACTCTTGTAGTAAGTTTGCTTTTACTATAGTGAAGAGAAGCAAGTATTTTTGTTTGATATTTACGGGTTCTCTGAGAAACCTTTCTTAAAGTTCAAATTTCAAAAAATTATTTATGTAAAAAATGGTACCTTCTTAGTCAAAAGGATCTGCATTCTATGCTAATTCATTTCATTTCTTCTTGCTTTTTCTGGCTAAACTGCATTTTCATTTCTTTTTGCCCGTGTTAGTATTGCAGAACAAATACAGATACTGGTAAGTGAGCTAGACTCTATTCCATTTCAGGCACCATTAACGGAATTGTTAACCGCTTTATGACACTAAGATTTTTGGTTTTAGTGATGTACGAGCAAGAAGGAGGTCAGATGTCTGTAAATGTGCAGTCCTTGCAGGAAATTAAAACTACTGTGAACTGAGCATGTTTAATTTGATTGTTGTTGGGGTAGCAAGGAATCTAGTCTTTTTAAAATGAAGTCATTCTCGTAGTTGAGCTGTCTTTGTGGGGGCACTGGCTATTTTGCATTATGGTAATTTCTGAGGAATAGCACGAAGAACAGAGCCTTTATAAGGCTATATGTATAAATATTTAATAAGAAACAAGCTTCACAGTAAAGAATCGAAAGTAAGGCACAGGAAGTTGAAAAGTCTTACTCATGATATGGCAGATAATCTAGGAATAGAGCACAGGTCTCAAGCTCAAGTCTAGTTTTCTAAATATTGGACTATACTGCTTTGCTTGCACCTCCTAATAGAGAAGCAGGTATTTCTTCACTGACATTTATTTTTGATTTATGGTTATTATTAATACTGCATGTATTTAGATTTTTGATGTAGCTATTAAGACAGTGCAGGCACTTTCAAGAATACAAGCCACGAGTTAAACTAGTAGGTGCTTAGCTTGCATTTTAATGTTGTTTATGTTTCAATTTTATGGAATTCTTTTTAGCATCTCCTGTATAAATATCTTCCTTCATTTTTGCTTTACACCAGTAACAAATAAACAAAAATCCCACAAATGTTACCACGATGTGACTTAACATTAGTTAGCTTTTTATTTTCACTCAGTTGAATGCAGCAAGGTTTGGTTTTGGTTCAGAATGATGGGTGTTTCTCACTCCATGGACAAATACTTATTTGTCTTCTGTCTCTGTATGCTACAGATGGACACTGCAATAGCAGTTGCTTCCTAGAGTGAAGTGTCAGAATGCAGATTATTGTGCTTTAACAGTTAACTTCTATAATTTCTGCTTTATGGTTAATGGACTAGTGAAGCTGGGAGTCTTAAATGAAAAAACAAACAAACTGATACTTTGGATTTTATTTATAGGGAGAATTCCAATGAAATCCTGGAGGAGCAAACATTCTGAAGTTTAATGGTGATGTACAATATATTTTCATTAGCTTAGACTCCCTCAGATTTTACTTCCATTTATCATAATAGGCTCTAAGACTTTGATTTCGCACATTTGAAAAATCAAGTATTTATACCTGGGTAGATCAGAAGAAATTTTTGCCCCCAACTTCAGTTGCCTGTGCTAACTTTTCAGTAACAGGACAGTTCTCAAATCCCTGCTATAGTGATGGGAGCCCATTGTGCTCAGTGATACACAGATATGGCACGTATTCAGTCTGTGACAAAGAGAATGTGTTCTTTACTGAATGGAAATGTTTGAAATCTGACATGACTGATGATATAGTTAAATCATGGAAAGTAATGAGAATTTAAGACTTCCGTGTTTTGTGTAAGAAAAATAAATACACAGACTTCGAGAAGTTACTGAATCTTGACACTGAGGTACTGTGTGGGTTTTAGAAAGGAAGTGGCTTATTTCAGGGAAAAATGTGTCACCAGCAATGAAAAGCTTTTAAAAATCCTTTGAGATACCTTTTTGAGATTCTCCTCATACATACTGTACACCTACACTGGAAAAAGTGACACTCCAGGCTTTTTCTGAGTTTTCTTTTATGGTCCTTTAACGCTAATTTGGTTTACTTTTTTCAGACAAAGTGTAAACCAATACAAAGTCAATAATTTTCATAGTTGACTGTATCATGTATGAAAGTTGGGTGTTTTGCTTGGAAGCCAAGAGAGCTTAGATTAAACTAAAAATGATTGTGTCCTTTTTAGAACTTTGGGATTCCAGAAGAACCAGAGTTCCTGGGGAAACAGTAGCTCCACTTGTTCTTACAGTGGCCTTCTATCTCAGTACCTTCAGGTCATGGTAAAGATGAACCATCAGTTGGTTTTCTCTGTTGCTTTAGCAGGTAAAGTGAAGAATTTACTAATTTCTCAGATGTGATTGCTGGAGTGCCAGGAAGGTATGGGTGGAGTCACATTTTATTAAATCTTGTCACGTTTTAAGGATGGATGATTGCTGGTGTAATGCTGTTGTATATCAATTTAAAGATTGTAAGTCCTGTCTGAAGTTTGCACTTGAGTACTGAAAGCAAAGCTGTTGACAAGGCTGAGACGGCAGTATTTTGCAGCTGTAAACCAATGCATTTCAGCTCTAGATACTAGTAAGACATCTAAATATTAGAGGTATAGGCATATCAAATCCAAAATTGTGGGAGCAAAAGAAACTGTTTAAAATATATCAGTTACTGATGAAAAGGAGATTGAATGCTAATAGGAAGCACATGTGGAAATTCAGAAATGAAGTTAAAGATAAAAGCCAGGAAGGTGTAAAAATGCGAGCTTAAAACACAAAATCAGTTTACAATGTCTGTTCATGCTAGTTGTCTTTTGCTATAAATACTGTTGTTCCTTCCGTATAAAATTTGCGTTATTAATACCTACCTTGTCTCTGTACTGTCTTCTGGATGTGTTTCTGCAGTATCATACTTTTTTTTTTTATTCTGCATGATTCAATATTGTTACAAAACATACTGTTTGCATAGTGTAGTGTATTATGCCACATACATACCAACAGAAATGCCACCCGCCCACTACTTGTGTGCCTCTATTTGCACCTGAACTGGTTTGTTCTTAGGTGAGAAAATATTACCTGCTTTTCATTATCTCAGCTTCTGTACTCTTTCATAAATCTAGCATTTCAGTCTGCAGAGTGGACAGTTACAAATGCTTAATGTGCCAGGTTAAAACTCATGAGTTTACTGTCGGAATCCCTGGTAGAAATTCATGCTTAAAATGCCAAAAGCTTGGAAAACTGGGTAACTTTAATATGGAAAATATGTGTGTCTGCAGAAGCTGTGATGCCCAATCGGCAGAGAAATGGAAGAGCTTTGACTGGTTGTTGGTTCAGTTCTCCCGTATTTTTAGTGCATATAAAAGCTCAGCCTAAATGGAAATTTTATATCTAATTAATTCCAAAATATGAGTTGAAGTTGTTTTGGGTACTCCTTGTTTGAGTCCTTGTTACCGCTTTTTGTGGTTTCAGAATCACATTTTCCTATTTTTAATGTTTTCCTCTTCCCTGTTGCTGACCCACATAAACAGGAAAATGACTAACTTTGCTTGTCAACTAGGCAAGATGGGGCAACTGCACCTACACTAAGTGGTACTGAACGCTTAAGTTGGGAAAAGGAGGAAAAGTGCCTCTTACGAGATTTTAAGTAAAGATTTTTCAAGGCAGAAATGTGATTTGAATGGTATGCTTTTAATGCTATTTTTCTGATAACATGTGTATGAACAAACTATTGTAAGGTTGTGGATGCTATCTGTGTGCTTGCAGGTACTGCTGTAAATGTGAAGTGTCTAACTACTCTTCCAGTGCATCAAGGAAGAGGAAAACATTAAGCAATGAACTTGAGTCCATACAAGTTCCTCTCTGAAGTCATGATAGAGTGAAAGGCACTGCTTCACAGTGGCAAATGAACTTTTCCTGGCATTCATCTACATCTGAGAAGTCTTGCAAAGCTTATTTAAAACTACAGGTTGTATTTTACTATAGTCAGTTTTTCTTCTAAACGCAGCTATGCAGCTTTTTATAAATCAGTTCTTGTCTCTGGATGATTTTGGCAATGAAGAATAGAGCCTCCAGTGCTACGTTTCACATCACATCTATATATAGGTTTTATTTTCCAAATATAGGTTTCCCTTATTCAGATTGTGGTGATGCTCAATCTCCTTTTTTTTTTTTTTTTTTTAGACTTAGTGAAATAAGTTCTTCTTTGATAACTCTAGAATTTGGATATATTTGGCTGGTGCCAGAGGAGTTCATAGGAAAATATGGAATAAAGAAATTTTCAGAGTAATAATATACATAAATAATGTAAGTGCAGATAATGTAAAACATGCTGCAATTAAAAAGGTAAAACTTAACTACATAAGTGAATACATTTCTTATGCTGAAGGGTGGGGCAGTTTTTATAAATTTTTACTGAATTTTGATGCAGAACAGATTTTATTTTTTTAATATATTTTCTGCTTTTCAAGCATATGTTGCCATGTATGTCAAGTATGTTACTTCTACCTTGCTTTCTTCAGTTTTGCCAGTATCTGCGCTTCTTACAACAGTTTCCCTGATAAATACAATTAGAGCTTTATACTAGGTTTTTATATCAGTTAGCTACTGAAAGCCCTACTGTCAGCTTAATTGTCTAATTAATGTTAGATTCACCAAGTCCCTAATAACGTCCATTGTTACTGGTAGCATCCATAATGTGTTTCTTATGGAAAGATGTCTTTCTGGTGTATAATCTGTTGTAGGTGTTTGTATGAACAGTGTGGTGTACAGTGGTGGTCCAGGAAAAATGCCTTCTTGTCTTTTCAGATAGCTTAAGATTTGTCTCTAAAATAGTAGTAATAGATGTGTGAACTTGTTTGCCTTCTTTTTCTGCTAATGCATTGTTTTTAATACTGCAGAAGTTCTGGACTGCAGATAAATTCTGTATGCTGGATCAGCGTACTGCACTGATGAGCTTGAGTTTGTTTTGCAAGTTAGATTTGGAGATCTTTAGCAGTTTCACACCTAGGTTTCAAAGATTCTTTGTCTGTAAATGTGTTTCCACTAACACATTTAAATAACAAAGAATGCTAAAGCTTTTCTTTCTCCCTATTCTTTGTATTTTTTAACAGCCATTGCTTTCTCTGCATTTTTGCTCTTCCTCAAATGTACTCTCTTATATGAGCAAGGCAAGATAGCAGTGTGGCAAACTAACTCTGTTTATTTAGGAGATGAGCAGGGTGCCTTCAGTTAGAATTAAAGGAAGGAGCAAAAGTAGATGTTGAAGCCTGTTGATCTTACAGAACAACAGACAAACAGAAAATTTGACAGAAACAAACTTGAAGAAAATTATGTGGCAGTAAAGCACGCCTTAGTAGTTTCAAACTACTTTACCTAACACCTTGCATCTCAAGCTGTGCTTTAAGAATGGTCATCCTCTCTTATGGATGTATTTAGTTATTGTTTGTCTTTTGTCAAAGATGGCTGCTCTTTAGTAGGTTTGTGTGTGATCTATTGAATTTTCATCTGTGTAGCGCTGAGGACAAAACTGAAATTGTACTCTTTCCAAATGGCAGGAGTTGCTCAAATTTAGGAGGTACATACAGAAAAAAGTCCTTTACAGCACAGGAATATCTGGAAGGTGTACCAGCAAAAGATTCTAGTGGTGATGTAGCTAGCTGTATCAGAAAAGCTGAGCTTTGAATGCCAGTACTAAGGTAGAATAAAGTTCTGGTTCTCTAGAATAGTTATGACCAGTCAAGGTCTCTTCCGGTAGAGAGCAGTCACGCGTGTAATAACACACCTTCATATACCTCACTGCCATGGACATAGTACCAAAAAACTGGTAGATAAGAATGTGACCAGACTTTAAGCCTCATTTCCCTTTGTTTCTCTTCTGATGTTCCACCATGAGTGGGAAGTAGCATTAAGGAGAGGAGTAATACTCTGGGTGATGATGGGAAGGTGTTCTGATGTTGAGTGGTACCTAATATAAAAAGCAGGGAGAGCACACTGCTAAATAGCACATTGTAAGGTGTAATCTTTAGTATTGAATTGATAGGTTGTGAGCATATTGTAGAAATGTCTTGTTTGATGGTGAACCTACAGCCTTTGGTTTCATGATGTAAGAACTCTGAAAACAAGATTCAGCTAAAAAGAGGAAATCGTGTTTTGTCCTGGTGTTACCTTTTTGAAATTGATGTTGAATGTCTAAAGAATAGTTTAACTGTCCCATCTACGTAAAAATAATTTATAAATCTCATTTCTTTTTAATTATTTTAGGCTGAATCAGATATAATAAAGAGTGTTAAAACTTTAGGTAGCATTTCTGAAATTTCTATTGAAAAATTGTGAGCCTGCAGTTAAATTTTTTTTAAAAAGCTAGGTAATATTTCATAGTTGCAGAATAATGGAAAATTGAACTAATTGCATAAATCATCAACCCTTAATATGAAATCTTGGAACAGTTAAGGAGGGGAAGAGCAGGTACTTGATCAATATTAGTCTCTAATTTGGAGGGGAAAAAAACCCCAGGAAAACCAACACCTTGTTAATTATTTTGCTTGGTTTTGATGAGTGCATGTGTTTTGCTTCATTATTTTACATTTAGTCCTAATAAAACGAGTACTATAAAAGGTGTATGTTCACTCGGCAAATTTTCTTTGAACAGATTGTGTGAAATGTTTAACTTTACCTAATTTACATGTGCAAAGGAGATCAGTGCATTTTAATGCCTTTTGTTTCCAATTTGTCCTTTCTTAACATTTATTCTTTCTGATGCATTAAAAATGGTAAAAATCTGAGCATGTTTAACAGTTTTGTCTTGAAGGTAATTCTTCAGGTGATGTTTAAATGTATGTATGAAACTGTTTAAGATTCACAGCTTTTTAAAATAAACTCAGTTAATGTATCATTTAACTTTTTACAAGGTTATACATTTCCAATACTACTTAAGTTTTGGATATTAAGAGGCTGGTTGGCATAGCAAGACAGGTCGGATTTTCAAGGTACAGTACCTTTAAGCTACGTTGTTTTATAAAACCCTGTAAAATGTCATATCTCCTGCTCTGTCCTCCATCTTTTAATATAGCTCTTTCGTAATCAGGGGCTTATGAGCTGCTAGGACTGGAAGTTCTATGTTTTGGGCTCGTCAGCTGTCAGAGGTACCTTTTGCATCATTCCATTAGCTGCATTATTAGTTCATCTGAGAAGACATCTTGTTTTTTTCATTAAAAAAAATTATTTACAGTAGCTAACTACTTACCTTAAGTAAAGGCATCCATGTGCACAGCTGCAAATACTTGCTCTGAAAAAAATTGCTATTGTCTAGGGGGCACATGGGCAGACACTGTTTTGCTAGACTGCCTTAAAAAGGTGAGAGCATGTCACAACGTGTGACATGCTAGTTCCTATTTCTCGGCTTATTCTTGTTCCTTCGGAAGTTTTTTTCCATCCAGAGTAAAAGGCGTTGCTTATGCACTGAGCTGGGGGCCTTACATAGAACACAATCATTTCTGCAAAGCAGGCAAGCTTTTAGAATGTTAGTCTTGTGTTTTGCTGGTTTCATCTTCATCATAGCCAGCATCATTATTTCCGTTCTGGTGAACATGGTCAGCTTTTTCCTTGACAATTTCCTCAATTTATTAACATCATTCATGGTCAAGAAACACAAGCACTAAACATTGTTCTGTGACAATTTGGAAAACGACTTTATCTAATTTCTTTGGTCAAAATAATGTTTTAAAATGATTTTTATTTTGGGATTCGTAATAGCACAATAGTTTTCACCGTATTACAGGTTTTTTTTTGTCGGCAATGACTTTGTATTCTTGTATCTAATTGTAGTTTTCAGTATAGAGTGTAGCTGTACTCTTTGGCATGTTATTTCTTATAAGGGTATTTATGGTTCATGTAGAAAAAAGTTCTGTAACTTCATTCATTTTTATACCTTAGTATCTTTTTCTTCAGTAGCAATTTTCTGTCTTAGTGGAAGCAGCGCAATGTCCTGAAGCAGTTCTTGTTGAGCTCAAGTCTCCACTATGGTTAGGAACTGTAGAATTTAACTAGCAGTTAAGTATTTGTACCAAAAATGTGAGATAGGTCTGCTTTGAATTCCGTATGTGAACAAATACTGAACTCCCCACACAAAGATGGTTGTTTTTCAACTGAGGCTTATGCCCAAAGCAGATTAGTAGTCTATAGTGAAATAGTTTTTAATTGGAAGATTATAGCTTGCCAAAGGGAAAAAAAAAAACCAACCAACAAAACAACCCCCAACCCCAAAACTGTCAAGAGTCTGAATATTTGCTGTGCATGTTACATGTATTCATTTATAGTTTCTGTAGGTTATAGTAAGGACTTTGTACCTAGTTTTACCAGATCCCAGAGAAGTACTCCAACTACTAGCTTGGGAAGACGTCTCCATCTCTATTGAGTAGGAGGTGATGGGCATGACGAGCATGATCAAGAAGTCAGTTTTGTCACCATGCAAAGTAAACCCCCTTGAAATACGAGCTGTTCGCATAATGTGCTCCCATCTTTTCAGTTCCATTTCTGTTGGCAGTCCTGTACCACCATTCCTACCATCTCTACCTTTAATGAAATTCTAATTCATACTGTCATTTCCTTTCACCTTCATCATAGTTTTCACAATTGGAGTCTTTGGCTGACTTTTTGTAAAATATGTAAGTAGAGTATGTCTATCTTTTGTCTTTTTAGGGAAGAATCCCACAAACTAAAAGGGGACGTCTCTGAGGATTTGCTATTTAATTACCATAACTTTGCATGCACAAATGAAGTCAATGTCAGTCAGTGAGTCTGTCTCCCTTATACACATACGAACAATTCCTATTTTTTGTTATTAAATGCATTTGTGTTTCAGTTTACAGTAAGGAGAGTGTGTGTGTATACACAGTGTTTTCAATAATTGCTGTACTGCTGGACCTCAATTATTTCTTTATTAAACTGTACTTAATCTGTTGAACATTTTTCATTCTTTGAAATCATATCTTACATAAGTCCCTAAACTGCTTTTTTCAATAGCTGATAAATTCTTGATATAATATCAGATTATTCTTTTTGGTCCTCTGAAGCCACGAATCTTCCACTCTGAAATGTGCCCTGTGCTGTGGCAGTGCAGATTGCAATGTGATATTTGCACTGCCATCCCTGGAATCATGGAGGGGCATCAAGTAAATGTATTTTTCTTATACAGGGCTAACTATGTAGAGAAATAAAAAAAATGAATGAATGGACAAGTGAAAACTTGCAAATTTGACTAACTTTTAAGAGAAAAATTGATTAATTCTCCCACAGATATGTCCGCTGTCTAGCCCAGTCAGGGTCTAGTGTGGTTGTAATGTCACCATCAGGGTGGGAGAGTTGAGAATCCAGAGAACTTAAATTACATAAGGTTTTAGCTGATCTTACCTGGAAGTTCTCATTACACTACCAGTTTGCAAACTACAGTTTTCTGGAACTTATAAATGCTGAAAACACTTTCAGCTTCAACATACTTAGTTGTGCAGGACTAGTAAATACATTTTTTTTCTTCTGTAACTTTAAAAAAGCCACCTCATTAAGTTTCTGTTGAAAGTCTGCAGAGTGGTTGTGGAAGAGTTTAACAGATGTAAGATGATTTTACTTTTTAAATACTATCAACTTGCTGGTATGCTTTTCTTGTTCATACTCCTATATTTTAACTTCTCTTTCATACTGGAGTAATTTCAGTGCATAAATAGATGTTGTGGATCAGGAATGCTTTCTCTTGTAAAACGCCTTGCACTCTTGCAGTAAAATGAAGAGGAATGTACTTGCGTAGATAACGTCAATGTGTAAAAGGCATGATGTTGTTTCTGAATTACGTGGATGATGTGCAGGCAAATAGCACCATCCTCTGGCATTATAATACTAGTTAAGAATTAAACCTGAAATTGCTGTCTGTTATTTTTGGAAATTCAATATAATTGTAATAGAATGTACATATTGTACTTTCAGTTTTACATACTCATTTTGGGCCAAGGCTTTAACAGAAATTCTGGTAATTTGCATGGACTCTGTGTATTCTGTTCAATTAAGTGACTGGCTAAAGGGGATATCTTTTTAGGGTTATCCTGCCCGTAGTGCTGACTCTGCTCTTTACATGACCATTTATGGTAGGAAGTTGCACTTCAGAAATATCAGACCGAGCTTTTTCTAAATCTCAGTGAAAGACAATTCACAGTCATTTAAGAAAAATTCGTTGAATTAGAAAACACCACCAACGACTTATGGTTGTGTATGTGTGGGGGAGTAAAGGTGCTGTTACAGAACAACTGCAAATGTCTAATAAATTATTTTTACAGCGGATCGTAGCTTCAGTTACGGATTGAGAAGGGGCATCGTTGGCATTGCTAGAGTGCAAAGCAATACACCTCCCCCAAATAAGGTTTCAGTAGTTCCAGGATGAGCTGTACTGAGTTACGATTATGTGAAGGACTGGATTTTAGTCCATTTAACTGTAAGCAGTAGGCAAGAGAAATACCACAGGAACATTCTTTTCAAAAACTTGACAGATGAGAAAGTTGCTGTTTTGATTGTTGTGAATTCCTATTGGACCTTTACGTTTTTACGTATCAGAAACATCAAAAGGAGGCAGCTGATATTTGTGTAATCTCTCGAAGAAAACAGACACCCCCCTAGTCCGCCTTTCTGTACAGCAGATCTCCGTTCTTTTACACGGGAAGTGTTGGCTTAGTGAAACTGGAAACCTTGAGATTTCTACTCCAGTGACAGTGCCTTTCTTTCCCCTAATATATTAACTGTGAATGTAAACCAGATCAATTATCCGTGTTTCTGGAAGGACCATACCAACGTCTACATAGAGAGCTGACCTATGTGTTCCTTTGCTGATGTGTATTGCTTAAACATAACTTCTTAGGGGTAGATGCTGACTGGAATGTTGTAGCAAGCATCCAGATATTGAGACATACAAGTTTAATTTGCTAAAACACTGAATGCTCACAGCTGTAATAGAGGTCAGTAAAGAGTTTTATGTAAAAATACATATTTTACCATTCTCCGAGACATTAGGTTTCTGTGGGACATCAGATATTCTAAATTAAATGATCACCATTCAATGGAATGATTGCAATAAAGAGTCACAAAGAAAAAAATAGCTTTGATACATAACATTAATTTTGTGCTGTTTGAGTATTTGAATACATGTAATTTGAGTAAGTTCTGATGGCCAGGAGAATTCCATGGGAAGGTGTTTGTTTTAGTCAAGAAGAGCAAGAGAATGCAGCAGTAGCTGGGTGCTGTATTCTGTATCGTTTGGCTTCAGTCAGGGAGGAAGTGTTGATGGCAAGAGAAATGGTGAGACTCCAGAAATTTTGGCTGAGTTCCAGGCAGGAAAGAAAATGTGTTATTGCCTTGTTACAACACATTCCACCACATCCACTTCAACCTGATGTAATGTCAGTGTCTGTGTCCTTCTCATACTCTGATTTGTTTAGTCATGTTCAAATTTCTTTGTTTAATTCCTGTTTGTGCCCTAAACACAACGTTTCCTCATGTCGTTCCACGTTTTTTCATTGCAGTACCATTTTTCCACTTTCTCATTGCAAATCCCTCATCTAGCCATTCCTAGTTTCCCACCTATTTTCCAGTCATTGGCCAGGATTATTTTCCATGTTCATTTTTTTTCCACTCATATTTTGTGTTCATTTTCAGTTCTGATCCTCTTCTGCTTCCTTTGTTCGTGTTTAGCTCTGCGTGTAACTTCTCACTAAGTATGCGGACTCTTACTTTCTCCTTCCCCTTACATGCAGTTTTTCCCCAAGTTAGGCTGACTCTCGTTTCATCTTCTCTGCTTTATTGATATTTGTTCTTGTAGTCATTGTCTGATAGTCTGCTTGCTTGATAGTCTTGCTGCTTGCCAATGCTTGCTATACTATTGTTTTTTTCTCTTGCCCCCCAGTTTTGTATACTTTGAATGAGAAAGTCACTGTTTTGATTGTTGTGAATTCCTATTGGACCTTTACATTTTCTCTTGCCCCCCAGTTTTGTATACTTTGATGAATGAGAAAGTCGCTATTTTGATTGTTGTGAATTCCTATTGGACCTTTACATTTTTACGTATCAGAAACATCAAAAGGAGGCAGCTGATGTTTGTGTAATCTCTAGAAGAAATGCTCACTATACTGTTGTTTTTTTTCTTTTGCCCCCCAGTTTTGTTTACTTTTTATGATTATCTGAGGCAGATTCACACCTCCAGTTTACCGATGCGATAGGAAACTACGGAGAACACAGGAGAGGTAGGATTTGCTTTCAAGTGACACAACAGAGTCCAGCCTGGTCAAAACCAGCCACAGCAGCTACATATTGATGAAGTATTTTGGGGATTTAGTTGTTAAAACTTAAGCCATAAGAGCATGTGCAAACGGTTTTCTAAGGCCAGGTTGAGTGGATTTTCAGAAGGTGAAAAGATTACTTGAAGGGTTTAACTTCTGCAAATATTATTTTCTTCAGGTGCCATTTTTGAAAGTAAACCATTCTGTCTGATCTTTTCTCTTCCAGTTTCCCTGTTCTCCCTGTCTTGAAGGAAAAAAAAGTCAGCCCCCAGGCAGGTACCTCACTCGAACAAATTAATTTTTGGACTAAAGAGTTCAACTTGCTGAAAGTTGCAAGCATTGAAAGTAAAGCCTGAGCAATGAGAAGTGGCAGCTGACTGTAACAGGTGAGGCTGCCGACCCTTCTGACTGTGCCTACTGCACATCCAGTTGTTGCAGCTGCATGTAGTGAAGCAAACTATTTCTGGAACTTCAGTCTTGGGCTGGCAAGTTGTTGTGCTGTTTGTGTGATGTGGGCCACAGAGAACTGGCCCCATGTTGGAGATACTCAGGAATATCACTCACTAGCCTGCTGTATCCCTCCTCCCTCCTGCTGTATCAAACCTTAGAAACAAAACAAAAAATTCTTGCAGTCAGGTGGGACTAGACATTTTTATTTTCAGCGTTTTTCAGTGAAAATGCCTACTCCCAGTTTCATGAAAAAAGAAAAGTCATATTCACCATCTGAAACTTTGCAGAGAAGGTAATAGTTATAACAACAAGACGAAGCTACCTGGAAAACCCCTGACTGTGGTTTCTATTAGGAAATAACCTTTCTTTTATAAAGAAAAATTTAGTGTTCTTGTTTGGAGAATTGTTTTCAGTAGTGTCTTTAGAATGGCTGTGTCTCAGCAGTGGTGCTGTGGATGTTTGGTAGCACCCATTTGTATATTGCGGTCCATAGTAGCATAATGTCTTGCATTTTCCTAAAAGTAAGTACATTGAACTGGTATAACTTAACTACTAAAGTAACATTTTATTTTGAAACTTTTTCACGTGGCATTTTTATTAGCGCTAGGGGGTGTTTCTTTGCTATCAGAGGTGCTCCTTGGAGGGCTGCTGGTGCTTCTAGGTTCATAGAAGAGAGGGAGAGACTTTTCTAAATAATTTAATTTTTCCTTTCCCAGGTGTCCGATGTTGCTTTATATATAAGCAACGTATATATAAGAAAGGATTTCTGTATGTAGAATTTACTTCTTATGCATGCAGCAGACTTTGTCACTGATCTGTGACATCCAAAGAAATTTAAGGGATGAGTACATGGCAACTGATATGCAGGCACAATGTTTTACAGGTTAGCAAACTCTGTTTTTAGGAATTTAGGAAATCTGGGATGTTACAAGTTCAGTAGTCATGCAAGTTGCTGCCGTGTCCTACAGCATTTTGTAGAATTTGAGTGTTAAATAATTCAGTAGAATTATTTAAAAAATAAAAATTGTCAAATTAAAGATACACTACAGAAAATTAGTTTATATTTCCTTATGTTATTGTTTTTTGTATGTGCTGTGAAATTTGAAGGGAGAAAACTACAATTCCACTGTTTTAAGGCAAATAATAGTTATTAATTAAAGGCTAGAAGCTTGCAAGGCTTATAGCATAAATATAGGGTATAACCAGTTTGAAATTTGTTAGCTGGGATATGATACAGTCAGAATTTTGAAACAGCTGATTACAATTATGGATGGATGTATTAGATGTTAATATAAACTCGCGTGTGGGCAGACTGGTGATACATGCTTCTGAGCATGAAATTGTATGTAGACAGGCTGGCATCTCTGCATCTGGCTGTCTCATGGGTAGTCCATATTTGGAGTATTTTCACAATTGTGGGGCCTTAAAATTAGTTTTAAGTCATAGCGCAGCATATAGGAAGGGAATAATTATCTTGATAGAGGCCTCAGTTATTAAATCTGCTTTTCAGACAGAACTGTGCCTTATCTGTGCTTCTGTAACTAAAACACTCAATGGTTGCACTGCCAGTAGTGCCTGCTACGTTTTTTAATCAGTGAGTCACGAAACGTACGTGGAACAAGCTCATGACATGGTGCACAAAACCAGTGCGCTGTCTTTTCTTCTTTTATGCAGTTGGTGGCTGTTGCTGTATGATTAGTAAACAAAGGTGTAAGTGGCTTGCTTGTGGTTATATAGAAAGTCTGTAGCAGAGTAGGGGATGCAACCCGTATCTTCTAGATCAGAAGACATGGTGTTACATGTATATTTTTGCATGGCACTGCTGGTTTAGACAGCACTAGGAGGACCTGCTTAAATAAATTAATTTGGTCTATTAAGTGTCAATAGCCTCTAGGCTCCCCAGCCCCATTAAAAATTGAAATAGTATGCAGCCTTCTTTAAGTGCTCATACCACTCCTGAAAATAGAAGAATTAATATAAACCAAGTAAAAATTTCAAAAGCATGTAAATGATGTAAAGCTTTAAAGAAAAAGAAACTGCAATGGCCACAGTTAATTAGCACATAATTCCCTTGGAGGTGCATTCCTTTGCCAGTGCTGATACACTGCTAGTAGTTGTTTTGTGTGTAGACATGGATTTATTTAAATGGGATTGCCATCTGAAAAAGCACAGACTGAGGACATGCCTAACATACTGGCATTCTTCCTTTCTTGTTTTTCAAGCTGAATTCAGACATATTAAATATTCTGGGTCATCCTGTCAGAAGCAGGCTTCTCTGTGCCGCGGTGTAACTGAGCTTAAAGTTTTGGTGCCATTTTGCAGTTTGATGAGAGGAAGACGAATTGGGAGGAGAAGCCTCTGTGTATAGGAATCGAAAACAGTGGCAATTTGTTTCTATTGTTGAAAAGGTGTGGCCATTTGAATGAAGTCAGTGTGGATTTAAATACCCAGTGCTAGGATGCATTTCTGTAAATGCGCCGGGATCTCTGCTTCACTGGGTATCAACATGTCTTGCTTGAGGTGGTGGTTGTTTAACAGGCTCCTGTTTGTTTTGTGCGCCTCTAAACTACTGGGAACAGAGCAGACTGACAATCAACTCTTCCAAGTACTGAAACGTAGCTTCTATACCTCCAACAGAGTTGGAGAAAAGACCAATTTTTATCTTCCTGTTACGTTCATTGTAAGTACATAAAGGAACAAAAACTGAAAAAAAAAACTTTTCACGCCTGTTGCGTGTGATAAAGAAGCCAGAATAATCTTTCGGTGTGTTTGTTTAAATCTTTACAGGTACTCCTTACAACCGTTTTTACAAAGGAAATCCAAAATCTAGGGAGTTGCTTACAGCAAAGGAAGATGACTGACTATATCCATACACTTTTGCTGTTCCAGCTTGGACACCCAGAGAGACTTTTAATTTTTAAAGACTATCCCTATGTTGTATTTGCTTCCTGTGTATATGTGTGTCTGTCCTGTTTACCAGTCTGCAAATACTTTATTGTGCCATCAGATTTTGGGGTTGTGCTTTTAATAATTTTGAAGTTACAGCAGGTGTCCTTAGTAATACTTTTTGACTAACTCAAAAGGTCTTTAAGTCGGAAGACCAACTGGCAGTCACTGGAAAGGTAAAGGCAAATAGAAGAATCATAAAGGGAAGAGATCTTTGGTTATCAAGTTGTTATGCACTGCCATGGTTGTACTGGAGTAACATCAGTGCAGGTCTGTCTGTTCCCTTTGGTATTGACAATGTCCCCAGTGGCCAGTTCAGCTTAAACCACGACATAGGCTCATCCTAATTTAACACTGAGACACGGTTCATCAGTGCATGTTTTGTTTTGTAATACTGTTTGACTTGTAGGTACTCTGTCATCAGTCTGGTATAAATACCGATTATCCGTCTGAAAACTACTTTGCTTAAAACAGGCTAGAAGTTTTGGTTTTTAAACATTCTGAATTGTGACAACTATCATGCTGATAAGCCTTTGCGTTGTTATAATTTACGAATGTATACTTTCTGTTTTCATGGAAGGGAAGTTTCTTTTAGTTTTTCTAGTGTTAGTGAACTGCCAGAATTTTTATGGGGTGTCCTCTTCAGTAAAATCACTTGCTCTGCAATTTGACAGCATTGGCCAACTGATGCGTTTACTTGCATGTAATCCGCTCTTATTTTGTGCTCTTTGCAATGCTACACAGTGAAATGTAGCAAGGAGGTCTTGGGGCTTCTTTAGGAGTTTGTGAAAGATATATCTGTCTTTGTTTTTATTTTACGTGTACTCTTGATTTAGGAAACGTATTGTCATTGAATTGCTTAGGTATGTGTTTAAGAATGTCCAAATGGCAGTAGGCATGAAGAATTTTGTGAAGCCTTTCTTGGCAAAAACTTATATATCCTATGTATCCTTTCCCCTCCACAGGTTAATTTTCCTCACAGCTGCTCTTGTCCTAATCAGATTGGGATTACTGCTCCTACACTTTTTCCGGTTTTGTAGTGCACTTCAGTTGCCATAGGATACTCTGCTTGTTTATTAAGAAGCGTTTTAAGAATTGTATCAGCACTGTGCATTTACTTCCTTTTAGTTCCAAGGTGCAGTTTAAGGATTTGCATACTATCTGTTAAGCGCTGAATAGCTTTTGTTTTGCCTGCTAAAGCAGATAAGAATTTATCATGCAGTTTTCTCTGGTGCCCTATAGATTAGATAGTAAAATCTTTCCCGGTCTTGTGTCCTTTGTAATGAAAACCATAATTATTAATCTTTAATGGTACCTGCAGTGCACAAAAGGCAGACTTGTTCCTTATCTCAAATGCTCTGTGTGATTTTTATTGTACTTGGTTATAAAAACATTAGAAGTCAAAATTATATTTGACACTTCTGTCAGTAATGTAACTAATAATTCTTGCGTTGTCTGTGCATCTATTTGAATACCACCATTCCAGCATTGTCTTCTACGGCTTGGTTTGTCTTTATATGATGCTGGTCTGCTTCCTCGCTCCACCTATGCTGAAGTATTAGTGCTTTAGAAAAATAAATAAAGGAAAAACCACCTAAACCGTCAGTGCTGTCAATGAACAATGACTTTACTTTCTCTTGCTCTTTGTAATTTTATTTTTGTATCTTCTTTCAAGTTTTAGTGTTTCCTAATCTCTAGTATTAAATTTCTGTTGTCAAATACTTTATTTGTTGAATATATTTTGTCTCCTTGTACATTTAACTTTGGATGAGTGTCAGACACCCCACAGTATTTGTGCGGAGTGAAGCTTAATTTCTAAATCGATTAGAGAAGATGTATTTTGTAAAACCTTTGACTTTGGGTCTTGGATCATATGTAGCCAATATTGTTAATAGACTGCAAGTTATTTTCAAGTTATATGATATGAATTGTTATCTTAGTTTCTTTCAACTAATCTTATTTCAATTTCATTGTGGTTTTTGTAATTATTAGTTCCTAGCAGCCAGATTTCAAACATGGTATTTTCTGAGAATTAACTGTAATTCAGCTTTCAAATCACAGGTGAAGCATTCATGTTTAACTGGCAGTTGAAAGTGATGGCTGCTTGAAAATTGTTAGAATCGAAGTGGAAAAAAGTACCAAGTTGGCAACAGAAGTAATGTAATTTTTACTGTAACTCAAGTGATTAACTACTTATTAGAAAAATGCTTTCGGTGATCTGTGTAGGAGCTTGAAGATGAAACAAAATCTTTGTACTTAACTAGGAGTCCTTGTCTGAGAATTTTATATTCTGAATCTTTACTATTTGTCTGTCAGTTACATACTTTTTGAATATTGCGAATCATGATTTCTGCTGTTGCCTTTATTTCTCTTACTGTTTTTCATTATTTACAGTGTACTTGGTTTGCAACTATTAATAATACATATAAAGTCTACTTCTTCCAGAGATTTCCAGGTGGCATATAAATAAAATGAGTATCAGCAGATAAGACAAATGAGGGAGATAAAGACCAAGTCATCAGTTAAATTAGAATGTCTCAATCTATAGTATGGTTGTTTAGAAAAAGTTGTGCAACAGCTTTTTTGGTATGCTGTCATAGACATGTCTGGGGCATTCTGTTTCCTTAACTGAAATCTTCAGCAGCCTTCATCACAACTTTATATATAACCTGCAGACCATTACGATTCTGTGGTCTTAAAGGTGTAGCCATCATACCTTAGAATGCAATAAAGAGTTAACCTAAATGAGTGGGACCAAATGACTCCAACAGTTCATCTGACAGTAGGAATCTAAAGTACTTTAAAGATTAACTTGTTATTCAAAGTAAGTATTCACATCACTCTGACTATCCAAACTGGCTATTACTGGAAGGCTGGTGGCATATTTCTGGTTTTCAGATATGTCTGTAGGTGAAGATTTTTTTAAAAACTTGCAGGTTAGTTCTGAATCCAGGTGGTTGTTTTGTTTCCCCGTGTGCATAACATCCTTCAGAACACAAGGTACAGCCACTGTCACTCACACTGTAAAGCTGGAAGTCTTTCTCCTTGAAGAGAGAAGGGATCATAACATACTGAAGAGGGAAGTGTGGAAAGAAAAGAGCTAGTGTACTACTTTTATTTAAACCCTCCCCAGAGTAAATTTTTTTTTTTTTTTTACAGCTTGACAAAAACTAGTAGCACTGTAGTGCTATTAGTGGTGAAAATGTAGTTTCTCAAAATTAAGAGTGAACCTTACTGTAATTGTGTTTTTGTTTAAGTTATGGTAAAAATTGATACCTTTAAAGTAATTAAGTTTCTCAGTTGTGGTAATTATTTCTAAGTAACCATTATATTAGCTAGCTTTTGGGTATTGCTTGGCTTCTTTGCCATAATTCAGCATGAGACCACTCTCTTTGCAGGTTTCAGGGAAGACCTCATAGCCAACACAAAGCTTTTGCTGCTGCTAGCAGTACCTGGGGTAGACACATTTTTTTTGCCTTACAGTAGCCTTGAAGCTCAATAATGTCGAGGCAGAAGAAAACCTCTAAATAAGAATTAACCTAATGAGCTAATGAGCAGCTGCAAAGTGTTTCTTCATCCTTATATTTCATGAAGTGCTTCCAGCATCCTGCAGAACTGCTGCGAGTAAAGCTCTTGAATGGTGTAGGTGTCATGAATGGTTGGAAATACAGATGAGATTTGCACAGTAAAAGTATAACTGTTTGTAGATTATATTGAATAAATATGTAATATGTGCAAGGAAGACACTGAAGTGTGAGAATGCATCATCACAGACTGGTACCTTTGGATTGAAGAGAAGTAATGTAACTTGTTAAACTTTATATATAACACCTGTTAGTCACAACCTTAAGTTCAAACTTACTTTTTGTCTATTACTAGGAAAAACAAGGGATTCCCAGTCAGCCAGAATGGAATCTGAAATTGTGCCAAAAGTTACCAAAATGACAGTGTCTGGAAAGAAACAATCTATGGGATTTGAAGTTCCATGGTAAGCCAAGCCCTCCTACATCAAGGTACATCAGCAGCTCTTCTTTCAGACTGATGCACCTGTAGCAAGTTTTCTTCTTCTTTTTTCTATTTTTACAGCAGTTTTAGTGTCACTCTCCAGAACTAACCATCTCAGCTTCTTGTTTGACTCAGAATTACTTTCAGAAGATGGTACCTCACGTTTTGAGTTTAACAAATCCTTTCACTATGAATAGAGCAGAGAGATATCAGCTAGTCAGATAATTTAAACATCCGCTTCATAGAATACTGAACTTTCTTGGGGTTCGTTTATTTTAAATTTAGTTCTCTAAGTGGAATTATGAAATCAATAAATCTTAACTGTAATTGCTTGTTCTTCAAAGGAAGTAATGCATTTAAGAATAATTTATGGCAAAAACAATCACTTATGGCTAAACTTTGCCTTCCTCTGCAGCTTTTATTAACTTTAACAGGTGTCCAGGGTACAACTGTTGTAGAGAAGAAATTGCTCCCTCCGTATGCTTTAGCTAAATTAGAGTGGTTGAGTAGTAGTTCTAATTTCATCCTTACTTGGAACTGTTGGGGGGATGTCTTGTGAGAGCATGAAAACAGACATCTGGATCCAGAGGCTACCTACAGCAGTAGCCAGCAGTGAATACTTAAAAAAGTGTATAAGGACAGGGCATGTGTGTTGGGAATACAGTCTGTGAAATGTCATTACATGTCGCTTTCTGTGGCTCCCCACTTTTTTGGGGGTTTTGGGTTTGGGTTTTTTTTTTTTTTTTGGATTAGGCTGTTTCTATCAAGAATGGTTAATGGATTTTTCTTACTTCGATGTGCTTGTTCTGGTTTTGAACCCAGTCTTTTAATAGCTACCTAATCTGTGGCAAGAAATTCCATAGTTCATCCTCAGGAAAAAAATTTGCAAGTGTAAGCAGTGCCCACCTCATCCCTCAGTGTTTGTAGTTCTGATCTGGAAAGCATTTTTAGGAGTAAGAGGGCAGCATGGTCTTTATTTTACAATATCTTGTGCATGTTTGATAACTGAGTGGAGAGCAAGGAGTTGCATCTGCTTAGTCTCTTAAGCACATCTAATACAAGGTGTGACGCTGATGTCATTATTCCCTTTCTACTACTAAATGCTATTGCTAAGAGACATCACTTCCATTCAGCCACTTAAGGTCCAAATGAAAAATTTCTGGGCCTTTCAAAATCTTCTTTCTGTGCTGTTTGAGATTTGCAGTATATGAAAGGGAATGTAATTTTTTTTCCCTTGCCTGTTAGTCAGGGACTCTAGGTGTGACAACTGGACTTAATAATGAAATTCCTATCAACCTCATGGCACCTTCATCTTTGGTGTTTCTACTACACTTCTTGTAAGTTGGAGTTTTTCATGGGGAACTTTAGTGGATTAAATAAATTTGGATAGAAGTCAGTAAAAAGAAAGGAGTCTTAAATGAGTGAAAAATATCTGCCAGCTAGTCCTGGATAGTAGGGATTGAATTTTTTAGCTCTAATAATGACTATTTAATATGTTTGTTTATAAAAAGAACAAATATAGAATTTTGTATCTCTGATACTTATTTAGAAGCTGTGACACTTGGATATGTGTGCCTACTGGATAGGGAAGGAGGAGATAAGAACAACATTTCCTTATCTGTAGATTAGAGTGATTCCTGGATAGGCTAGTGATGACTCAGTCTCTGAGGAAAGATGGTTGGCTCTAACATGGTTCTCGGCGACTCTGCTTCTCTTCAGGGACCCTGGAATAGTTTGTATTGTGCTTGCTAGCACTTTAGTGACATACTATTTTTTGTGACAGAAGAAATTAAGTCTTCAGGACCTGTGTGGTAATCCCTTCAGATAAATCCTCAATATTATGAAGATGCTTTTTAATTCACCTCACTTATTTAGTGGTACTGCTGAAATACTAACTGAGAACAAGCCTCTTTGCTGTAGAAGTTGAATGCACATTGGGCATTTAGCTTTTAGTGGGAGGAATAGGTAAGAAGTGGAGTGATTTGTAAAAAAAAAAAAAAAAATAATTTGAGATTTGGAGCACAGCCAATCAATGAACATGGAAGAAAGCACAATTTAAATTGTAAAGTTATCTGCATGTCTAAAGACCCCTGCATCAAGGAGACTGTGATGGCCTCCTTTCTTCTTTCCTCCTACAGCTTATATAGCATATATAGTATTGATTGCATAGTATGAACTAGTTTTTGTTGCCATGTTTTGTGGGATCTTAAAGGTAATTCATGGACCATGTTTTTAAAACCAGTGGCCTAGCATTCGCAAAAATAACCATTCTTTGACTAGCTATTCAGTCTTTATGATTCAATCTTCTTATGAGGTATGACCTTATAATAATAAATGGTTCTTATTTAAGATGAATGGATTGTTAGAAGCCATGAATTGCTTTGAGCATTGATTGCCTTTGTTGCTGGGTATTCTTAGTGGGGTTGTCTACAGAAAATGGAGTTTGCTCACTTTTGAGAAACTGTTTTTCTGGTGCTCTAGCAAAATTATTTACCAGGCTTTTTCTTCCTGTTAAATCATGAAGAAAGCAGAAGAAGTTGTGAGCAAAAAAGGGTGATTATTTTAACCAGCCTGACCAATATTGTGTAATTAATAATTTTGAAAGGGGAAATAAATGTAGACATTCCTGTAATGACTGTAAGTACTCCGAAAGAGTCGGTTGTATAAAAATAATTCACTAAGCATCCAGACTAGAAGATTGAAAATAATGTTTAAAAGTTAAATTATGCTTTGAATGCATGGTAGTGTGAACCTTTCAACAGTTGTGTGAGATTAAGTGTCTTCTAACAGGTCTTCTGCCAACATATGTTGTATTTCTTCATTTCCCCCAGAAAACAGTGATGTAACCATAATGCTTTATTCAGTTTACGCTTATGGTGCTTGTTGGCAAGACAACATAGGAAGTTTCTGGCCTGGCAGTTTTAATTTTGACTAAATGTTGGTCCTTGCCAGCCGTTTGTGTGTCAGCTGATTTCCTAACAAAACGCTGTGGTAAGCTTTTCCCACATTTGTGCCTGAGTTGCTGGTGGTCAAGCTTTCTTGAGTACATAACCTCAGTGCACATACAAGGTGCTTCATGGTTCTGTCCTTGTAAAGAAGTCAAGAGTTGCTTAATCAATGGCACCGTGTTAGTGGCTAGCAGTGATGTGGCAGACAGACACAGATGTTGGCAAACTGAGACCGCTCTTGGTAGCTTTATCAAGTTCTCATACAAAAACGCAAGCAGTTGGTTAGGAAGTGTTTTCTCCAAATATAAGTTTTTCTTGATATGCTGGTTGAACATAACTCAGACCAAGTTGGAAGTTTGCTACCAAAGATGCTTGCTAATGCAGTCGACTTGTTTATGCCCTCAACTGCCTGCACTAGCAACCCACTAGGTACTACTGTCCTATCTTGTATGCTCTGTCTTCTGACAGAAATTTTCAATTCAATAATTTTGAAATATCTCAGTGGAAAAGGCTTACTGAAAAGCATTTTCAATGTCATTCGTTTTTTCATGGGCTGTTAGAGATGAAGCTCCTTAGCATTTTTCTGAGCCGTTATTTAGCTTTCAATAAATCACTCATCAGGCTCCCATGAGGAATAATTGTGTCAGGGTCTTATCTCTCTTCATGGACTTCCATGAGACTGGAATTGTACACTTCATCTGCCCATCTTCCTGTTTAGGTACCTAGCAATAAACTTACTCCCCCTTTCCCTGAAATTGGTCAGCAAAAAGCTGTATTGTCTCATCAGAGATGCTCTGTAAGTAGTTCATGTGCTCTATCCTTTCTGATGTTTCTCCTCTGAAATGGCAGGTCTAGGTTTATCATGGCACAGGTTGTTTTCAGGTTTCCAAAACATGGTAATATCTGAAAACTATAAAACTCTAAATGGAGCAATGTATGGACTGTTCAAATATTGCACCCTGGAAAAAGTAGCAAGGTCTAATGTTATGATGGCTGGAGTCACATATTAGTCATTATTTCACTTGTATCTAGCACTTTTCTTTGCACCACCCCAGATAAAAACTATTTGGCAACCTTAAGCAGTGGTAGTCGCAATAAAAGCTACTTAGAATTGAGAGAGTAGTTATTTTATCTGGCAATAATCATGATTCTTTCAGTAATTAGTTTGAATTTGACCACTCGGCATCCATCCTGTTTTTTGGAATCCTTACTGACATAGGCTTTGGCCTGCAAGAAGATCTGAGCACCCAAAAAAAAATCATTACGTAGCCAAACAAAATAGAATTTAGAAGCTTACCAGTATCCTGTCTTTCAAAATACATTTTTAATAGGCTTGATGTGACAGTCTTTCAATATATTTTGGAAAGCTTTCAAAAACCATGAGAGTTGGCTTGGTGATACAGTACAGCTGGTTTTGTAGTGTCAAATCTAAAATGTCATGATTGTGTGACCTAAGGCAGTAGTTTGATGTAAACTTGTCCATCTCCTTCAAGTGGTTTAGAATATTTTGATAGGATAAGTTCTTGTGAATAGACCTTAATCAGAATTGTATATCCATTATGCAGAAGTGCAGGTACCCTCTGTGCCCCTGCAACCAGCATGGCTGGCATAAACTAAGTTATTTGCTTAGCTAATTTCACAAATGTGCTTGTGTATCCAAGCCTTGATGCAAGACCGTGGTCTTGGGTTGTGGAACTCTAACCAAAAAACCCAAGTGGTCACATTTCTCTATTGGGATCTCAAAATCAAGAGAAAAACATGGCTTTGGGCCTCATGAGAAAGGTGTCAAAATCAATCGGGCTGCTGCAGTACTGATTACATAGGTGGGTTCTGAAACTGAGGGGAAAAAGGGAGACCTATAAAATGTCCCATGTTGCTTAGTGCTATAATGAGAGGCTAATTTTTGCGTTCAGTCTGAACATTGTTTAGGTTTAATTTTTTAGATCGTAACTCTTGAACTGCCTGGTTCAGTAGACTAACATGCTCGGACAATATTGTTTCCCAAGATATACGTAATGGAAAGGGCCTAATACAATGCAAGTACTCCCAGGCACACAGAAAATGAGAAGTAACGTCAAATAAAAGCAGAGGAGGTGACACGATGTGGGATTCTAAAGTACCAAAAAAAGTAGTTTTGTTTATGGAAGTTGAAAAGAAGAAAACTGGGAAGTTAATTGGGTTATGTAAACAGAAGGTGGAGAGTGAAAAATTCACACTGGATGTGGGGAGACTTGAGTGTCTATTTTTTATGCTGTATTGCTGTTCTCACGACAGAACATAGCTACATTCAGCTGCAATACTTGTAGTGTATGTGGAAGCTGTTTTGGGATCAGTGCTTCAAAGTTGACTTGGATTCTTACTTCAGAGATGACCAGATCTCTGTAGTTGTTCTGTGTGATGGTGCTTTCCCTTCCTGTTAAAAGAAGTGGCTGTGGGAAGCTTTTGTTTATCTGTTTCATGTATTTCACAAGATTATTTCTTATCTTGCTTTTGTTCACAGTGCTTCTTAGACAAGATGTTCAGAGCTGGTATCTGTGCAGTTTGTATCCAGCTGCTTATCACTTCCACCTTAATGGGCTTGTCACATACTCTTTGACTGGGGCTTACATGATAGTGAAGGGAAAACTCAATTTCTTTCCTATATTTTTATGACTTCTTTGTCATTTGCATTCCTTGTGTTCTCTTCCCCCCCCCAGTGTGATTGCTGAAGAAAACGGCCATGCTAACACACCTCACAAAGGACTGTTACCTGAAGATGCCAGTGTGGCTTCTGGGGTACTTGAGGCAGTCTCAAAATCTACTCTTTCATCCCAAGTAGTGCAGATTTCAGAAGAACAGCATACAATGCCTACTCCAGTAAAAAAGTCAAGCAAGGCAAAACCGCAAATAGATGTGAAAGCAGAATTGGAGAAGAGACAAGGAGGAAAGCAACTGCTTAATTTAGTGGTAATAGGTAATACTGTTAAATTACATTTTTGACAAACCTAGAAATTAAAAACTGTGTTGATTGAATCTAGAAGTGTTACAGAAACAAAACTGTCGTCTCTCCAGGGAAGGGAAATCTCATACCATTTTCAGTCATATCTGCTTGACCATCATTGTTTGGAGGGAGTACGTTCAGATGTCCTTGATGAGGGCAGTGAGGTTGACTTAGTTTCCTTTCTGACAGTATAGTAAAACATATTTTGGTTTGGTTTCATTCTTGCAGTGTATTCTTTTTAGTATGAATTTGGAGGTACGATATGGCTGTCGTGCTAACTGACTGCTTCAATGAACTGTCTCTCTGTATCTCTGTTTTACAGGAGTATGAAATTCTATGGCTTGCATAAGCATTATTAGTGCATGTGATTTTCATATGTTTTAGTATATTTCTTCTTGTACTATACTTAAAATGTGTAAATTAATACAATTGATATATTTATTTCCTTCCATAGGACATGTTGATGCAGGTAAAAGTACTTTAATGGGTCATCTGCTCTACCTTTTGGGAAATGTGAACAAAAGAACTATGCACAAATACGAACAGGAATCTAAGAAGGCTGGCAAAGCGTCGTTTGCCTATGCCTGGGTCTTGGATGAAACTGGTGAAGAAAGAGAAAGGTAGAAATATCTTTTAATGGGAATTACCCTTTTTCCCTGAAAGAACAGTATTTGTTAGGAAATATCAATCTACTAATAATGCTTTGGTAGAAATACTCTAAATGTTTAAAGACAATGCTTACTAGGAAATATTTTTCTTTGTCTAAAAATACTAAAAAAAATACTATCTTTGTTTGGTTATAAGAAATTTGAATGAGAAGTTGAGTATTTTGTCACATACTTTCATGCTGTAGAGTGCAGGGTAGGAATACATACAATGCGGAATGCTTCTAGTAGCTAAGTTAGTTCATTTAAAGCTGCCTTTCTGGTTTATTGCTGCCATATTTCTCTCCGTTTGGTTATCATTGTATGGCAAAGTTACAGGTTAAATTTTTCTGTGAAAGGATGTCAGAATTATAAACTAAGCACTGACATGTCACTTGGTCACATGTGACTTGCATTACATTGAGTATAAAATCTATAAATAAATTAATAGATTATATTTGTATTCTTTATAAACTGCCTTTAATTTATTAACTTGAAATATGATATTTAAAATTAACTTTTATCATATTGAAAAGTATGTAATGGGAAAGCAGTGAAGCTAACTTAAATCTCTAAGAGCTTTTTAGAACACTATACGGGAAGCTAAAGACACGATATTCTGTGTTCACAAAATAAAAAAGGCATTTCCTTATGTGTTTGTTTTTCCAATCACTTGTCACCCATGGTTTCATAACGTATAAGCTCTTCTGACTGGAAAGATAACCTTTGCAATGTAAACTGATGCTGAAGAACATAGAATAAAGCAGTCCCTATTGAGCGTATAGCTGTTGTTGTTTTTAAAGGTGGATACACTTTTGCAGCATCTGTATAGATAGCTAAACATTTGCCTTTGTGAGTCCTTTTATTTACGAAGTGCACATGCAAACCTGAGTGGGGGGTTGTGTGTTGGGGAGTGCAGATACAGGGATGGGGAGGAACAATCCTGCAGTGACCAAACATAAATTTTAAAAGTAGCCTTACATCAGTTAGGGCTGATGATATTGTAGTGGTAGTGTTGTCATGAATTTACAGTCTAAGGATGTAAAAGAGGAAAAGCTGATGGGGGAAAGGTCTTTTTCTTAATCCCCATAAATGTAGCTGGGTGTAATATGGACAAACTTTGAAGATATGTAATAGAATGATTAAATACCATATTGAGTATGTTATTTTATTAATACAAGCTACCTTTGGTAGGTTGTAATTAACATGTGAAACTGGAAATAGAGACAAATATTTATTGCCTGCAAAGAGTAAAATGTTAACAGAAAGTAAAGTTTTTGGAATAATTGTTGTGAGTCTTAAAAGTGATATCCCTTGGTCTATGATTTTTCTAGTATCCAACAGTTATACATTTATGTACCAGACTTGTCTTCAGAAGATAAATTGTAATTATTAAGGGTTAAGTTTTCGGAATTGGTATTTTTGATTGATTCCGTTTTCTTTTTACTTTGAGTTTTGTATTTTTAAAGTAAAACTTTCTGGAGCCATCTGTAAATGTTCAGGGGTTTTGGGTGGTTATTTTATTGGGGTTTTTTGTCATTGGAAGTAGCATTTTAACTATCTGTGCTAATGTGAGCAGTTTTGTCCCTTAAAAATGTCTGTCAGTCTTCATCGTCTGTAAAGGGAGATGCAGGTGACTAACCCAGATACAGATGTGTGCATGATAGGTGTTTGCACATGATCAGATGAATCCTATCCTATGTGCTGTGCAGAACATGTGGATTAGTGAGGTGTGGAACTGAGTCAAAGCGCTGTGATCCCTCCTTGATAATCAGCAGTTCTGCATGTAGATCTTTGCAAATATATAGTAGTATTCCTATAGTCCCATACCTTCTATTTTTTTTATTCTTGGCTATGTTTCTGCTACTGTATGATGCTTTTTTCTGAAGAGCTAAGTATTAAAAGTATAATTAGTAATGATTTAAATACACAGTACAATTTTCATGCTCATGGAATGGTTCAGGTTGGAAGGGACCTTAAAGATCATCTAGTTCCAACCTCCCTGCCATGGGCAGGGACACCTTCCATTAGACCAGGTTGCTGAAAGCCTTATCCAACCTGGCCTTGAACACTTCCAGGGATGGGGCCTCCACAACCTCCCTGGGCAACTGATTCCAATGCTTCACCACCTTCATAGTGAAAAATTTCTTCCTAATACCTATTCTAAATCTACCCTCTACCAGTTTGAAGCCATTCCCCCTCATCCTATCACTACATGCCCTTGTAAAACGTCCCTTTCCAGCTGCCTTGTAGGTGCCCTTCAGATACTGGAAAGCTGCTATAAGGTCCCCCTGGAGTCTTCTCTTCTCCAGACTGAACAACCCCAACTCTCTCAGCCTGCCCTTATAGGAGAGGTGCTTGAGCCCTCTGATCATCTTTGTGGCCCTCCTCTGGACCTGCTCCAACAGGTCTATGTCCTACTTATGTTGGGGGCTTCAGAGCTGGACACAGTACTCCAGGTTGGGTCTCATGAGAGAGGAGTAGAGGAGCAGAATCAACTCCCTTGACCTGCTGGCCACACGTCTTTTGATGCAGCCCAGGATACCATTGGCCTTCTGGGCTGCGAGCACACATTGCCAGCTTGTGTTGAGCTTCTCATCAGTCAGCACCCCCAGGTCCTTCTCCTCAGGGCTGCTCTCTCTTCTACACCCAGCCTGTATGTGTGCTTGGGATTGCCCCAGCCCATGTGCAGGACCTTGCACTTGGCCTTGTTGAACTTCGTGAGATTTGCACAGGCCCACCTCTCCAGCCTGTCCAGGTCCCTCTGGATAGCATCCCTCCCCTACAGCATGTCAGCCGCTCCACACAGCTTGGTGTTGTTGGCAAACCTGCTGAGGGTGTACTCCATCCCAACATCCACGTCACCTCCAAAGATGTTAAACAGCACCGGTCCTAGTACTGACGCTACTAGTACTGACGAGTGGTCCATCAGTCAAATCCACTTCTCTCCAATTTAGAGACCAGGATGGCGTGCAGAACGGTGTCAAATGCCTTGCACAAGTCTGGATAGATGACATTTGTTGCTTTCTCCTTAATCCACCAATGCTTTAATGCCATCGTAGAAGGCCACCACATTTTTCAGGCATGATTTGCCCTTAGTGAAACCATGTTGGCTGTCACCAATCACCACCTTATTTTCCATGTGCCTTAGCAGCATTTCCAAGAGGATCTGCTCCATGATCTTGCTGGGCACAGAGCTGAGATTGACTGGCCGGTAGTTCCCTGGGTCTTCTTTTTTACCCATTTTAAAAAATGGGGGTTATGTTTCTCCTTTTCCAGTCAGAGGGAACTTCACCGAACTGCCACAACTTCTCCAATATGATGGATAGTGACTTGGCAACTTCATCTGCCAGTTTCTTCAGGACCTGTGGATGGATCTCATCAGGTCCCACAGACTTGTGCACTTTCAGGTTCCTCAGCTGGTCTCAAACCTGGTCTTCTCCTACAGTGGGTGGTACCTCATTCTTCCAGTCCTCGAAGACTGAGGCAAAGAAGTCACTGAGTATCTCGGCCTTCTCCACGACTTGAGTTACCAGGTCTCCCGTTTCCTTCCTGAGTGGGCCCACATTTTCCCTAGTCTTCCTTTTGTTACTGATAAACCTATAGAAGGCTTTGTTGTTGCCCCTGACACCCTTGGCCAGATTTACCTCTATCTGGGCTTTAGCTTTCCTAACTTGATCCCTGGCTGCTTGGACAATTTCTCTGTATACCTTCCAGGCTACCTGGCCTGGTTTCCACCCTCTGTAGGCTTCCTTTTTCTGTTTAAGATTGTCCAGGAGCTCTTTGTTCATCCATGCAGGCCCCCTGGTGTTTTTGCCTGACTTCATCTGTCCTCTGTTCTCACTGTGCTTTTTGAGACATAGTCTCTGGGTGCATGGAGTTAGTACTATGAATTCTGGGTGTTTATTTTTCGTGACTAGAGTTACTGAAAGGCAGCTCTAGAGGTCTGCTTTTCCAGCAAGCAGGTTTCTTTCAATTATTTTTTTTTTTTTTGTGCAGGCTAAATCAAATGAAAGCTATAAAGCGTATAATTTCATGATTGTGTTTTTAATAGCTTACTTCATATCTCTATGAAGCTTTCAAAGCAGTTCTAATGATGTGTTGCATATATGCTTTGTTCAAGGGGAGTGACAATGGATGTGGGTATGACCAAATTCGAGACAAAGACTAAAGTAATTACACTGATGGATGCTCCAGGCCACAAAGACTTCATTCCAAATATGATCACAGGAGCTGCACAGGTAGAGATGGTTGAAAACTCTTTTTCCAGCAGCATTATTATTTATAACTTTTTCTTAAATTGGTTTTCTTCTGCTTTTAAAATTGAAGATGAAATGGAATTATTGATGGTGCTAAGATATTTTTGAGGTTTTCATGAGTTTTCTGAACTTAAAAAAGAATGTGTTTGTTTAACGGCAGTTGCTTTTCTTTTTTTGGGACGTTAACTTTTTGGAGGAGAGTCTTATTAGGGAAGTAATTTGAATACTGAGTTGCAGTTTGATAAAATCAGAGTTGAGCTTTGAAAGCTATTCAAATGTGGCATATGTCTACTCAAGAAGTTCTGTGAAAGTGGTCTTGTAAAGATTTTAAGTGGTTTTGAGCTTAAAGAAAAAAGATTTGGAGAGGTCAAACAGAAGGCATTCTTGTGTTTAACAATGTGTTTTACATGAGATGAGAAAAGGTAACAGTTTATGCAGAATGCATATGTATTGTCAATAGGACATTTGCAGAGACTGTGTCACTTGCTTTAGAAACAGTGGGTGAAAGTCAAAAGTATTGGGCACTACACATCGAATTCAGTATGGCACTTACATTCTTATATAGGTTAGTTATTTCATTTATGGAAATAATAAATCAGAGGAGGGGAAGAATAACACGTATTTGTATGACATAAAATACGTGAAACTTTTTCCACTTAAAGGCACCTTTTTAAACAGTAGAGTTGATTCTCCAAAGTAGAGGTGTAAGCAAACATTATTTTTTTTCTGAAGCTAAGCGGCTGTGTAGAGGTTTTTGCTTTGTGCACGTCATTACAGTCTGAAATGTGAGTTTTATGTTAAGTTATCAGTAAGGATGGGTAACGTTAGTATGATTTTGCAGATAGAGAAATATACTGTAGGAAGGCTGGTTTGCCCCAAATGCTGCTCTAGCTCCGAGCAGAGCCTGGGTAAGAATTCAGACCTTGTGACCCAGTGGTGAGGCTGCAGAAGAGTCAGATGTTTGCAAAGTATTGTGGAGCGTATGTTGTAGGTAGTTCAGGAGTTTTAAAATTAGAAATGGGTCTTTAGTTTCAGAATAGTGGAAGATGTTGGCTCAGCTACGCCATTTTCTTTAACTCTTTAATTTAAATTGGTTTGTCTTTTGGGGGAAGAGTAGTACAGGCAGAAGTGTTAAGAGAAGACTTGCAGATCTACTAGCAGTTATATCAGTTCAGCAGAAGATGGAGCTGGCCAAATAAGACTTGGTATCTCTGTGTTCCCCCAGCCCTCAGGATGGTGAGGGGCTGGTCTGTTCTGAAGCCTGTTAAGGAATCACTGAAACTTGGCAAGTTTCTGTTGCCTACTAGGGTAGGCGCAGTGCTGAAGCAATGGGTGGAAAAAAGCAAATGTGGAAATGGCTCTGATGCCTTTCTATTGTGGAGGATTCTGTTAGGAGGTGAATCCCCAACTGCTGTTATGCAAAATGCAAATCAGCCTTATCAGGGCCAGGATCTGGCCTTTGATATATATGGTTAATTCACGTAAGTCCCGAGGTACAGGTTTTCTGATCTAGAAAATACAGGATGTCTTTTTTTTTTTTTTTTTTTTGGAGGGAGGAGTTCACTGCAATGCACATCGGAGGCTGAGAGCTGTGGGTAAATTCATGCCTCATCCTTTTCCCATTCTCACACTTGTGCCGTCTCTCTGTATGAGCTGTGGGGATTTCACACCTAGGACAAGGCGAGGGGAATTCAGAGCCAGGACAATGTGCTATCTCCAGGCCTTCTCCTGGCATCCTGAAGCATAAGCATATAAAGAAAGGGAGAAAGTGCAGTGTTTTTCTCCTCCCTCTTTCTGTTATGTCCATCTCATCAGTCCTATGAAATTGTCTTACAGCTGTCTCTTGACAGTAGTACCTTTATTGTTCTTGTGCATTGCCGTTGCTTGGTACACGGGGATGGTGTAACTGGTTGTTACTTACCAAAGCAGGAAAAGTAGAAGAAATATAAGCAGCATTTAAAGCTAACAGCAAAATCTGTGGTTTTTTCCCTGTGTTTACATGCTGCCTTTTGTGCAGCGCTGTAGGCTGTGTGATACCTGTTTGCTCTTAATATTCTGGCAGAGAGTTTGCCTAGATGATAAAATAGGCTACTTTGTCTTTTCTACCTCGTGATTTTGGTATGCTCCAGTGTGTTGAGTGGACTGTGAAGCAACGAGGTCCAACGTGAAGTCGACCGGTTGTCCCAGTTGTATAGTGATGTGATTTATTTGCAGCTTCTCACTATGAAGGTGTCCAGTCTGATGCAGGGAGAACTGGACATTGTGCTCGTATCTGCTCTTAAGCTTCTGGAGTACAGGCCGCTTTTGTTTAGTTGGGGTCTGTGCAGCACATCCATAGCGGGTAGTTTTGAAGAGGATAGGTTCCCAAAACCAAGAGTTGGCTCGTGTTTAACAGCAGATGGTGGTGTATGACATGAGATGACATAATGCCGTAATATCTCACTGAAGTGGGTATGACACAGATAGCACTGAGCAGCTGCAATTACATCAGAGGCGCATTCGGATTCCTCCTGTGTAAAGTACACTTTGTGTGAAATGTTACTGATTGACACATTTACCTAGATTATATCCACCTCTTAACCACTTTTGATTGTACTTTTTTTTTCAATCTAGGCTGATGTGGCTATTTTGGTTGTGGAAGCTAGCAGAGGAGAGTTTGAAGCAGGGTTTGAGACAGGTGGACAAACTCGAGAACATGGATTATTAGTGCGCTCTCTTGGAGTGACACAGCTAGCTGTTGCAGTCAATAAAATGGATCAGGTAAGTGCTTACTTTTTTCATTTAATTGGCGGGCTTCCATCTAGGATTGTGGACCCTAAGTTTAAGGATCAATATTGTGAAACTAATAAAGTATTGTTTTTTTTCTTTGATTCTCAGTTGTGTTTTTTGTGTTTGGACTTGACGATACTTGGTGGGGTTTTTTAATGAGTATATTTTCAAAGCACACAGAAGGATAGTTTTGATGCTAAAATGAGTAGGGGTCCCTCTTGTACTTGAGAAAATCTCACGTAAGCAGTTAACCCTGTGGCATCTGCAAGGGCATCTTGGGTGTCATTCAGGTCAAGACTCCCAAGAGCTTTATTTAAACCTGTAAGGTGTGTTAAATATTACTAGTTGTGTTTTAGATTATTACTATGTTGTAAATGTTCTTGCTGACTCAGAATTTGTGTGAACTTAAAAAAAAGAAGAAAAAAAAGGTGCTGTTCAAGGACAGATCAAACTAAAGGGGCTTGCAAGTTAAGTGGTGTGTTTTTTGCTATCAGTAATTGTTAATGTGTATGCTTTTCTGTATTTGACTATGAATCCACGTGGAAATCTCATCTTTATAAATTCATTGGGTGCTGTGTGTGAAGAACACCTATTGGTACTTCGGAGTTGATGACATGCAGCTGTATGTTTGACTCATGGTTAAAACCCTACAATTTTATTGTCATAATCTGTTTTCTACTTTAGGTCAATTGGCAACAGGAAAGATTTCAGGAAATTACGAGTAAGCTCGGCCAATTTCTTAAACAAGCTGGCTTTAAGGTAATGTAAACTTGTGAGGTCTTTGTTTCTCTGTTCAGGCATTTGGGCAGGATGAGCTTTTCTTACAGTCAGGTTATTTTGTGTCACTTTCCTGCTACCACTACGTGCACATAGTATAGCAGATTCCTTTTCTTACTGGTAGGGTGTACATTGAGCCCTGGATAAGGTTAGTCAGTTCTTTGATACTCTTTCTGTCATCATCCTTTGTTTAGGTCTGTTGAATTTTTGGGGCACTGTGGGGCACTCATCTCGTAGCTTCTTGGGATCGTTGTCTACAAAGCAGAACAGTCCAAAGATTGTCTGTCTTAATGGTCTGGATTACATGAATGAGAGCAGAGAGTTTTATACCAGAGCAGGTGTCAGTGTGGATTATGAACTCATAAGAACACTCTCCATTTGCCATCCTTGACCATTCTTCTCACGTTTCCTTGCTTCCAACGACTATGCGTTTGGACTGACGGTGGCCTTCCTGAAATCCCTATGCATAAACCAGCAATTCAAACCAATGTCTTGCCTGTCAGTTATGGAATTGGCACATGTTACTTGAACTCATTTTCTAGTTGTTAATGTTGCTGTCATCATGTTTAAATATCTCCAACTCTATCAGGCAAGAGGTGAACAGGAAGGAAATTAATCCACTGAGTAATCTGCCTTCTCCAGGGGAAATAAAAATATGCCAACCGTTCTATCATAGCTTAGATGCTTAATATTGAAAAAATGCACCTCTGGCTTCTTCTGGAAGGTCCTGTTGTTATGTATGCTTAACTTCTGTTTGTTTTCTTAATTAGGAATCAGATGTGGCTTATATCCCAACGAGTGGCCTTGGGGGTGAAAATCTGGTCACAAGGGGTCAGTCAAGTGACCTCACACAGTGGTATAAAGGAAAGTGTTTGTTAGAGCAAATTGGTGAGTGCAATTTTCCTCATTTAAAAACTAATATATCTTAGTCCTGTGTATGTCAAAGCTTTTATTTTGGGGGAAGTGTGGGACAAAGTCTTTGGAATGCGATACAGTTGACTTATCCCTAAGGGAGAAGTTGTTGAGGCAGTTATTGAATACAGAAATTCTAAAAGGTCTTATCAATTTATTTGCAGATTCTTTCAAGCCACCACAGAGATCAGTGGATAAACCATTTAGGTTGTGTGTTGCTGATGTTTTTAAAGGTTGGTTGTTTTTATAATATTTTCATCATAATTTCTCCGATATTTAACACAAATATTGAAAAATGATGTAAAAATAAGGCTTAAAGTAGAAGTCTTGTGTGTATCAGTAGTCTTGAACAGGAATAGTAAGTTTTCAAGCACTGTTCTTTGTTGAATTTTAGATAGTACCACTGAGAAGAAAAACACTGGAAAAGAAATTGAGGAAGAAAATCTGCATGACCAGCTAATTAGCTATGTAATGAGTTGATGGTTCTGTGGGACAGAATTTGGGAGTTTCTCTTTCCCAAACTGGTTCTTGTTGCCTAAATGAATGTTTCTTAAACTTTTTGAGTGTGACTTTGAGCTCTTGTACCTTCCACTCCTAGATTTTAAAAAAGTTTGACTTGTTCTTTTTATGTTCATTGTTGTAGCAGTAAATAGTGCTAAATTCCTTCATTTTCATATAAGAATTTGGTGGGGTGAGGTGGAAGAATAGGGTGGTGGTGAGACTGTTACAACCAGCCAAGGATTAATGAAAGGCAGCTAGCTGTTCCTTAGCACTCAGAGATACGGACAGCAAGTAACTATAACCAGTTCTTATTCCCATTGTCTGGAGAAAATAGACTGCTTTGAGCCCATATGGTTTCCATGGGAAACTTGATTATTCCCCGCCCCCAGTACTTTTTTTTACAAGTAATTTAGAAGAAATAAGGTTTGTAACACATCCCATTTCAAACATTCTGTGGGTCCCTTGAGAAATATTGCAAACTAAAATGACAGCATGATTTGAATCTTCCTAATGTTTAATCTAAACCTGCCCTCTTCCAGTTTAAAGCCATTCCCCCTCGTCCTATCACTACATGCCCTAGTAAAAAGTCCTTGCCCAGCTCTCCTGTAGGCCCCCTTGAAATGTTTTAAATATTTGTAATCAAATATTATTATTGAAATTCATATTTAAAAATAAATTTTACTTTATATGTAGGGTTTTTATAGGGGAAGGACAAACAAACCAGATGAAAAAACTGATCATAGTTGGAAAAAATCAGTTTTGTGCAATTTTCACGTGGGTCTTTGAGAAAACACTAGATGCTGTTTGTGGCCTGAGTTAGCTGACTTAAGGTACTGAAGCCATAACGTTAAATACCGAAACCTTGCATGAGAATTTACCCTAGTGTGTTACCACTAGTTTCATCATCTAGGCCTTCACTGTTGGGTTTTTTTGTATTTTTTTTTTTAAATTTTGTGAGCTGTGGGAAAGTGTGTTAGGATTATTGATAGAAATCTTTCAAAATATTGTTACCGCTTTTTTGTTGCAATAATCATTTTTTGCGTTGAGCTAAGTGTCACAAAATGACCAATTTTAAAGAAATCCATTCTGTGGAAAAGTCTGATTTTTTCCTAAAGTATGCAAAAAAAAAAAAAGGCTTTGGAAAGGATTCAATTTACATATACAGGGTTTTTTACTAAATATGTGGCCTTTTAGGTGGGTTTTTTTTTTTTAGGCTATCTTTTTCTATCTATTCAAAACTTAATTAACTTGTATGATACCAGAGGAAGTAGCTGCGGGTATGAGTACATGAAGCAACAGTTGTTCTGAGCTCTATTCCAGTGCCTGTGCATGCTCAGGAGGAGCTGTCTGTCCATAGAAGTGTGTAAAAAGTGAGAGTGCCGAGTATGCTCTTACGTAGTTTGGAAAACCCCTTTCTTTATTAAGGTTACCCACACATATGATTCATCTACCTCAGCCTGATTTTAGCTGTTGTCTTCCATGGCCCTCATAATATTCTCTCCAGGCCAACTACCTCCTGATCCAAGAGGTCCCAGTAAATTCCTTCACTGCTGCATCAGTCCCCACTTCCCATATTATAATGCTGTCTAGGGTATGGCTTGAGCTGACTTTAGAAAAGCCTTCTCCAGCAGCCAAATCCTGAGGACAAAGAACGTGTCCTGGCAGAACCTGAGTACCATGATACACAGAAATTAGGCCATTTTTTACACCCCATTTCTGTCTCTCAGTATCCATTCTGTACTTGCATTGATTTGACGGGGACCTGAAGAAACTTGACGCTTTGCAGGGAGCAGTCAGCATGGGAGAGGGCGAAGCTTCAAACAGCACTCTGGTTTGCCAAGCCAGAGCTGGTGATGATGTGATTGAAAAAAAAAAAAAAAACAAACCAAACCAAAAAACCCAACAAAAACGGTTCTTAATTGTGTTTGGGGATGGTTTGGAACCTTGAAGAACCAGTACATGTTTCTGGTTGCCTGCAAGTGCTTGCAGAGCCAGCTTCTTCAGGTTCTTCTGTGTACCACATTGAGGTGGTATTTGTAGCATGACTTGGGGCTTCTTTTTCTAGCAAGTGTGTACTGCTCCAGTTTTCTGTTCTTTTGACATCCGATGTCATCTGTTAATTGGCTGCATTCATCTCATTTGCTGGAGTGCATAGAGGAAAATTAGCTTGCAGGCATAGTGGTAGTATCTTTCCAGCTAGATAGATGGAAGCCTTCATCAATAATGGTGATGAATGCAAAAAAGCAAGTTGGTAGTATGTGACCTCAAGATTTGAGGTCAACTTGTTCTTTTGAATTCAGCTTTAAATTAAGCGTTTACTCTAATGGGACACACAAAATACTAAGATGCTTGCTTATCACTGAATTCTAGTGTTCAGCAAAAGGTATATTTGTTGTTTGTACGGATACTGAAAATGTCATTGTGGAATCACTTCAGAGGATTCTTTTTAAACACATACTAAGGAGATGAGGCATTTCTTAAGGTGTATGTGCATAAATGTGCATGTGTAGCACATCTATTGAAAATAACCGAAATACTCAAATAATGAACAGAGTATTAGAACATTGAAGCAGAAAAACTTTGTGGACCTTTTATTCAGAAATCCTTAAGTCATCCACAATTGTAATAGCCCCTTATATTAAATAGGACTGAATCAATCTTTGACTTTCCGGGAGTAAAAGTAATATGCAGGCAGAGCATTTAGGTTTCTGACTCAGTTAAACAGTAAATGGCATAGGAATTTGCACCTGTATGCATGAGAATTTTTATGAGGGGTCTGTGGTATGTTTTTTTATCTGTAATTGTAGTTAGAAAGTGCTGAATTAAATAAAATTGCTAGAAATTAAGTGGCTTAATATAATATTGAAAAACTAAAAAATATTTCTTCATGCACCTACATTTGTTTAAAGAAGTATATTTCTCCCTTAGTTCTGAAAAACATAAGATCTAGAGGTTTTGAATTTAATGTTTCATTTTCATTATGATGCACAGCTGGCTAACTTGCAAGTACTGAATGCTGCTGGGGAAAAAAAAAAAGTCTTCATTGTATTAAAAACTTATCTATGCATTGCTGAAGGGCTAACTTGTGATGGGAAATTGACCTTATTATGAAATTTTTTGAAATTATTACTGTGTTTATTACAGACCAAGGATCAGGATTTTGTGTGACTGGTAAAATAGAAGCAGGCTATATTCAAGTTGGAGAAAGACTTCTGGCAATGCCTCCCAATGAAACTTGCACTGCAAAAGGTACGGTCTTCAGAAGCGTGTTTACTTTCAGGTCAATACTGGGCTAGAAGCAGTTACTGAAATGGTAACAGACTGTCAAACTGATACTAACTGTCAAACATAAAATGTGAAAGCATAAAACGAATTTCTTTAGATGTGACTGTGTCTGTATAAATATGTCTATGAAGAGTATGTGAAATCTTGCATGTATTTTTTTAACCTTTTTTTTTTACCGTAGCAGATATTCCAAATATTATAGCCTCATGACTTTTGACATTACTTTATGAAAAATCTGTAAAAACATCTGTGTTCCAGAATGTGTATGAAATGTGCAGTACAGGAATCATTAATATTCAGCTTTGCTGTGGAGTGTTACTGCTGTTAGGAAGTGTAAGGATGTTGAACAACCTTTAGAAATTAATCTTATGGATTAGATGTGAAAAAGCTTGAGAATTAAGTCTCTGCTATTTGATGTTCATGAGGTTTGTCACTGAGCCTTTCATAATATACAAACTTTCAGGATCTAATTGTCCTGAGCAACAACAAAAGAGAAGAAAATTGGATTTAAATTTCAATACATTTAATTTCTGAAAAGAGGAATAGCTGTCAAGACATTAAATGTTTAGCTGTTTCCTAACTAAGATTGCTGGTTTTGTACTGCAGAGTTGTTTTTTGTTTCATATGCAAACAAAGATAAAATTGTGATATTCTCCCCCCATTGACCAATGAATAAAAAATTAAGCCCTGAAAATAAACGAATAGGTTTCTGTATACAACTATTTAGTCTGAATTCAGCAATGTGCTGGTTTGACTGTCCTGTTCTGTTCCAGAACCAGCTTGTTCACTGCGACTTTATATGGTTGTGTGCAGATTGTACGCACAGGAATGTTACAATAATGTGGATGAATATGGGCATCAGGCCACTGTAGTCACTACTCTGTTTTGGGAATGGAGGAAGTACTGTGGAAAAAGGATATATTTTGTCTGAATATCCCTAGTGGTACAATTCTGTGATTTTTTTTTTTTTTTTTCTTTCGTACTGCCTCGTATGGCTGAAATGCAGGTGAAAGTTGGGGGTATTAGTTCATTAGGCATGTATTGTTTATATTTAATGTAAAGAAGAGATGATTTATCATACAATATTTACTAAAGGTAGTGTGTACATCAGGATTCCTTCCAGTTTTTCATTTCAAGAGACTGAGTTTTGTTTATTCTGTAAGAATGACATGTATATGTGAAATAATTACCAACACTGCTTAAAAAACAGTACTTAACATGCTTGTAGTTGAATGATGCTTTCTGGCATGTTTTTGACAAGTGGTTTTGGGAACAGATTTGCAAATCAATAAATACGATCTGTAGTGAAATAGAACTAGATCCTGTAAATGTATTCAGTGTTCATAAAAAGTGGGGGTTTTCTCTTTCCTTCTTGGTGTCTAGAAGAAACCTGAGAATGTTAAGTCAGGAGCAATTAGTTTTATCCTCACCCACCAGCCAGGCTATCTTGTAAAGCAATTAAAATACATCAAAATCGGAATAAAATTACTTTTAAAGGCGCTTTCTAGTAGACGCGATGTCATGAACGAAAGGCATGAGTTACGCTTTTTTATGAAAGAGTCAGCAAACCCACTTAAGGTAAATGAAAGTTGACATAGTACCATTAAAGTATATGAAAGATGCGGTCTAGGGTGTGCGTGTGCCTCAAAGGATGGGTGGGGCAGATGCGGAGATATTAGTACTACGGCATTTTCAGGACTGCGTCATCTGCGCTGTGTGACAAGTGCCAGGTCCCCTCCTCGGGCTGAAATAAAGCCATGTTATTGTGCAGGGTGGGGTGAGAGAATAGAGAGTCCTCACTAAGGGGAAAAAAAAGCTTCCTCAGTCTTCTCAGTTAAAAAGCTTTTACTCTCAACCCATTCATACTGAAAATTGATGAGTAATGGTTGATGAAGCACAAATGGCCCAAACAGAGCTGTTTGTTTGTAGCTCAGAACCTAGGTACTTCACTGTGAGGTTCTGTTCTTACTCATTTCCAGGAATCACACTGCATGATGAACCAGTTGATTGGGCTGCAGCAGGAGATCACGTTAGTCTCACTTTGACCGGCATGGATATCATCAAAATCAAGTGAGCAAAACTGGGTTTCAGTCTAAGTAACGGTTTGTTTTTAATGAAAAGCTTTATAACTATTACACTTAACAATCGGCGGTTTACTTGAAGAATGATGTGGCTACCAGGATATTTAAAACCGAAGTGATGCATATCACCTGGCTCGCATGTACAAACGTTGGAAACATCTGCTTACATGTACAACGGCAACCTCAGAAGAATACTGTTAGTTTTCATACTTTGCCCTAGTGCTGACACTGGTAACCTTCAACACCTTTTTCCTTAAGACTTTAATTGCTGAATTAAATAAATCCTAATTGCTAAATGAAACAAAAGATTTTTGAAGACCTTATCGAATCATAAGTCATTCTAGCAAAAAGCATCCAAACAACTGCCATCGTGTACCAATAAATAAATCTCGACAAATGGAATGGATGGGAACTGATTATTCAACACACTTAGCTGCTTGTAATATTGTTTTGATAAATTTTTTGCTGACCCTCCTTTTTTTTTGGATCTGATACATTCAGTGAGATGCAGCAAATCTCTTTGTGTCTATTTCAGTCTGTAGGTTTCATGCTAAATGTTAGCCTCAAGCTTTTAGTTGAGCATCAGTTGTTGTTCAGGCTAGAAAATTGGATCCATAATTTGTTCCGCTTCATTACATTCCAGTTGGACTTCAGACAACAAACTTCCAAGCTCCTGTTTGAAAAACTCCTTGCATTGGTAGTTTTGCAAAGTTATGCTTTGCTTTTAAGGGAAAAGCACAGGCTTTTCTGTATTGCCATTTCATAATGGGGTGTGATTCTCTGTGGTAAATGGGGAGGGAAAAAAAAAGTTGTCTTCTACTTGTTGAATGAAGTCTTGAGTCAATTCGTTACCTTGATGTCATTCATCATTTGGAGATAAATCAAGAAAAGGTACGAAGTTTTAAATCCTCTTGATATAGATGGAATTTTATTACATCTGATGTATACGTTTAATCATGCTGTTCTCTTCAGTCATGTTTTTCTTGGTGGGATTAATTTTCCTTTTATTTTAAATGGCTAAAACTAGCTGCTGCGAAAAAGTTGTATCTAGTCTACCTCATTGACTTGTAAGGAGCAGCAGCTTTCTTGTGACTCCATGCAGAGTTTTTTGCAAATGAGTGCTGCTGAGAGCTTAAGTTTTGAAAGTCCTGATCATGATGTTCCTTTATCCACAAAATAGTTGAGTTACAGGCAGCAGCCCTGCAATTTTGGGCACCCTGCAGTATTTTATGCTATTGATCTGGAACAATTAATCTCTGAATGAAAGTCTAACTCTTCAAAGTACCTACGCACAGGAAACAGTGTCATTTTTAGAAACTGGTTAGCAATGGATGTAATTGTTCACTGAACTAGACAGACCTCTTCATGCATACCCACGAAATACCGTAGACATTTGTCTAGGAATTAATTTTGTTACAGGTTTTAATACGGTGTTCCTGATTTTTTTTTTTGTCCCCCTCCTTCCCGCCCCCCAGCTTTATTAAAGTGGTGTTGCCTTTGCTTTGCTTGTCTTAAATATTTATCTTTTTCCAGTGCAATGATTAACATTCGTATGTCAAGATAATATATCAGTTTGTTCTCCTCTCTTGTAGTGTTGGCTGTGTATTTTGTGATCCCAAGGAACCCATTAAAGTTTGCACTCGTTTCAGAGCTCGGGTTCTCATCTTCAATATCGAGGTTCCAATCACTAAAGGATTTCCTGTAAGTCTCCGTGAAAGTTCCTGTGTTCATTACAGGTTGCTCAGGCTTTTCCTCTCCGTGCTCGACCCCTACAATATGAGAGGCATTTAGTGTCCAGGAGTAGTTCTGTCCCTCCAGAGGAAACGGGTTCTTCTGTAATTTGAAGAGGACGTAAGGGGCTATTGTGGCTTTTGATACGCAGCTGAGCCATTTCAGAGAACATGAGTTCCACCACAGTCAGCCTAGGCTGTCCTTTAGAAAGCTCACACGTTGTAGGAGTGTAACAATACACTTAAGTGTAAGATACCTTTTAAAATAAATAAAATATCAGTTCATGCTACAGCACTGCACTGAAGTGGCAAAAGCAAAACACTTAAGAATGAAAAATGTATTTATGATGAATTAATACATGACCTTTGTGTCGTATCTGTAGAGATCACGAAGTTCAGGAACTAGGAACAGTTCCTGAATGTGAGGCAGAGACTCCTGTGAGAGAAGTTTTATAAGCATTTGTTTAAAAAAAATCAGTCTTAAGCCGATGTTTTCAAGTATTAACACCTAGGATTTCTGATTATTGTAGAATATTTAATAATTAAAGAAAATATTTTTAGGTGCTTTTACACTATCAAACTGTAAGTGAGCCTGCAACTATTAGAAGACTGTTGAGTGTCCTGCACAAAAGCACTGGTGAAGTGACAAAGAAAAAACCTAAGTAAGTGTTTTGAATAGTTAATAATTACTCCAGAAATGGGCTGACTTTTGATTAATATGCGGTATGTCAAGCAGGTTCTATTATGAAGCAATAATCTGTTCATAAGTATATGCTTTCATTGTTTTAGTTGGTTTCCTGTTTAGATTTCAGAATGCTTTACAAAGCGAACCCCCCCTGCCTACTTGATAAGTGCTGAGTGCTCGAGAAGTAAAATTACTTGCCTAAAGTCACTCACAGAATTGGGAGTGAATCCTAGATCATCAGCCCTGCACTTAAAGGATTTTATTTTTTTTTTTTTTTCACATTATCTCTTGTCTTCCTGTAATACCATGGGATCCTTGGTATAATTCTGGAGCTGGGTTACTGTCTAAAAACTCGACTAGACAGTGGGTCAGAGAAAAAGAGCTTTAGGGAGTCTTCCCATAGTTTAACTTGTATGGGAACATCCCTCTACTTATTCAAAACTGTATTTGGGAAGAAATGTTATTTGATACATACAACCTTGTCAGAATAATCCTCTTCCAGAAATTGCATGGCTGAAACTGTTGCTGAAAGGTAATGGGAAGAAAAATCATGAATTCTATAGAGCAATGAATTTGCCCTTTAGTCGTTGGGTTTGAAACAAGACAATTGAAAAAGCAGGTATTAATGAGATACTAAACTTCAAAACAATTTGCTAAATGTCATGGTGGGTGCCCTTCTCTAGAAGTGTTTAAAGAAAACTCAGATACCTTTTTAAAAGGTATGCTCCAGGCAAATGAGTTTTCAGTCTGGTGCCTTGGGTTATATTTTAAGTCAAGCTTGATCATTATATTTTTGGCTTTTTATGTTGACTTTTTTCATTTATTCATTGTTCTCTTTTCCATTTATGCATGCATATATTTATAACGGAGTTTTCTGCTTATTTACCTGCAGGTTCTTGACTAAAGGACAGAATGCTCTAATAGAACTACAGACTCAAAGACCTGTTGCTCTAGAGTTGTATAAAGATTTTAAAGAGCTTGGGAGGTTTATGTTACGCTACAGTGGTTCCACTATTGCTGCAGGAGTTGTCACAGAGGTATGACATTTTTGTAACAGACTTTCTATACTGTAAAGGAATGGTGTTACCTTTCACATAGCATTTAGTTTGTATGGTTAAGACCTGTTTAGCACCCTTTGCCCTAAAAAGTGAATTTATTCTGCTGAAAAAGAGACAGTGCTTTAGCAAGATTTAAAATTTTTGAATGTGGTGCATTTTCCCCCCTCTCTTGAGTTAAAAAATAGCCCTTCAGTATTTTATCATACATCAGTCTTTCTGAAATCTAATTGCCTGTATAAATATACTGGAAGTAGTTTGTAAATAAGAAGTGTTGGCCATTTTTACTGTGGCTAATTTGGGTCCCAGATCTTTTTCTGTTAGAGTTAAAGGCAGTAGTACATTTGATTCTTACCGATGCCTATAGATGTTTTCTGATCCTATGTAAGTGAGAGGAAGCAAAGGCTGTGGGGCGAAATATAAATGTTTTGCCTTCTACTAGGAGCAAAAAATATAAATGTCCCTCTATCTGTCACTTTAAAAAAGCTTGCTATGATTTTTGGATTAGAATTTTAAGTTCTAATTCTAGGCCTGAAGGAGAGCAATTTAGTCACATTAACCATGTTCTGGTACAGAGACTTAAAGCTGAGTCATTTAGTGTCAAAACTTGGAACTAGAGCGTGAGAATTTCAGGCTTCTCCCTGTGTGTGTAGGAATGATGTGCTAGGTCTGGCAGAGGCTCTGCACCTTATGGAGCTTAAATGCTCATAACAATCTGTCTGGTCTTAAGTAGGATCCAGATTTGGGGCCTTAATCTTGCACCCATTTTTCATTAAATTTAACTTGAAGTAAATGAGGTCCTATTTAGATGTATGATGCCCAGCACTTTTAGAATTGGGGACTAAATAACTAAATAATTTTTATTTGGGAATTACTATTTTACGACTTGTGGTCTCGTTCCAGAGAATTTCAGAGCAAAAGGAATTATTTTTTCCACAGTTGACTATATCATGTTGAAAAAAGCTGTGATTGTTTTCCATTTAGTACTTCATTTTTCACTGTAGGGTTTTGGGTTTTTTTTCCATTTGCTTATATATTTAGATTAAAGAATGACACTGGTGCCAGAACTTCCACCATCCAACCAAAATGCAATTGGATATCCAAACTTCTGTTTAAGAAACCAGTTACTTCAGTTGAAGGAACAAGTGCAATTAATTGGGGAGAAGACGATGACGACAAAAGTTAAATCATGTGAGACGTCTGGGGAGCCCTTCATCAGTCTCTCCCACTGCAGAACAAGATGCCAACTGACAAGGAACTGCTAACGTTGCACTTCTCGATCTCAAGAATCTCATGTGTTTCTCCATGTGGAATTTAGCCCTTAGAGAGTTGATGGAAAAATCTTAGAAAGTTGAATTAGGGAAAAAGATGATGAATCATCATGAAACAAACTCCTTTCTTCCAGACATAAATTGTTTACATATTTTCTTTGATTTGCTTTTTTGCTGCACATTAATTCAGTAAAGTAACTTTATTGGTCTAATATATTTTGAGGTTTGAGTTGAATGCATATTCAGGGAAAAAAGAACTTTTACTTTGGTTTCAAGAGAATGGCATGTAGTATTATCCCAGGATTGTTTTCCCTGTCCCAAATTTATTTAAAAAAAGAAAGAAATTTTCTTTTGCTGTGTAGTGGAAGCTGTGCCAACATCAGCTAATTTTATTTTTTAAACTGTAAGAATAATAAAATAACTTTGTCTGAGCATAATGTTTGTCTCCTTGATCTTTTGTTGTTTAAACAGTCCTAAATTGTGTTAAATCATTTTTTTACTTTCCATAACTCAGAAGTTTCAGAGTAAACTTCTGAGTTAAAACATGAAACTGGCACGCGACTTATCTTTCTGTGGAAATAATTTCAGTTTTTCTCACGTGTTACTCAGTACATCTACTGCCTGTACACATCTCTCATCCATATTTAGTGCTCTTTTGAACAAAAGCTGGCAGTTTGATCTTGAGGTGTATGCCAAAGCCATGTTGTCGTGCTTGCTCAAGCCTGTAACTCCTTCCCACTTTTCAATGATAGGGCAGGCGAAACCTCCCAACTGAAAAGAGGGTCCTTCTGCCACCTCCAGCACAAATTTGGGACAGACACACTTTACGACGACTTGGAGGATTTTTTTTTTTTCAATAGGAAGTGTAAGAGGACCACAGGTATTACGCGAGTGCGGGGTGGAGACAAGTCTACTTTGACCAGGGTTAGTAGTGTGGGGCAGGAACTGAAGTACTTGCTCCAGAGCATCAGGCACTGGGGTTAACCGAAGTAAAGCTGCGCCCTGTGCAGTGAAGAATGCAAAAAGCCTGTGATTGTTATTTAGTTCAAAGTCATGTTTCATCCATAGCTGCTCTTCCCACATGCTTTTTTTGGTAGGTAACTTTGTTTGCACTGACATGCTTTAGCCCCAGTTCAGCAGATACCTGCGCTTGACCACACAGATAAATTGTACTGCTGACTGCAGGCACGTTTGTAGAAGTATCAGTAATGCTTTATGTGGAAATGACTTTTCTAAAATCTTAGGAACCTGAAAGCTGTTACCGCCAAAACTGAAGCTTATGAGTTATCACTCTTTTTTTCTGTCTTTTTATAGTCCAGACATTGCATTTAAATGCTTCCCAGTGTCAACATGTCGGCTGTGAAGGTTTCAGTGCACTTGTTGGATTCCAGAGATTCATACTGCCAAGCTCCTGCGTTGAACCTGTTCCACTTGAGCTTGCCTTCAAAACTTGTTGCTTTTAAGACAGGGGGCAGCTGGAGTGCTACAGGCAAAAGAATGTGTCTTCAGTTTTAAGGCTTTGGTAAATTCCTTGCTGTTTGTGGACAACGAAGCGTGGTACGGGATGAACCCCTGTTAACCCTTCT